>NC_064921.1:151354723-151662123 GCF_023897955.1 Schistocerca gregaria | reverse complement strand
CACAAAGAAACTGGTATAGGCATGGGTATTCAAATACAGAGATATGTAAACAGGCAGAATACGACGCTGCGGTCGGCAACGCCTATATAAGACAACAAGTGTCTGGCGCAGTTGACAGATCGGTTACTGCTGCTACAATGGCAGGTTATCAAGATTTAAGTAAATTTGAAGGTGGTGTTATAGTCGGCGCACGAGCTACGGGACACAGCATGTCCGAGGTAAAGATGAAGCGTGGATTTTCCGGTTCAACCATTTCACGAGTGTACTGTGAATATCCGGAATACGGTAAAACATCAAATCTCCGACATCGGTGAGGCCGGAAAAAGATCCTGCAAGAACGGGACCAACGACGATTGAAGAGAATCGTTAAACGTAACGGAAATACAACCATTCCGCAAACGGCTGCATATTTCAATGTTAGGCTGTCAACAAGTGTCAGCGTGCGAACCATTCAACGAAAGATCATCGATGTGGATTTTCGGAGCCGAGGAGCCACTCGTGTACCCTTGATGACTGCACGACATAAAGCTTTACGCTTAGGCTGGGCCCGCCAACACCGACATTGGACTGTTGATGACTGGAAACATGTTGCCTGGTCGGACGAGTATCGTTTCAATTTGTATCGAGCAGATGGACGTGTACGGGTAAGGAGACAACCTCATGTATCCATGGACCCTGCATGTCAACAGGGGACTGTTCAAGCTGATGGAGGCTCTGTAATGGTGTGGGCCGTGTGTAGTTGGATGATATGGGACCGCTGATACGTCCAGATACGACTCTGACAGATGACACATACGTAAGCATCCTGTCTTCTCACTTGCATCCATTCATGTCCATTGTCCATTCCGACGGACTTGGACAATTCCAGCATGACTATGTGACACCCCACACGCCCAGAATTACTACAGAGTGGCTCTAGAAACACTCTTCTGAGTTTGAACTCTTCCACTGGTCACTAAACACCCCAGACATGAACATTATTGAGTATACCTGGGACGCCTTGTAACGTCCTGTTCAGAAGAGATTTCCACCCCTCGTACTATTACGGATTTATGGACAGCTCTTCATGGTGTCAATTCCCTCCAACACTACTTCAGACAGTAGTGGAGTCCATGCCACGTGCGGCAGTTCTGCGTGTGTACTAGGCAGGTGTACCAGTTTCTTTCGCTCTTCAGTGTGCAATGTTTGTAAGAAGTGATTATATACATAAGAGACAAGGGTTTATATGAGTGTCATTCTAAAAATAAAGAAAGTATGCTTCTCCAGACATTTTATTCTAGATAATAAAAGAAAACTTAATTTACATCATACACTCCTGGAAATGGAAAAAAGAACACATTGACACCGGTGTGTCAGACCCACCATACTTGCTCCGGACACTGCGAGAGGGCTGTACAAGCAATGATCACACGCACGGCACAGCGGACACACCAGGAACCGCGGTGTTGGCCGTCGAATGGCGCTAGCTGCGCAGCATTTGTGCACCGCCGCCGTCAGTGTCAGCCAGTTTGCCGTGGCATACGGAGCTCCATCGCAGTCTTTAACACTGGTAGCATGCCGCGACAGCGTGGACGTGAACCGTATGTGCAGTTGACGGACTTTGAGCGAGGGCGTATAGTGGGCATGCGGGAGGCCGGGTGGACGTACCGCCGAATTGCTCAACACGTGGGGCGTGAGGTCTCCACAGTACATCGATCTTGTCGCCAGTGGTCGGCGGAAGGTGCACGTGCCCGTCGACCTGGGACCGGACCGCAGCGACGCACGGATGCACGCCAAGACCGTAGGATCCTACGCAGTGCCGTAGGGGACCGCACCGCCACTTCCCAGCAAATTAGGGACGCTGTTGCTCCTGGGGTATCGGCGAGGACCATTCGCAACCGTCTCCATGAAGCTGGGCTACGGTCCCGCACACCGTTAGGCCGTCTTCCGCTCACGCCCCAACATCGTGCAGCCCGCCTCCAGTGTTGTCGCGACAGGCGTGAATGGAGGGACGAATGGAGACGTGTCGTCTTCAGCGATGAGAGTCGCTTCTGCCTTGGTGCCAATGATGGTCGTATGCGTGTTTGGCGCCGTGCAAGTGAGCGCCACAATCAGGACTGCATACGACCGAGGCACACAGGGCCAACACCCGGCATCATGGTGTGGGGAGCGATCTCCTACACAGGCCGTACACCTCTGGTGATCGTCGAGGGGACACTGAATAGTGCACGGTACATCCAAACCGTCATCGAACCCATCGTTCTACCATTCCTAGACCGGCAAGGGAACTTGCTGTTCCAATAGGACAATGCACGTCCGCATGTATCCCGTGCCACCCAACGTGCTCTAGAAGGTGTAAGTCAACTACCCTCGCCAGCAAGATCTCCGGATCTGTCCCCCATTGAGCATGTTTAGGACTGGATGAAGCGTCGTCTCACGCAGTCTGCACGTCCAGCACGAACGCTGGTCCAACTGAGGCGCCAGGTGGGAATGGCATGGCAAGCCGTTCCACAGGACTACATCCAGCATCTCTACGATCGTCTCCATGGGAGAATAGCAGCCTGCATTGCTGCGAAAGGTGGATATACACTGTACTAGTGCCGACATTGTGCATGCTCTGTTGCCTGTGTCTATGTGCCTGTGGTTCTGTCAGTGTGATCATGTGATTCATCTGACCCCAGGAATGTGTCAATAAAGTTTCCCCTTCCTGGGACAATGAATTCACGGTGTTCTTATTTCAATTTCCAAGAGTGTATTTTGACATTTTAGTTATTTTTATAAGCAGTCGCCGTTCAAATTTAAACATTTTTCATAACGTTCACTAGTTTTCCTACGCCTTCTGTACACGCAGTTGCCGCCAAGTTATTGAATCAGTCACTTAGTTCGCAGTCATTTCCAAAATGCTTTCCATCCTATAATTTGGGAAAAAGATGGTAATCACTTGGGGCCAAGTCTGGGCTATAAGGCAGATGTTCAAAAACCTCCCACTTAAACTGCTGAAACATATCCTTCACCATGCATCAACTACTGTGAACAGGCGCAATGCCATGGTGCCATAGGACAGCTTACCACACCGGTTGTTTTTAGCTCCATGGCATAGTCGGTGAAGGGTCTGCCAGTAGGCCACTAGAGTTCATGGTTTCCTCTCTAGGCATAAAGTCGATGAGTTGGGCACCATTTCGATCCCAAAACACTACAGCCATAATCTTTTTAATGTTCAGAACTGGTTTGGCCTTTTTTTGTTTAGTTGGGGATAGCTAATGATTCCTTTACATTGACTGACGCTTTGCTTCTGTACTTCTCTGTGAAACCCAAATCTTGTCATCAGTAACAGTTGTTCAGAAACTACTCGCCATATTTATTGTACTGAGTGAGAAAAGTCAGTGCAGCTCACATTTGTTACTTCTTGGGTTCATCTGTCAAAAGTTGAGGAACTCACATTTCTCCATAGCACAACTCACCACTAACACTTTGGCAAAGACTTGGTTGGGAGATTTTTGGCAAGCACAACCATGGTCCATCTATATACAGTCCATACTGTAATTGTTTCCTCAGTCCATGGATTGAGTTAGTTATTCACAACTGAAGGTTGGCCTGATAGTTCATCATAAATACTCTTACATCCACCATAAAACATGATGCGCCATCTTTGAACTGAAGCCGTAAAATTTCTATAAACTCCGGTTATCTGCTTGTAAATTTCGACGAGGTGGGGCTAGGAGGAGATTTTTGGCATTTAGAAACAGTATTACACTACGAAATTCACACCTGCCATGATCGTTAATTTTGTCAAACATATTAAAATCACAAAAATAAACAGTAAAAGACCGTTCCCACTCGCTATTAGCGTCATATGAAACGGTGTTGATGGTGTAGGGGAGGGGGGAATTGCAAGAGTAGTCAGACTAAAATATTGCTTATTTTTAAAATAACTCTCAAACAAACACATTAAACAATATTTAGAGGGTAATCAGTAGCGTAGTTTTTACTCTATCTCTTGCATCTTTTTTCTTTCTAACCATATAACATCGCAAATTATTTTACTCACTCAGTTGATATGGCTTTTTCAGTGCTAAAAGCATTATCATTAAGAATATTTATCTATTTATGTTCTTATCACACAAAATGTAGTTTCTCTTCTGAAAGAAAACTAGCAAGATAATGCCAGTTTCTCGTGCAACCTTTGCAATTTGTCACGAGAACAACGCATATAATAATATAGATATTAAGAAGACACAAAATCCATTACTGTAACTTAGATAAGTACAGCGAGAATAGTGTAGCTATCGATGTTAGCAAATGTCCAATAAACTGGTTCTGCATGTGCGCATTCTGGAGCATACCCACTCTACACTCAGGAAACTCACTTGATCAACGATGTTAGTCATCCATTCACGACAAGGTTGGTGGATGATTTATATGCCAGCGCATTACGCTCACCTACCGCGAGCAGTCGATTTAGATCTGAATGTCGTTTGATAGCGAGGCAATGTGTGTTATTTGAATTCTGAAGTACTACTGGGCCGTGGCCATCTGATTTCACAACGTTTTAGGGCAGGGGGAGGCCAAGAATTTTGTTCACTAGCCATGTCCTGGCACGACTGCTATAGAGCTCACCCTAGCTATACACTTCCCCCACCGTCACGGCACACGATCTGAGTGTGAGGAGGGGATAGAGGGGGAAACTGCGAACATGCCGGATTTTAATGACAAAGCAGTCGCACTGCATACGACTTGGTATTACATTTCACTTTTGTTGGCAACATAATCATAAGCAAAACAGATTTTCTCTATTATTTAATTATTTTTGGCGCACTGAAGACAGAATATAATTTTGATCAGATACATACCGTCGTCATACGGACAGACGCTGATTTTTGCATTCAGGTTTCCGTATAATCCTGACTTATTTAGTTTCACAGTCGAATTTCAGAAAATAAAACAATGGAAAATCCAGGATGTAATGTAACAATATATGAGTATGGCTCCAACTGCCAGAGACTGTGGTCATGTGTGTGTGAGCTGCGTTTGCGTGAGTTTGTGCGTGTGTGTATGCTGCCTATTTTTGACAAAGATCTTGTTGGCCGAAAGCTAACTTTCTGACAGTCTTTTTGCTGTGCTTTTCTGTGACTCAGCATCTCCGGTATATAGTGAGTAGTATCTATCCTTTTCAGAAAATTACGTTGGTCAAAATATTCTATCACGTTTGCAGCCTCATTATGGAGGCGTGGGAATTCTCCCTGGGGAGAAAGAGATGACCTCCTGGAAGATGTTAACGTAAAAAAAAATTGTCTTCTAAATGTAAATTACACTGCAGATCAGTGAGTTCCATCTGCTCATAAATAAGGGCAGTTTCAACTGAAACAGCCAACGGTCTCGAAAACATGGAAGACTGGCAGTGTTTTGAAAACGTTTAGAAAAAAGATCCTTGTAATTCTTTCGAGGGCACAAAGAATTCTTCAAGCCTCGCGTTTTCTTTAACGCCAGTGAGCTTAGGGTATTGGACTGTGTCGGAATTTGTCCCGTCTACAACGCGATTTTCTTTTCAAATCCATCCCCATCAATTAAGAAATAAGAGATTTCTCAGCTTGCAATGTCTTGCTATGGGCAGTGTGCTGTTAAGTCCGCTTCAAATGCAAGACCTGCAGTATGTTCTGGATGTTCTTTTTTTCCTACCTACTCTCCTGTTTCCTTCATAAATTCAACAGTAGGGGGTTTTCAACCGAAAAATCGGTCCAGGAATGCTCCTTGGCTAACCGACGTATTTTTCAGTAAAATGTGACGTTCCCATACTCGTCGTTCAGTTCCACCAAAACATGTTGCAGCTGACATTGGAATAATACGTACGACTTTAGAAAATTGACTATTCATGCCGCCAGTTTCATCATGTGGTCAGTGCCTGAACATTTAGCACAAAGTACTTCTTGGTATACAAAACAATGTATTCCGTCTGACGATAGTTGTAAATTTTTGCTCTTCTACCGTCTACTAAATATTTAAATTCTTTCTTCAAGGTATTGTAATGTCATCCCACAGCAAATCTGCGGTACCCGTCGATTATGTGATGTATATCCCGCAATAGATATTGAGAATTCTTATCCTTTTTGCATGTGATTCCCGTTCATTTTAAAGGCTTGTGACGATGGATCGCTAGATCTCTTTTTGTGCAAACAGCCAGTGGACCTGTGAACTCATACTGTGAATAGCAAAACCACTCCTCAGTGGTAGAAATACCTGTCACATGAAAACGTGGTGCCAAAGCCATAGAACTTGGATTGCAGACCAATGGAACAACAGTGGTCGGAGCAGTCTAGCTTCACATTGTTTCCAACTTGCTACCGAGTTCACGTCCCAAGAGTGAAACATGGCGGGGGTTCTGTGATGAGCACCCATATCGAGGTATTCCATGGATTCCAAGGTTACTCTGCAAGTTCGCTTTACTGTGGGTATTATGTGACCAGGTCCACCCGATGGTACAATCTTTGTTCCTAAATAGTGACGGTGTGTTCCAAGGACACAGGACCTCTGTTCACACAATTTACATAGTCCGGGACTGTTTTTATAGCACCAGGATAAATCGTTGCATCTTACCATGCCACCACAGTCCCACATATCAGTATTATTGAGTCTTTGTGATTCTCGTTTGGAGAGAAAGGTGGGTGATGATCCACATCCATCGTCTTTATTTGAAATTGTCACTATTCTACAGGAATAATTGTATAAGATTTTTTTTTAAACTATGCAGTACCTCTATTTATCCATTCCGAGACTATTGGAAGTCGTTTTAAATGCAATCAATTTTCGCACACTGTATTAGCCACGGTAATGTATCGTGTTTTTGATGTTTTCGTATTTTTTCCAAACCCTATAAGCAGGCCTATGCATTCAGGGAGGAGTAGGTTTTGGTTGGATTACGAAGGGTGACGGCCTTCACAGTTCAATGCTTCATTCTCGCGCACACTTGTTTCGCAATTAACGATTAGTTCGGAGGAGGGGGGGGAGGGGGTGAGGGAGTTCTACTAAGGCTGTCATAACAGTATCGTTGACCTCGGTGGATTCCGCTGACGACCTTTCAGCGGCCGAAAACAGACCATCTTTTCAAATCATACGCCGGTAAACGTGCTGTTACAATGGAACTGATAGCATTGCGCAAATGTAGACTTCGGACGACAGATGGTGAAATTCAAATCACTTTGTTCCCTACGGTTGAATCCTCCGACGTAGTCGACCACGAAATATAGACTGAGAGAAACTGAGAAGTTTAGTCAAAGAAAGAAGAAATTTGTGACATGCTGAGAATGGAAACTATCATAATCGGGATATAGATCGGAATCTATGGGCTGAAATCGGCAAAATCTATATAGGAAATTGTAGGTGTAAATTATAAAGTTAAAAAAGCATTTGTTCAAATGAGAAGGATGGATTATCTCATGCTTAAAGTTGCTAGTGGATATTTTTTGGATTGTGGTAGGTGGGCATTGTAGCAGTAGTAGTATGGTGACCTGGTGGATGACATCGGAAGTTCGCTGAGGCTTTTTGCAGATGATGCTGTGGTGTATCGAGAGGTTGCAACAATGGAAAATTGTACTGAAATGCAGGAGGATCTGCAGCGAATTGACGCATGGTGCACGGAATGGCAATTGAATCTCAATGTAGACAAGTGTAATGTGATGCGAATACATAGAAACATAGGTCCCTTATCATTTAGCTACAAAACAGCAGGTCAGCAATTGGAAGCAGTTAATTCCATAAATTATCTGGGAGTAGGCATTAGGAGTGATTTAAAATGGAACGATCATATAAAGTTGATCGTCGGTAAAGCAGATGCCAGACTGAGATTCGTTGGAAGAATCCTAAGGAAATGCAATCCGACAACAAAGGAAGTAGGTTACAGTACGCTTGTTCGCCCACTGCTTGAATACTGATCGGAAGTGTGGGATCCGCACCAGATAGGGTTGATAGAAGAGATAGAGAAGATCCAACGGAGAGCAGCGCGCTTCATTACAGGATCATTTAGTAATCGCGAAAGCGTTACGGAGATGATAGATAAACTCCAGTGAAAGACTCTGCAGGAGAGACGCTCAGTAGCTCGGTACGGGCTTTTGATAAAATCAGAGAGATTAGAGCCCACACAGAAGCATACCGACAATCCTTCTTTCCATGTACAATACGAGACTGGAATAGAAGGGAGAACCGATAGAGGTACTCAGTGTACCCTCCGCCACACACCGTCAGGTGGCTTGCGGAGTATGGATGTAGATGTAGATGGTGTTCTGCCTTGTGGCTGGTCTTGTCATGGGTTAAGCGTCTTCCACTTTTGTCTGTCCATATCCAGTCTTTTCATTTCAGAATATTTGTTTCCTTTTATATTGTCCAGCATTTGATATTTTCTTTTTCCTCTTTGCCTTTTTCCATCCACCATTTCTTCTATTCCTTCCTTCAATAAACAGTCCCTACTCAATCCAGTTCTGTTTCCTCCTTCTGATAACTTTCAGCATGTTTCTTTCTTCTCCAACTCTTCTTAATACTTGCTAAATGGAAAGCTGATTGAGTAATAGGAGATGAACAATTTGGTTTCAGGTGAGGAGTGGGAACTAGAGACGCCATTGGGCTACTGAGGGTGGTAGGGGAGAGGTACCGGTACATGGAAAAGAAAATGAATGTGTATGTTGCGTTCATTGATCTTGAAAAGGCTTTTGACTGTCAGATTGGACAAACTAATGGAAATCCTAAGGAAACATGGAGTTGACTGGAGGGATAGACAGCTAATTAGAAATTTATATTTGAACCAGAGAGCAATAGTAAGAATAGGAGGTGTGATGAGTGAAGAATCAGAACTGGGAAGAGGTGTAAGACAAGGTTGTTGTTTATCACCAATGCTGTTCAATATATATCTGGAGGAAATGATTATTGGAAGGTTTGATGGAAGGAGAGGAGCTTGTATAGGGGGTCGGAGAGTGGAGTGTATAAGATTTGCAGACGACATGGCTGTGATTGCAGAGAGATGCAACAAATGTTAGATGATATAAACACAAAATTAGGACAATATGGAATGAAGATTAACGAGAAGAAAACGAAAAGCACGGAAATTGGAGGAAAGGGGAAAAATGCCCTATGAAAAGAGGGCGAGAGGAAAGAGAGCAAATGAATAACTTCAGTTACTTGGGAAGTGTAATAATGGATGATATGTATTGCTCAACAGAAATTGGGAAAAGGATTACAATGGCCAAAGAAGGATTTAAGAGGAAATAGAAATTACTTTGTGGACCACTAAACAAAGTTCTGAGGAAAAGACTTGCCAAATGTTACATCTGGAGCGTTGCACTATATGGTGCGGAGACCTGGACATTGTCAGCCGGAGTGGCCGAGCGGTTCTAGGCGCTACAGTCTGGAACTGCGCGATCGCTATGGTCGCGGATTTGAATCCTGCCTTGGGCATGGATGTTTGTAATGTCCTTAGGTCAGTTATGTTTAAGTAGTTCTAAGTTCTAGGGGACTGATGACCTCATTGGTTAAGTCCCATAGTGCTCAGAGACATTTGAACCTGGACATTGAGGTAGGAAGATGAAAGAAGATTGGAGGCACTAGGGATGTGGATATGGAGAAGAATGGGAAAAGTGAAATGGGAAGACCGAGTAAGGAATAAAGAAGTATTAAGGTGGGCATTAGCTGAGTGCCAAATGCCGAAACACAGTCATTTAAGGTTAGACGACATATTTGTTTTGCTGAATTTATTCGAAGCTGTACAGTGTTAGTAATACAGGGTGATTCAAAAAGAATACCACAACTTTAAAAATGTGTATTTAATGAAAGAAACATAATATAACCTTCTGTTATACATCATTACAAAGAGTATTTAAAAAGGTTTTTTTTTCACTCAAAAACAAGTTCAGAGATGTTGAATATGGCCCCCTCCAGACACTCGAGCAATATCAACCCGATACTCCAACTCGTTCCACACTCTCTGTAGCATATCAGGTGTAACAGTTTGGATAGCTGCTGTTATTTCTCGTTTCAAATCATCAATGGTGGCTGGGAGAGGTGGCCGAAACACCATATCCTTAACATACCCCCATAAGAAAAAATCGCAGGGGGTAAGATCAGGGCTTCTTGGAGGCCAGCGATGAAGTGCTCTGTCACAGGCTGCCTGGCGGCCGATTCATCGCCTCGGGTAGTTGACGTTCAGGTAGTTACGGACAGATAAGTGCCAATGTGGTGGCGCTTCATCCTGCTGAAATATGAATTGTTGTGCTTCTTGTTCGAGCTGAGGGAACAGCCAATTCTCTAACATCTCCAGATACTGTAGCTCAGTTACAGTAGCACCTTCGAAGAAAAAGGGACCAAAAACTTTATTGGCTGAAATGGCACAGAAAACGTTCACCTTAGGCGAGTCACGGTCATACTGAGTTGTTTCCCTGCATACACCATACTTCATTCGAAATGCACGCTGAACAAATGTCGTCGATTCACTTCTGCCGTACTCAATAACACAAAAAGCTTTCTGTTGAGCGGTCGCCATCTTAGCATCAACTGGCGCTAACGCCTAGTCAACAGCGCCTCAAGCGAACAAATGTACAACTAAATGAAACTTTATAGGTCCCTTAATTCGCCGACAGAAAGTGCTTAGCTCTGCCCGTTGTCGTTGCAGCGTTTTAAATTCCTAAAGTTGTGGTATTCTTTTTGAATCACCCTGTATGTCACATATTCGTAATACTTATTCTAGTATCTGAGGAAAGAGTGTACTGTACTTGTCACGTTCTTTTCGAGACAGATGCAGCTCATTTACTTGCATTCGGCGTCTTTTTAACAGCAAAAGTTGCAATGCAGCACTCGTCTCCAAGCACAAGTGCGTCATGGAATCCATCCCTCTCATCGATATTAAAATCTGAACTCGTTCGTAGAACAGATTCTAACCTCACCTCCTTGTTCGCGCCAAAAACTGACGGAGGAGATCGGCACACTGAACCTAACCTAACCTAACCTCTGTGAGAGGAGATCGGTCGCTCTGTGACCAAGGTGCTGGCCGATGTTATCGGGCGATCTCTGGCGACGGCGTCTGATGCCCGTCGTCGGTAGCATTGTGAACGAAACCTAAATTGAACTTGGTGAACTGTGTTTCGTAAAAGATAGGCGTACTGCTAGAAGGCCTCGGTAACTTTCCTACGTCGTGAAAGCCTCAGGAAACTGTGTTTTGTTGCACGCCTTCCTAAAGAGGAAGTAGTGGAGCGGTGTGCAGCGCCAGAAGTCCCGAGCCGCCCTTGGTGGCTTCGCTCAGGTGTGTCAGCTGCGACCTTGAACCAGTGGCCACGCCCAGGTCACGTGTCCAGTGGTCAGCGAGCAACTGACGCGTTCACTACTGGCCATCTGTGTGCGCGTTTGCCATTCCCGTTGCAGCCAGCAATACCGTTAGCACCCGTTGCAACAAGCGTCCCATTACATTTACTTCTACATCTACATTAGTGCTCGTCAAACTTTATTGCTCAAGAGCCGCGTATGTTACCGATCTTATTATTAATTGGTAACCAACAGAAATCGTATTATGAGCCGCCAGTAGACTAGCTACAGTAAAGGCGCAACAAGTTGGCCGCCGGCCCCGAGGTACTCATCGCTAACAGTCGGCCCCATTCGGAAAACTTCGGGTCGACTGTTTCCGTTTCAGAATGCTGCCACCCTCAACGATCCCAAGTTGTGTTGAAACCTATGTTTCTCCTGGCGTATACATAGTTCAAATAACTTACGGGAATGCATCAACAGCCGCCGATATTTCAACAGGTCCACACTCATCATTTTCGAGACAAAATTGCAACAAGTAAACGATTCGATTGCAGAGCAATTGCGTAGAGCTGACACACACACACACACACACACACACACACACAAGTTGTAAACACTAGCGCAATTACACGACCAAAGATGACCGACATCAGAAGTTTATGGATAGGGATCAATTAATAAGGATAGCGTGTAACAATATTAAAAGGAAAATTGCTACTCACCGTATAGCGGAGATGCTGTGTCGCAGATAGGCACAGCAAAAACACTGTCACAAATAAAGCTTTCCGCCAGTAAGGCCTTCGTCAAAAATAGACAACACACTGAAGCTAACGCAACTCACTCGCAGTCTTTTTGTTGTGCCTATCTGCGACTCAGCATCTCCGCTATACGGTGAGTAGCAACTTTCCTTTTCATATTGTTACATTCCGTACTGGACTTTCCATTGTTTGGTTTAAGCAACGCATGAGGTAGCGTTAACTGTGTCCCTCTGTTTTTTGACGAGGATTCCACGCAGAATGTAAACAAAAACCTCCAATTCTATTTATAAGGCTACTGGCTAATCTGATTTCCGCTGCTTCCTTAATTACTCAGTCCCAGTATTGTATGCCAGTATCTCCGCGTTGTTATATTCCATAGGATGAGCGGTGCCAAAATAGCAAATTTTTTTCGGCTATTGTACGGATGTGTGATGCTTATGCTCTGTCAGTCTGACCAAATTACGACATTCCGCAATTTGCAAGGAGTACGATAGATATCCGCCTTACGCAAACCAATATCATCTTTTGGGGAACGTAAAAAGACCCTAATATTGCAAGGAACCGCTTGAGTGCGAGACCGCAAGTTCAATCTTTAATAAGGCTCATTTGAAAGTGTTAACAGTTATATCAGGAATAATATTAGCTGCTAGTGACTCACGATGTGCATCATGAGGACGACAGAAAATGAGCGGGAGGTGCAATGATCAACCTTTCACGGGACGTATGTATTACACTTCGCAAAATGAACATGATCGACATTCAAGAAATGTTCAAAACTAACCATTAACTTGCACCATGAACACTGAATGAAAAATGGCCCTACAAACCGCGCGGGACTTTCACCTAGGTATCTACTCTTAAAGAATACATATAGAACCATGTTGGTGCAGCAGTGTGACGAGAACTGATGGAGTGTGATGGCATGCAACCGAATGCGAAACAGACAGCTATGGAGCTTATCGTGAAACTGGCTATCCTTTAAGTGGTAGCTGCAGATAGTGCGTTAATAAGTTTTGTAGGCACGAAAAAAAAAAAACATTCAGAGGCTGAAATTGTCCAGTGGTTTCAGGTGGGAAGAACTGCAATGTCACGCACTTTCCAGGAGGGATCATTTGCTCTAAAGGAGTATGATTTCATACTTAGACCCGGAACCAGGCAAAAGCAAGTTGTTTTGACCAGCTATTGGCCAAAAGCAATGTTCATACCGTGGTTGCAGTTCACTTACGCCCATTTCTCCACTCCTGCTTGCTGCGACTTAAATTTTCCTCCCGCCCTTGCAAGATCACGCATACGAGAACGACCCCCGCAGAGCACCTCCAACTTCTCAAAGTACAGGAAATAACTTTCCAACCAGTTTACTGTCCCCATTAACACTCAACATACTTGTATACGAATATATTAAGGCATCGACGTTAATTGATCTTGACACAACTCTCTTGGTATTTCTTATTTCCAGGGTTCCTTTATATGCATATTCTCTTCAAATCCCAAATGGTGGGAGTTGAAAAGAAATTCCTCACTGAACGATGGGATTTTTTATTCCATCTACAATTTTTTTGGCCGTTTCTGGAGTCTACTGTGCACCGCCAGGTTGACGCTTTGTTGGAAATTTAGTTTGAAGTTATGCACTCATCCACTTCTTTCCTTGTAAATAGCTGTATTCTATGTGGTGCGCAATTTGATGTCCATAACGTAGTAGGTCACTATGTTACATATCCTGTAAATTGTATCGAGCAGCCTTGAAATGCGCAAACACCACAATTTGTAATAAGTGCGCCTTGTCCTCCTTTGAATATCTGTGGTTTTTCTTATGCACTACACACTTATATTGTTGCGGACTTATTCGAAATCTCTCTCTCTCTCTCTCCTTTTTTTACGCTGCAGACGGTCTTCCACGTACGAAATTATGTTTAGTACCTGCTTCTTTGCCTGCCGGGGTGGCCGAGCGGTTCTAAGCACTACAGTCTGGAACCGTACGACCGTTACGGTCGCAGGTTCGAATCCTGCTTCGGGCATGGATGTGTGTGATGTCCTTAGGTTAGTTAGGTTTAAGTTGTTCTAAGTTCTAGGGGACTGATGACCTTAGAAGTTAAGTCCCATAGTACTCAGAGCCATTTGAACCATTTTGAACCTGCTTCTTGGCAAAGATTGTCGTCTACTAAGATTCACTGGAGACGGGATTTGTGGCTCCCCTGCTCGACGAGGATGATGAACTACATGGTTGACACCTGCTTCAGTATCACTTTCACTTGCTAAGCACGTATCTCCATCATTATGCTCGTCATGTACATTGTCCACACAGTCGGGCGTGTATGATAGCATACATTCCACTAACTCATCTAGCAGGGCTCTGCTTTTTATCAACACCACTTGTACTGTAGCACTGATCTTACCCGTCAACTAATCAGTCTAACTACGCTTCGTAGCCTCATGTTTTTTCTTTTTTCTTTATTGTATTTCAGTTCCCCATCGGGGCGGGCTGGCAGCAGCATAGGCGCTGCTCTTCAGCCGAAAGACATTTAAAAATAACATAAAGGAGAAAACATGGTGTACATAGATATAAAAAAAGGGGGGAGGACATTATGGAAGACAGTAGACAAAAAGGGGCGACCGTAAAATGGAGATAAAAACCGTAAAAAAGTAGCGCACACAAAAAAACCACACACTGGTACAGTTAAAAGAACACAAGGAAAGGATGACCAGGGCAGAAAAGTATGGATGGATGGTGTAGCACATAACAATCACTGACAGGATCACTATGTACAAGTCCAGCACACAAAATCACACCTCTCGACGCACAGGAGAACACTACCAAACACAACACTGACGTAGCACACTGATGTCGATGAGAGCAAAACGGAGGATCTGCCAGGTGCAAGGAGATGAGGGAGAAGGGAAGAAGGGAGGGAGGGATGAGAGGGGGGGGGGGGGGCAGACGCCTCATGTTGTTCTCACCATCGGATACCTCCAGTCCTGCCACCTGTTGCTACGACCAGTCAATATTGTGCTTGCTTGGTAGATATGGTAGACATGCCCGAAAGAACAGACACCATGCATTCTTATAATGGACTTGCCTCGATGAATCCCCAGCCTTCAGTGCGAGTGCACAATGTCATTCGACCTGCAGCGGGAATCTAAAATTAGCGGGTGTAGATGATGTGGTCGGGGACGGAGGATAGATAGCGCTAGGCGGGAATGTGGTCGGCCGAAAGCATGCCGAGATAGTCTGTGCATTTGCAGTAAACAATGTGTCCGGATGGCGCAGCGGTTATCGCAGGTGCCTAGTAAGCAAGAGATCTCACGCAGAATATCAGTCATCAAACGCATTCCCTTCAATCGACGGAAGGAATCCACCGGGCTCTTTATGTGGTCATACCGACCTACTAGCCGGCCGCTGTGGCCGAGCGAGTCTAGGCGCTCCAAGCCGGAACCGCGCTGCTGCTATGGTCGCAGGTTCGAATTCTGACTTGGGCATGGATGTGTGTGATGTCCTTAGGTTAGTTAGGCTTAAATAGTTCTAAGTCTAGGAGACTGATGAGCTCAGAAGTTAAGTCCCATAATGCTTAGAGCCATTTCAAATGGTTCAAATGGCTCTGAGCACTATGGGACTTAACATCTATGGTCATCAGTCCCCTAGAACTTAGAACTACTTAAACCTAACTAACCTAAGGACATCACATAACACCCAGTCATCACGAGGCAGAGAAAATCCCTGACCCCGGCGGGAATCGAACCCGGGAACCCTTAGAGTCATTAGAACCATTTGAACCGACCTACTAGTGGACTCAACAGAGTGGGAAGGTGTTTTCCTACGGAGTATGCCTGGTCACCTATCTTCCTAACAATGGGCCTAAGAGGGAACCCATCCTTGTGGACCTTCAGGAGACCACGTAACCCAGGGGAAGCAGCACAAAAAAAAAAATGAAGCCTCCTTTTAGTCTCCTACGAGGAGGAACTGATCTTCAGGAGCCTGTTGGTCTCTCTCTCAAAACTTTTTCTAGGGTCAGTACTGATCCTGCGATACGCTGAATAAGACAGTAAACAATGTATCTTTTTCATCTTTTGAACGTAATCATGCTTGTCAAAAAAAAAGAAAAAGATAATTCAGATGAAATCCAAGTGAACGTCAGACAGTCCTCTCAGCTGCTCTTATTTTACGCTTGGTTGGACGTGTCCCAGTCGAAACAGGACATGTAATCTCTTACACTGTCTTGGCGATTTCTTGTCGTCTCGTTGAGACCAGGTGTTCTGCCGGTGGTCGTCGTCCACATCAGGTGCTCCCTGAGACAATTGTTGTTAGCGCTGCTTTTGCTGTTAATTCTGATGAGACAACCCAATCACTGAACTGTTCCAAGTAACTCGCTCTCTGTCCTACCTTCCTATTCATGCCAAGTCCTACTCGCGTTATATCATTTTCTGCTTTTATTGATATTACCTTATATTTCTGTGGATATTTTCGTTCCCTCGTTACAGCTACAAGAAAATGCGTGTTCTTCTCACCAGACCCGTTTCGCGTTATCATCAGTGGTCTGGTGAGAAAAGCGCGCACTTTCTTGTACTTGTAACGACGGAACGAAAATGCTCTCAGGAACTGAAAGGCAACTAAGAGCAAATAGTCACACAAACGAAGAATTTACCTTTTATTTGTCTGAACAGAAATCATCTTCTTTCCACTGACTTCACTGACGCCATTATATCTATACGGATTCTTTGCATTAAGCTTTTCTGATTTCCTAGTTTCCCTACCGCATTGTCTCAGCGAACACGGCGTCGAAATATCGTGTCAAGGAAGACGGCGACCACTGGCAGAACATCCGATATTGACGAGATGGCAACACAGGATTTTCTTCCCTCCCAGCCTCCCCTGCAACATCAGGAGACAGTTTAAAAAGAGCTTGCTCAACAGAATTGTTGTCCGTTTGAGCTGATTATTAATAGCCGTAATTGTACTCATATCTAAATGCATTATGCAATACGAGACACGATCAGAAATGTTTACTAAATGTTTTGAATATCGTTTTTCTGATGCTCATTGTGTTGTATACAACAGCCCTCATACAACATCACATCCCTTGCTGGAAGTAAGTGCCGCAGCAACTAATCGGTACGAGTCACACAAGCCTGCGAGTTGTCAGTATTGGAAGGCAAAAAGTAGAACATTCCCGCTCTGACACCCTTCAACTCCTCAGTGGCTGCGCCACTTAGCCTCTGTCTCTGAGTTAAGGGATCAACTTCGCTTACCTCACTGCCGAATTCACCAACTTCAATTAAAATGAAGTACATTTTAGAATATCACTGCCTCTCTAATTACACTAATGGCCATTAAAATTGCTACACCACGAAGATGACGTGTTACAGATGCGAATACAGGAAGAGGATTCTGGATATGCAAATGATCAACTTTTCAGAGCATTCACACAAGGTTGGCGCCGGTGGCGATACCTACAACGTGCCGAAATGAGGAAAGTTTCCAACCGATTTCTCATACACAAACAGCAGTTGACCGGCGTTGCCTGGTGAAACGTTGTTGTGATGCCTTGGTAAGGAGGAGAAATGCGTGCCATCACGTTTCCGACTTTGATAAAGGTCGGATTGCACCTTATCGAGATTGCGGTTTATCGTATCGCGACATTGCTGCTCGCGTTGCTCGGGATCCAATGTCTGTTAGCAAAATATGGAATCGGCGGGTTCAGGAGGGTAATACGGAACGCCGTGCTGGATCCCTACGGCCTCGTATCACTAGCAGTCGAGATGACAGGCATCTCATCCACATGGCTGTAACGGATGGGCAGCCACGTCTCGATCCTTGAGTCTGCAGAGGGGGACGTTTGCAAGACAACAACCATCTGCACGTACTGTTCGACGACGTTTGCAACAGCATGGACTATCAGCTCGGAGACCATGGCTGGAGTTACCCTTGACGCTGCATCACAGACAGGAGCGCCTGCGATGGTGTACTCAACGACGAACCTGGGTGCACGAACGGTAAAGTTTCATTTTTTCGGATAAATCCAGGTTCTGTTTACAGTATCATGATGGTCACATCCGTGTTTTGCGACATCGCGGTCAATCCACATTGGAAGCGTGTATTCGTCATCGCCCATACTGGAGGGGTGCCATTGGTTACACGTCTCGGTCACCCATAGTGCTCAGAGCCATTTGAGCCATTTCAAATGGCTCTGAGCACTATAGGACTCAACTGCTGTGGTCATCAGTCCCCCAGAACTTAGAACTACTTAAACCTAACTAACATAAGGACATTACACACATCCATGCCCGAGGCAGGATTCGAACCTGCGACCGTAGCAGTCACACGGTTCCAGACTGTAACGCCTAGAACCGCTCGGCCACCCCGGCCGGCGCTCTACCCTTCATTCGATCCCTGCAAAACCCTACATTTCAGCAGGATAATGCAGGACCGCATGTTGCAAGTCCTGTACGGGCCTTTCTGGATACAGAAAACGTTCGACTGCTGCCCTGGCCAGCACGTTCTCCAGATCTCCCACCAATTGAAAACGTCTGCTCAATGGTGGCCGAGCAACTGGCTCGCCACAACACGCCAGTCACTACTCTTGATGAACTGTGGTATCGTGTTGAAGCTGCATGGGCAGCTGTACCTGTACACGCCACCCAAGCTCTGTTTGACTCAATGCCCAGGCGTATCAAGGCCGTTATTACGGCTAGAGGAGGTTTTTCTGGGTACTGATTTCTTAGGATCTATGCACCCAAAATGCTTGAAAATGTAATAACATGTCAGTTCTAGTATAATATATTTGTCCAATGAAACCTGTTTATCATCTGCATTTCTTCTTAGTGCAGCAATTTTAATGGCGAGTAGTGCATCTTTGTTTGTTACTGAGCTGCAAAACTACACTCTTAAGAAGTCCTTAACGTTAGTTGAAATTTTTTGTTTCGGCTGTTAGTTGTTAATACTGTACAGCTAAGAACCGCGAGGCGCACGAGTATTTGATTTGGGCGGCATACGATACGGGAATCGATGTTTGACGACCACTGGTCTACATGATTACTCTGTAATTCAGGTGGGGAAAAATGAACACCTAAATCTTCTGTACGAGTAGGGTTGGCAGGTGTCCCGCCTTTGGCCGGACATGAGTGACTTTTTATAGTCATGTCCAGCCTATCTGGCTTTTGTTAGGCTTCTTAGTGATGAAGTAGAGAATGTACAAAAAGCTTCTCACGTAAGCGCAAGAAATAATTACAAGAAGGAATAAGGAGATGTGCCACAAGCATTATTCAAGGGCTGGTCAATAAAGACTGAGACTGATGTTTTTTTCTCCATTGCTCCATTTCAATGCTAGCGTGATCTTTCTCAAAATATCATCCTTCTATTTGAACGTATTTTTATAGCGACTCTGTCAGTCATCGAACACATTGTGCAGGCCATTCTTTGTTAGATCCTCGAGAGTCGCCACACGTTTCTCGAGCATTGTTTCAGAGTTTTCAAATCTAATGCCCTGAAGCTTTGCCTGTAGGAATGAAAAAACGGTCACAGAAGTTGAGGGGGAACTGCATCCTGGTAAGTCATTTCATGACAGTCAAAAAATGTGAGCCATTCGCTGTGGACGAGCGGTTCTACGGGCATCAGACTGGAGCCGCGCGACCGCCACGGTCGCAGGTTCGAATCCTGCCTCGGGCATGGATGTGTGTGATGTCCTTAGGTTAGTTAGGTTTAAGTACTTCTAAGTTCTAGGGGACTGATGACCTCAGATGTTGTGTTCCATACTGCTCAGAGCCATTGGAACCATTTGTTGAAAAAAAATGTGATCGCTGTCACTTTCTCTCCAGAATGAGCAACTTCACCTTTTTTGGTGTCAGAGAACCTGACAGTTTCTACGAAGTGCTGACTTCTTTTCCTTCAAGATCATAGTGGTGCAACCATCACTAACCACCGGCAATAATCGATTACAGAAACGCTTCCTGTCCGTTAGCAAAGATACAGAGCACTTCACGGCTTGTCTTCCATTTGCACAGATTTTTGTTCTGGAGTCAAAAGACATGGTACTCAATGGGCGCAAACATGGGTTGTATGCATGTGTCACACATAATTGTAAAGACACTGTCATACGAAATTCTGAACACTTCACTGTGGTTTCGTAATGTTATCCTCCGATCCTCAAGAACCATAACAGCAGCTGTGTTTATGTTGGCTTCACTCACAGCAGAAGCCGGAACACAGGCCCATCTTGCTTAACACAGAGAAATCGGCCATCTCTGAACTTTTTGTACCACCTAAATACTATTGCACAAGGTTGTGCATCTCCACCGTACGCTTTCACAAGTTTCAGTGGCTTCATACTTTACACGAACACAGAATTTTATTGCGCAGTACTGCTCGTCTCTCGTCACCCTCCGTTGTTTGGTGTGCGAAATGCAAAGAGCGTCTAAGAAATAAAGGTTTACTACCAACCTATCGATACGAGGGTGTTATCACCTATGGACATTATACAAAAAAACCCACTCTTATCAAATATTCGCGGTACTGGCAGGGAACTATCAAGGAAGCTACAGGAAAAAAATCACTGTCAGTCTTTGTTGATCTGTCCTCGTATAAATGTGCTACACTTATGACTGTGTCCTTCGTTTCTCTTCTTAGGCCGAACGAACCTAACACGCAATGTCACAACCGCGGCCGCGCGAGATTAGCCGAGCGGACTAAAGCGCTGCAGTCATGGACTGTGCGGTTGGTCCCGGCGGAGGTTAGAGTCCTCCCTCGGGCATGGGTGTGTGTGTTTGTCCTTAGGATAATTTATGTTAAGTGGTATGTAAGCTTAGGGACTGATGACCTTAGCAGTTAAGTCCCATAAGATTTCAGACAAATTTGAACTTTTTTGTCACAACCGCGTTACGCGAATGAGCCAAAGGAGAATGTGCCGATCAGCCGTTGTCAAACCAGGATGAAAAATTTAGAGCAAACATGAAGCAATAGTACGTAGTTGTCAAAGAATACTTAAAATCCTGGGCGTGTAAATTCAGTATCCCGTTAAAGTACTTCCAGTGGATGACATTAGCTTATGTGCCAACGTGGAAACAAGCAACAGAAAACTATACATTTTCGTCCAGAAAAAAATGTGAAGTTGAATGACTGTAAATTCCGTGAAGAGTGACAAAATTTCGTGAAATTCATGCAACGGAAAAAGAGAATTCTCCATAATGAGGTTGAAAACACGATATCACTGTTTCGATCAAGGTATATGCATGAGAGGCTTTTTTTTATTATAAAAGTAAAGAAATCAGGATTTCGTGGCAACATGGCTGACGAAAACCTGCGGAACTGTCTGTGTGTATCCTTGTGCTAACAAACGGCTTTGAGCACTATGGGACTTAACATATGAGGTCATCAGTCCCCTATAACTTAGAACTACTTAAACCTAACTAACCTAAGGACATCACACACATCCATGCCCGAGGCAGGATTCGAACATGCGACCGTAGCGGTCGCGCAGTTCCAGGCTGAAGCGCCTAGAGCCGCTCGGCCACACCGGCCGGCCTTGTGCTAACAGTTTTTAGCAGGTATAAGTCGTGTTATGTCTTCATAGGATTAAGCAAAATAAAAAAAATTGTTTTGTTTGTGACCTATGTTGTTGGGAAATACGAAACAAAGGCGCATGCTGCATGTAACTCTTTATCAGCCCTCCCTCCTCCCCTCTCTTCTGGCTCAGACAGTGTGGCGCGGTGGGAGGAGAACTGTGCACTTGGGACAGAGAGACCGGCACACATGCACGAGCATTGCACACGAGCTGAGTTCTTGGCCATACCTGATATAACCAAATGAGAGTAACTTACTGAGAACGTTTTTTGAAAAAAAAAGCACATTTGAGCCACTAGCTGTACAAGTGTACGTTTATTCTCTACTGGGTTTGATTATAACAGTCATGTTGACATAGAGAAAACAGTGTACATCAATGGATCAAAAATAAATTTTCGTAAAATATGAAGCAATCACATGTAGAACATGCATAAATGCCAACGTGCTGTCAGCAGGTGTGGAGTTATCACCAAGTGTGCATTCTGTGATTGCGCCGAAACACGGCACGCACGGCACGTTTATATGAAATGTGTTAAGACAATCAGAACAGTTATGTATGCTCTAGTATTGATTGGACCATATTTTACTGAAATGTATTTTTGATCCATTGATGTATTCTATTTTCCTCCTGTGAAGATCATAGAAATAATCGAAACTGGTAGACAATAAACGCAAAACAGTACAGCTGATGGCACAAATACGCTTTTTTTTGAAATCATCTAATAGCTGTAGGAGTCACCTACGTAAAATTCTGTTATTGAGAATGATTTCGTGGTTCGTACATCATAAAAAGAGGACCCTTGGAGTGATCAGCGAGACGCAATTCTCAACAGCAAAACGCAAATGTTGTACATAAATCCGACAGTTAATGTAAAACACGTAAAAGAAAGTTTCATGACGTGGTTTTCATGATACACGGTGCCTGGTAATGAAATAATTGAAAACAAGGTTTCAAGCAAAAGGGAGGGTGGACATTTATTATTTCACGTGGTGTTGTCAATTTCACTACATAGTGAGGTGACGCTATGGTAAGGCGAATTTTCGGAAGGACTGTGGTTCACCATCAAGACTTAGGTTTTCCACGATTCCCCTAAATCGAACAAGGTGATGCTTCTAAAGGACACAGCTGATTCTTTTCCTAATACGAACTTGTGTTCCAATAGTAATCTTTGTTCCTTCAGATTCACTAAATAAAAGGAAAAGAATGAGATAATAGGTTAATCAGGCCTTATCTTACATCTAACCAGGTATTTTATGTTTTGCTTATTATTTATAAGAGATCGAGCACCAGCTTGGACAAAGGAAGGGCGGGGAAGGAAACGGATCTTGTCCTTTTCAAAGAAACGATCGCATCAATCACCTTGATCGATTTGGCCGAGTCCAGTAAGGAGTTTATTTCCAAATTTGCCCTTGGTTCCTTTCGTAGCTTGCTCCATTTATAGATTGCATGTCAAGAGAGATAGGCTGCAAACCTGTCTAATTCCCTTCTGAACTACTCCATCGTTTCATGGCCCTCGTCTATCATTACTGCACTCCGAGTCTTGTAAAATTTGTAGACAGTGTGTTACAGCAAGTTGAAAAAGAGAGATTGGGAGAGAGAGGGTTATATATACGTGCATATGAAAGACCCCTTCCCTCGACAATTTATCTCCTTCATACCTCCTCTGTGTGATCACAGATGACGTTGAAGAAACGTCCCCTTAGAAAAATTATTGAATTACTGTGCTGGTAAACCCTTTACGTTATTTGATTTTCAAACAGCTGAGCAGAACTGAACGTACTTAGACATTTCGCTCTTTACATATTCTGATCAATACTAAACTGACACACAATATTTTTTTAGCGCAACGCAATCTGACTTTCAAAAATCCCTACAAAAGAATGGCCCTGACTAACAATAACCTATACCTTTCATGAATCACTTACCTCACAAAATCTTCGTTACTCGAACTACTGCAATACAGCGAGCGCCAATACTACCAGCTAAATAAAGGAGTCTAACCACTGAAGGGACTAACTGCTGATAGGCATAGTTCGCAAATGAAAGATTTTGATAAAGAACAAACAATGTATTTACCTTAATAGTGTTCAAAAGTCATAATATATATATATATCAGTTCATGACATCCACTCTTACAAATTTACTGTCTCTGATGAACACACGTCCAGATCATCCGCTCTCAAAACTCCGCCATCTCTCTCCCCACATCCACCACTGCTGGCGGCTCACTTCCAACTGCACAACGCTACGCGCTGTTAACAGTCAACTGCCCAACACTAAAATGGCAAATTCCAACAATGCAAACCAGCCACAGAATGCACACAGCACAGTCGGTGATTTTCATGCAGAGCGCTACATGGCATTACCAACATAAAAACCTAAACAGCCTACTTACAACGTGTCACTGATCTCATTTGTACTAAGATTGCAGTACACGTGAGATGCCTATTTGCTTCCGCCGCACTGATATTCACCGATCTGCAGTCTTCTGTGGCTGTTGTCTTATGCACATAAAACAGCACGTAGGTCGGGAGTCCGTTATCTTGAGGCTGTAAGAAACTCTTAGCGAGGAACTATTATTTCAGAAATAATTAAGTTTGCAATCATTTTGTTTGTACGGGATGCTACTCGCTTTTTATTAGCAGCACAAGAGAAACTGCACAATTAAATTCCGCTTTAGAGTCACAAATAATTTTCATTCTTCAACAAAATAATGGCCTGCATATTTTCCGTAATTACAGCTCTCACATTTACAAACTAGACATTGAAAATCAAATTTTAACTGATACCGCGGTGGACAACATGTCTGTCTTCCAACACTGCCGAACCAGCTCTCACATTTACAAAATAGACATTGCAAATAATGTCTTAGCTGATACCACGGCGGACAATACATCCTTCCTAAGAGACTACCGAACTAGCCATCTAAGTCAGCCACGATCGGAAGATCACCGAAGTGTTTCGTCTGCCTTTCCGTTTAGCAGTTGTTTGTTATTCTGCTGGTTATTAATACTTGTGACATAACGGAATAATAGTACGCTGTTGAGAGACGCTTTAATTTGAAATGCAAGTAAGACGCTGTTTATTTTGTCTAATATTAATAACAGAAGATTATCATTTTGGCGCGCAACTTCCGAATGTAGCAGCCAGTCTTGGAGAAGGACCACAATTTCGGCGGTCTTTCTCACTATACCTCTACCGAACAAGTTGTCTGTCATCTGTACCTCACACCACATTACGCCATCTTGCCTCTGCTGCCTTCTCAACTACTCTAAAAAGAGCTTCTTGCACCTGAATGTGGTGGCTGCAAAGCCAGAAATATTACACTATTTTCTCGAACTTGCTTGCACAGATAGACGAAAAGCTCTGTTGCACAGTATATTTCAGTCATCAAGTTATGTTCTTGGTGTTAGCTTTGTTGAATAGACCTTTCTCTTCACTCAGGATTCCCATAATTAACGGTGATAAATCAGTGTAAGAGTTCGCTGCTTGACTCATGCTTTTAAGTAGAGTACTGGGTGAGGTCGTGCAATGGTAACACTGTGGACAATCATTAGGGTTGTGGTTCAAATCCCCGTTTGGCCATCCAGGTTTAGATTTTGCGCGGTTTCCCTGAATCACTTGGCAAATGCCATGATGGTTCTCTAGAAACGAACACGGCCGATTTTCTTCACGAATTTGAGCTTGTACTCCATCTCTAATGACGTCGTCGACAAATTTAGAAAGCATCGTTTGTATGAAACTCACCTTGCCTTTTCTCGTACATTATCCTGTGAACCAAGGATGTACGGTGTGATTTGTTGGTGGAACTACTTAGCGTACCTGGAAAATGCTAAAGACCTGACTCCTGGTGACATGTAGGAAAAGGAAGCTCCCCATAATGTAACACATATTTAAGAGAAATAATGTTGTGCAATGGATGTTTGTTAAAAAAATTATTGATGGTGGCCCAATTGAGCATGAAAGTATGGGTGCCATACCTCACACGGGTATAATCAAACTACAAAAGGAAACTAGCGGTCACTATAACAATTTGGTTTATTACCATGAAACATGAAGATAAATGATTATACTACTGAACCAAGCATGTAAAAATTTATTAAGTGGAGAAGAGATTGCAAATAGGAAGTATAGATTTGTCCCAGTTGGTTGGATACATGCAAGTGTAATATTACAATATATCGTGGATATGGCCAATGACCACGAAAACGGTTAGTGATTTGAAGAAAGATCTCCAGAAAAGCACGAACAAACACTAAGGCTGCACACCGTGCATATGACAAATGACCGCGAAATTGTTGTTGTTGTTGTTGTTGTGGTCTTCAGTCCTGAGACTGGTTTCCCTTTCGTTAATCTTTCCTATAAGATAAGTCGTAAGGTCAGTATTGCCTCACGTGTTCCAATATTTATACGGAATCCAAACTCATCTTCCCCAAGGTCGGCTTCTACTAGTTTTTCCATTCGTCTGTAAAGAATTCGCGTTAGTGTTTTGCAGCTGTGGCTTATTAAACTGATTGTTCGGTAATTATAGTAGCTTACTCGCATTCCTATTTTTTATTCATTATTAAACCTACTCCTGCATTACCCCTATTTGATTTTGTATTTATAACCCTGTATTCACCTGACCAAAAGTCTTGTTCCTCCTGCCATCGAACTTCACTAATTCCCACTATATCTAACTTTAACCTATCCATTTCCCATTTTAAGTTTTCTATCCTACCTGCCCGATTAAGGGATCTGACATTCGACGCTCCGGTCCGCAGACCGCCAGTTTTCTTTCTCCGCGAAAACAGTTATTGATTTTAAGAAAATCTCGAGAAAAGCAAGAACAAACACTCGACAAAGTGCATCACAGACACAAATAGCTGGCTGTGAGTGTTAAACCTAACCAATGAAACCCTGGTGCAAATGAACAAGCTTTGCATCCCTCTCGTCTTGATGGCTGAATTGACGGAACACGTTTACCACTTTCAAACAGTGTGAGTGTAGAAGATGGTTCCAGCATGGCTGGAAATTAGGAGTACAGCTGGGCCTCTTTTCTCTGATGTAACTTGGAGATCAGTTGTTCTCTGTTGCGAGCTGGAGCAAGCTACTGTTCAGTATTTCTCTGCAGTAAGTGTGGTCCTGCCAGCGTTCGGATGTCACCGGCTAATTACAGCAGACCTTGCAAGTTCTGACCAATAATGATTTTACAAATAAGTTTAACAATTTCCTACTCTCTCGGACGTTGTCGTGGTTAACCAATAACGGCATGGCGTGGGAAAGAAGGCAGAAGGTCTCTCCTGCTACATTACAGATTTCCACCTACAGCCAACCAAAGGCCTTGTACACTGGCACACATTGGAAATCGCGCTTTCTACCAAAAAATTACTATGAGCGAATCACAGAACCCCTTACTCGGATTTAAACGAACATTCCTGCATGGCATGGCAGTGTCCAATGGCTGGTCCACAGTCTGAATTCTGTGTTTTCAACTGGAATTCAGATCTTATCTAGCGAAAAGAGATTCCTTTTAGTGTCTCATACAATGCTGTTTTTATGCGATGCAATCTGCCTTCTCCTTTGTGTCTTCTGTGCAGGAGTATCGTCAGGGGTGCCCCAGTGAACTGTGACAGGACTGCTCTTGTTGTCTACACACATAAACGATTAGCAATAGGTTCGATCAACATTGCGGAAATGCTCCGTGAACTCAAATGGGAATCCTTCGAGAGAAGAAGGCAAGCTTATCGCGAAACACTATCCAGAAAGTAGAGAACCGGCATATTGACAGACCGCAGATTCTATTTTGTCATTTGAATTGGTTTTCGCAATAAATAAGTTTGACCCGGCGAAAAACTAATGTAGATAATCTACAGTAATGAAAACAGAAACAAACGGAATTATTCAAAAACTGCTTCTCTGATCACAACGTGACACAAACTCTGTGAATATAATGAATAAGTATTCATAGCAAATTCGGAGTTCGAAGCTTTAACCCATAGCGGACATCAATTTCAATCAAACATTGATAAAATGCTAACTTATGTGCTATTGCTAACAAGACTATGAGACTCTAGCTTCTGGGACGTTTATACATCCTGAACACACGTCCGTAACCACTATACGCTTCCAGAAAGAAATTAGGACAGCTGGAAAGACGACGTCGATTTTGATCCGATAACTTCGGTTCAGGCTCCAGCGGCTATCATCAGTACCTTGGTCCTGAGGAAGAATGGGCTGCTATTCGTACAGATATTCAGACACCTCACTGAAATATTGCTGCCAGCAGAATTCAACCAGGTATAAAGGTGAAGGTGGTCACACTCTTTATTAATTCCGGATACTTTCGATCCGGCTATGTAAGTGCCACTCTGAGATTAGCGCAGGAGAGTAAATCGTGGCGAACTGTGTCACACCATCAGAAAAATGATAAACCCCATCCCGAAACGAGCTATACCTCACGAAACATATTAACATTCAGACCTTACTTATCAATTCCAAAGATTTTCTGTGACTGAAATTTAATAGTACTATCATGACAGTACATTCCTGACGCGATAATATGTTTCAGCAATCGACGTCTAACAGTTATTAATGGCTACCTCAATCAGTGTGTTTAAGATAGGAAGAAAACAAATGAACTCAGAAATTTGTTCTCTCTAATTAACGAGCAGCTGTCTGACTGATATGAATACATCCGGCATCTGCGAACCGCTAATTAGTTGTTAAGTATAAATTACAGGTTTTCCTTTCTTGCTTTTTGCTCTTATTTAGAAGGATATTTCATTCTTTCGAGAAACCTCAAAGGTGTAATTACTAAATTTTAGGGCTGAATTTACGAATTTTCTGTAGCATTTATCATACAATTCGTGCGGTAACAAAATATAACTCAGTCAGTTCACAAATGACTGGCTTACGTATGCGACTACAGGATTAATGGAAGCGTTTTTCACGTTACTCGCATTTCAAGTTAATGAGGCCACTATCAAAATGCTCACATTCTCTTTCAGTCCGGCGGGGTCTCACACTATCTGATTCTCACAATCAACAAACGTTTTTCGGCGGTCACGACATGTTGAACATGACCCTGAGGAACGGCCACAAGATATTTGGAAAAAGTCTGACTGCTATTGTTCTGTCATCACATTTACACTTTTAGAGATTTCTGGTTTTTTATTTGTGTAGTATGACGGAAGGTCATGAAAAGAGGGCCAACTAGGGGAATTTACACGCAGGGCCAGAAATAAAGTGTATTTCCATTACTCTAAGTGTAATTCGTCATTTATAAGGAATATTCTTTTTTATATAAGGAGCGACCAAAAAGTTTCCGTTCGAAGGCTGTACAGTACAGTCCAGAACCAGTACGGAAACAAGACAAAATCGCCATGACCATTGAGGCTATCACTCCATCGACACATCAGGTGGAAAATACCCTATGATAAAACACCATGTCCTGATGGGTCAAGAAGTTCGTAATTGCCTGCAGCAGATCGACCCTTCAAGGCCTTTTTTAAGGGAGCGAATGCATGGTAATAGCTTGAGCAGAGATCAGCAGTTTAGGGCGGGTGCTGGAGCGTCTCCCACTTATGTTGGAGTAACTTCTGCAAAAAGCGGGCTGGCCACGCAGACCAACCGGCGTTTTGTGTCGAATCGCGACCAGCACGGAACTAGGGGCACCAGTCTACAACGATGGTTTTTGACAGACATGCTGCTCCACAAAAATCCTTCATCCTCCGAAGGTATAATTACTAAATTTTAGGGCTGAATTTACGAATTTTCTGTAGCATTTATCATACAAAACGTGCGGTAACAAAATACGAGGCCTGTCTAGAAAGTAAGTTCCGATCGGTCGTGAAATGGACACCACAGTGAAAACCCGATAACGCTTTGCACTGATGTGTTGGGTATTGTCTCTAGTATGACCAATGATCACATCAAGACGGCTTTTTCAGTTGTGAGCTCACTGTGAGCGAGTAAAGGTACCTAGGTAAACGATGTCTCTCGCCAAGTTGGAGGGCCACTGAGAGGCTTCGCCTTAATGAATGCAGCCCACCTAACACAACTGCCACACACTTCCTTCTTCATGGCAATTCTCAGCCACACTCTGCAGGGGCTCGCATTAGGGAGGACGACGGTTCAATCCCGTCTCCGGCCATCCTGATTTAGGTTTTCCGTGATTTCCCTAAATCGCTTCAGGCAAATGCCGGGAAGGTTCCTTTGAAAGGGCACGGCCGATTTCCTTCCCCATCCTTCCCTCACCCGAGCTTGCGCTCCATCTCTAATGACCTCGTTGTCGACGGGACGTTAAACACTAATCTCCTCCTCCTCCTCTGCAAGGGCAGTGAAACGCTCCTGCAGCCTTTTCGATGGGAAGTATTCGATCACTCATGAAGCGCTCGATACGAAGACACCACTTGGGCGCAGGGTACGCGCTGTAGACCAGCGTAGAGAATTATCGGAAAGCACAGGTGGCTACCTTCTACGACGATGGTCTTGGAAATTTGGTATAACGCTCCGACAAATGTCTAAGTCGGAGCGGTGACTATGTAGAGAAGTATCTGGAAAGTGTAGGTAATTCTTGCAAATAAAATGTTTCTGATTTTCACTGTAGTTTCCATTTAGCAACTGATCGTAAATTACTTTCTGGACAGCCCTCGTATAACTCAGTCAGTTCACAAATGACTGGTTTACGTATGGTATTTCTCCTTCAGCAGCCAAGAAAAGACTAACGGCACGTTGGTCCTGTTTGGACGCATTTGGTAATACCGACGATACTGCAGCGCCTCTGTTGTTCAGAAGTACGAGGCCAATGTTCTGTACCACATGCATGCATGTCTGAATTGTATTCGGAGTAGCGAATAGGGACAGCCGTCAGGTCTGTAATAGAATGACGATAATGAAAATTTGCGTCGGAACAGGACTCGAACCCAGAAATCCCGCTTATCGCGAACGGTCGCTTTAAAGATTAGGCTATCCGTGCACGCCTCATGGCCAGACCTAATTTCCATACGTCGTCACCCATGCGTCTACAATCTGCATTCGTACATCCATTATGTATATTCCCATACAGAGGAGACATTTTAATTGAAAGTCGCTTGCCCGGCGTTGGCGCTTAAGTATGATATTGCATATCCTGCATTGTTCAGAAGTATATTGCAATGTACCGCAATGTACTGCCTGCCATAAGCGGGCAATCCAGGTTCGTGTCCCGGTTGTGACGGTACGTCACATAAATGGATATTTGGAAAAAGGGAAAATAAGTTTTTGTTATGAGATGTATGAATTATAAATTATTTCAAGACTGTGTACGTGTGCGCGATGTATAACATATAGTAAAGAACGTAAGTTATTATTATCAAAACACAAATATCGATGTAATTAACAAAACACAGTGTTTTGGGTATAATCTCTGTGTAACATTGGCCATGAAGATCAGAGACAAGCTTTGATAGAACTATCTCTCCTGTTTTATTTAGTCTAGCGGTAGGCCGCCATGCTGTTTGATAAGTGACGTACGTTTTATCTGTATTTTTGAAAAATATAATTGAAATTGTTATTAGAAAGTGTGTATTATTGTCTTAGTTGTCACCTCTCCTGATTGCAACCATTATTTATAATTAACAAAATTTTTACGGAACTTCGTAGTGCAGGGAGTTCATCTCCCCTAACGGGATTTACTCGGCCGTTACGCTAATTGTATTATTTAATTAAAATTTCAAGTCATAATATTAAATGTAAATGCGAGAGACTTCTCAATTTTGATCTTTCATTAATTTCGAAGTTAAAAGTAATTTCAGTTACCAAAATTCACAGCACTGAATGAGTTCAGTATGTTTCATTTCGGTCAGCTAACGGCAGATGAGATTACATATAGTTTTGCCTTGCAAATAATGAACAAAAAATACTGAAAATCATTACATTCCGCAATCCCTCAGTGTAGTGTGAAGTTTCGTACACAAATAACCAGTAGCCCCTGTGACCCATATTAATAATTACAGTTTGCGTAAGAATACGCAGATGTTCTTTTCTAAATAGCAGCGCTCACGCAAACTATTTATTAGAAGGCGGTGAGTTGCGCTCTGTGTTTAAAAAAAATATTATATCGTACGTACTTCGGGGCAGCCGATGTCCATACGACTGTTATCGCGGTATAAGTTAATTAAAAGTCTCATGCTAGCCCACAATATTTAAAGACACCCCAAACCAAAAACATAAAATATATAATTGTTGTTGTTGTGGTCTTCAGTCCTGAGACTGGTTTGATGCAGCTCTCCATGCTACTCTATCCTGTGCAAGCTTCTTCATCTCCCAGTACCTACTGCAACTTACACCCTTCTGAATCTGCTTAGTGTATTCATCTCTTGGTCTCCGATTTTTACCCTCCACGCTGCTCTCCAATGCTAAATTTGTGATCCCTTGATGCCTCAGAACGTGTCCTACCAACCGATTCCTTCTTCTTGTCAAGTTTTGCCACAAACTCCTCTTCTCCCCAATTCTATTCAATACCTCCTCATTAGTTATGTTATCTACTCATCTAATCTTTAGCATTCTTCTGTAGCACCACATTTTGAAAGCTTATATTCTCTTCTTATCCAAACTATTTATCGTCCATGTTTCACTTCCATACATGGCTACACTCCATACAAATACTTTCAGAAATGACTTCCTGACACTTAAATCTATACTCGATGTTAACAAATTTCTCTTCTTCAGAAACGCTTTCCCTGCCATTGCCAGCCTACATTTTATATCCTCTCTACTTCGACCATAATCAGTTATTTTGCTCCCCAAATAGCAACACTCCTTTACTACATTAAGTGTCTCATTTCCTAATCTAATTCCCACAACATCACCCAACTTAATTCGACTACATTCCATTATCCTCGTTTTGCTTTTGTTGATGTTCATCTTATATCCTCCTTTCGAGACCCTATCCATTCCGTTCAACTGCTCTTCCAAGTCCTTTGCTGTCTCTGACAGAATTACAATGTCATTGGGGAACCTCAAAGTTTTTATTTCTTCTCCATGGATTTTAATACCTACTCCGAATTTTTCTTTTGGTTCCTTCACTGCTAGCTCAATATACAGATTGAATAACATCGGGGAGAGATTACAACCCTGTCTCACTCCCTTCCCAACCACTGCTTCCCTTTCATGTCCCTCGACTCTTATAACTGCCATTTGGTTTCTGTACAAATTGTAAATAGCCTTTCGCTCTCTGTATTTTACCCTTGCCACCTTCAGAATTTGAAAGAGGGTATTCCAGTGAACATTGTAAAAAGCTTTCTCTAAGTCTATAAATGCTAGAAACGTAGGTTTGTCCTTCCTTAATCTAGCTTCTAAGATAAGTCGTAGGGTCAGTATTGCCTCACGTGTTCCAATATTTCTACGAATCCAAACTGATCTTCCCTGAGGTCGGCTTCTACTAGTTTTTCCATTCGTCTGTAAAGAATTCGCGTCAGTATCTTGCAGCTGTGACTTATTAAACTGATAGTTCGGTAATTTTCACATCTGTCAACACCTGCTTTCTTTGGGATTGGAATTATTATATTCTTCTTGAAGTCTGAGGGTATTTCTCACCAGATGGTACAGTTTTGTCAGGACTGACTCTTCCAAGGCCGTCAGTAGTCCCAATGGAGTGTTGTCTACTCCGGGGGCCTTGTTTCGACTCAGGTCTTTCAGTGCTCTGTCAAACTCTTCACGCAATATCGTATCTCCCAATTCATCTTCATCTACATCCTCTTCCATTCCCATAATATTGTCCTCAAGTACATCGCCCTTGTATAGACCCTCTATATACTCCTTCCACCTTTCTGCTTTCCCTTCTTTGTTAGAACTGGGTTTCCATCTGAGCTCTTGATGTTCATACAAGTGGTTCTGTTATCTCCAAAGGTCTCTCTAATTTTCTTGTAGGCAGTATCTATCTTACCCCTAGTGAGATAAGCTTCTACATCCTTACATTTGTCCTCTAGCCATCCCTGCTTATCCATTTTGCACTTCCTGTCGATCTCATTTTTGTGACGTTTGTATTCCTGTTTGCCTGCTTCATTTACTGTTTTTATATATTTTCTCCTTTCATCAATTAAATTCAATATTTCTTCTGTTACCCAAGGATTTCTACTAGTCCTCGCATTTTACCTACTTGATCCTCTGCTGCCTTCACTACTTCATCCCTCAAAGCTACCCATTATTCTTCTACTGTATTTCTTTCCCCCATTCCTGCCATTTGTTCCCTTACGCTCTCCATGAAACTCTGTACAACCTCTGGTTTAGTCAGTTTATCCAGGTCCCATCTCCTTAAATTCCCACCTTTCTGCATTTTCTTCAGTTTCAATCTACAGTTGATAACCAATAGATTGTGGTCAGAGTCCACATCTGCCCCTGGAAATGTTTTACAATTTAAAACCTGGTTCCTAAATCTCTGTCTTGCCATCATATAATATGTCTGAAACCTGTCAGTATCTCCAGGCTTCTTCCATGTATACAACCTTCTTTTATGATTCTTGAACCAAGTGTTAGCTATGATTAAGTTGTGCTCTGCGCAAAATTCTACCAGGCGGCTTTCTCTTTCATTTCTTAGCCCCAATCCATATTCACCTACTACGTTTCCTACTCTCCCTTTTCCTACTACCGAATTCCAGTCATCCATGACTATTAAATTTTCGTTACCCTTCACTATCTGACTAATTTCTTTTATTTCATCATACATTTCATCAATGTCTTCGTCATCTGCAGAGCTAGTTGGAATATAAACTTGTACTACTGTAGTAGGTGTGGGCTTCGTATCTATCTTGGCCACAATAATGCGTTCACTATGCTGTTTGCAGTAGCTTACCCGCTTTCCTATTTTCCTGTTCATTATTAAACCTACTCCTGCATTTTGTGTTTATAACCCTGTAGTCACTTGACCAGAAGTCTTGTTCCTCCTGCCACCGAACTTCACTAATTCCCACTATATCTAACTTTAACCTATGCATTTTCCTTTTTAAATTTTCTAACCTATTTGCCCGATTAAGGGATCTGACATTCCACGCTCCGATCCGTAGAACACCAGTTTTCTTTCTCCTGATAACGACATCCTTTTGAATATTCCCCGCCCGGAGATCCGAATGGGGGACTATTTTACCTCCGGAATATTTTACCCAAGAGAACGCCATAAACATTTAATCATACAGTAAAGCTGCATGCCCTCGGGAAAAATTACGGCCGTAGTTTCCCCTTGCTTTCAGCCGTTCGCAGTACCAGCACAACCAGGCCGTTTTGGTTATTGTTACAAGGCCAGATCAGTCAAGCATCCAGATTGTTGCCCTAGCAACTACTGAAAAGGCTGCTGCCCCTCTTCAGGAACCACGCGTTTGTCTGACCTCTCAACAGATACCCCTCAATTGTGGTTGCACCTACGGTACGGCTATGTGTATCACTAAGGCACGCAAGCCTCCCCACGAACGGCAAGGTCCTTGTTTCATAATTGTAAAAATAAAAACATACACTTATACCGTGCTAGTGGGGGTGTACTTAATGTGGTTTACTACTTTATGTACACGGTCCAGCACAAATTTTCATTCTCCTCATTCCATTATAGCAACGGCCTTGCTGTAGGGGTAACACCGGTCGCCGTCAGATCACCGAAGTTAAGCGCTGTCGGGCTGGGCTAGGACTTGGATTGGTGACCATCAGGTCTGCCGAGCGCTGTTAGCAAGCGGGATGCATTCGGCCCTTGTGAGGCAAACTGAGGAGCTACTTGATTGAGAAGTAGCGGCTCCGGTCTCGGAAACTGACACACGGCCGGGAGAGCGGTGTGCTGACCACATGCCCCTCCATATCCGCATACAGTGACGCTTGTGGGCTGAGGATGACACGGCGGCCGGTCGGAACCGTTGGGCCTTCATGGCCTGTTCGGGAGGAGTTAATTCCATTATACAGCTGATGGTCGTCCATATTCGCAACTGCGAAAACATTTCGTGTATTTCATAACGACTTTAGTTGCCGCAGTGGCTGTTCCTTCGGACATTCATGCATGTTCGACGGGTCATTGTATCGTGCTTTCCAACAACACATCGTATTTAGCCGCCGAAAGCGAGCAAGCGACTTTCAATTAAAATGTCTCTCCTGTACGGTTATATACATAATGGATGTATGAGTACAGGTTGTAGACACATGGTTGACCACATATGGAAGGTCTGACCGTGAAGTGTGCACGGATAGCCTAAGGCTAAGGTGACCGCTCGCGATAAGCGGGTAATTCGGGTTCGGCATAAATTTTCATTTTCGTCATTCCATTATACAGCTTATGGTTGTCCTTATTCGTAACTGCGGATATATGTCATATATTTGGTAATAAAATCGCCATAGTTCACGTTTCCGCATTTACCACACGCACGTCTGAAAGACACGAATGCCACACACATTCCTTGCCTACAGGTTGTTTCTAATGTATGCCCATCGGAGTCGCGTTATGTTGCACATAAGCTGCAGTAGCGCCCTCAGACGGAAATATTTTCATAGCGTCTTATAAAAGAGCGATACTTTGTAATATTATTGTGTCACGTGAGCTGAACATTCATCTCCTAGTTATATACATGCTTCCCATACAATGGCCGGCCGGGGTGGCTGAGCGGTTTTAGGAGCTACAGCCTGGAACTGCTCGACCGCTACTGTCGCAGGTTCGAATCCTGCCTCGGGCATGGACGTGTGTGATGTCCTTAGGTTAGTTAGGTTTAAGTAGTTCTAAGTTCTGGCGAACTGATGACCGCAGCAGTTAAGTCCCACAGTGCTCAGAGCCATTTGAACCACTTGAACCCATACCATGCCTTGGCACAGTAGCTGTTTTAGTTTTCTATAAAACTGACGACAATAACGTTTTACTTGATATTTTGACTCTGTTGCATTTATAGTGGCGAATGTAAAGTTGTAGCATCTGGAAAGATGTTACTGGGGTCATGAAGACTGTTACAAAAGTGGGCTACATTTGAAGAAAGAAGGTTACTAGACAGCTTAATTTGTATTTCACTTTATAAATAAAATTAAGAACATGGGAAGCTAAAGCGAATTAAAACTAGCAGCAACGAGCCGTTTTGTAGAAAAAGGTACTCCAACACTATATGTGGTGAGTAGTTTAGGCACATACTCTACAAGGTGGTCCATTCATAGTGACCGGGCCAAATATCTCATGAAATAAGTATCAAACGAAAAAACTACAAAGAACAGTCAGGAAGCAAGTGGTCATTTTAGGGAGATCCTCTCCTGGGAATGTAGAATCTGTAGTAGAAACAAGTTAATAGAGGAGCAGGAGCGTAAGATCTGTGCCCTTCAGATGCAGGTACAATGCGCAAAGGAGGAACTAGATAGGTTGAGGAGGGTGAAGGGTGGTGGGGAATGGCAACTGGCAGTTGGCAAGAAGGTAGCTAGAAAGAGGAGGTACTCAGACAGTTTTACTTTGCATACGTGCAATAGATACGACCAAGTGTCAGAGTTGAGTGGTGGAGGAGCCTCGTGTAGCCGTAGATGTAGGTAACTTGCAGCAGTTCTCAGCAATTAGAAGGCCTAGGTTAGTTGCAAAGTCTAGCAGAAAGAAGGTTCTGCTGCTAGGTAGTTCCCACGGTAGAGGTGTGGGCCAGTAGTTGCAGGAAGTGTTGGGGAGTGAGTACCAGGTCACCAGCATTGTGAAGCCTAGTGCAGGGTTGGCTCAGGTGACTGAAAGCATAGGGGAGTTATGTAAGAATTTTACGAAAGAGGATCAGGTAGTGATAGTGGGTGGAGCAAGGAACAGTCTCGATAGGGACGGGGAATATGATGTCAGTGGTGACTTGGTTAAGGTAGCTACTCAAACTGGTGGTACTAATGTGCATTTCGTGCAAGTGTTTCAGCGTCATGATCGGCCCTATTCTTAATGCGGCTGTTAGGCGCATTAATGTGGGGCTGGGGAGGGCACTGATGGCGGAGGGCATGGGTCACATCTCAGTGGTGCCAGTTGGGTCTATCAGTAGATGGGGTTTCACTAGGCATGGCCTGCACCTCAATAGGTATTGGAAGGGGAGGCTGGCTATGCTTATAGGTGACATTGTAGTGGGTAGTGGTATCACTCATGGAAAAATTCCTATAGTAGTTGGTGTTAGAGCTGCACCTTTTTTAAACTGAAGTCAGCTGATAGGTATACCTGCTTAAAGGGAGTGCCTCTAACTAAGGGCTCACCTCCAGAGTATGTAATGTTTCCGAGTAGAGAAGGAATTAGCATATTTCATCAAAATATAAGAGGTATTAGAGATAAAGTTAGTGAACTGCTAATACACTCCTGGAAATGGAAAAAAGAACACATTGACACCGGTGTGTCAGACCCACCATACTTGCTCCGGACACTGCGAGAGGGCTGTACAAGCAATGATCACACGCACGGCACAGCGGACACACCAGGAACCGCGGTGTTGGCCGTCGAATGGCGCTAGCTGCGCAGCATTTGTGCACCGCCGCCGTCAGTGTCAGCCAGTTTTCCGTGGCATACGGAGGTCCATCGCAGTCTTTAACACTGGTAGCACGCCGCGACAGCGTGGACGTCAACCGTATGTGCAGTTGACTGACTTTGAGCGAGGGCGTATAGTGGGCATGCGGGAGGCCGGGTGGACGTACCGCCGAATTGCTCAACACGTGGGGCGTGAGGTCTCCACAGTACATCGATATTGTCGCCAGTGGTCGGCGGAAGGTGCACGTGCCCGTCGACCTGGGACCGGACGCACGGATGCACGCCAAGACCGTAGGATCCTACGCAGTGCCGTAGGGGACCGCACCGCCACTTCCCAGCAAATTACGGACACTGTTGCTCGTGGGGTATCGACGAGGACCATTCGCAACCGTTTCCATGAAGCTGGGCTACGGTCCCGCACACCGATAGGCCGTCTTTCGCTCACGCCCCAACATCATGCAGCCCGCCTCCAGTGGTGTCGCGACAGGCGTGAATGGAGGGACGAATGGAGACGTGTCGTCTGCACCGATGAGAGTCGCTTCTGCCTTGGTGGCAATGATGGTCGTATGCGTGTTTGGCGCCGTGCAGGTGAGCGCCACAATCAGGACTGCATACGACCGAGGCACACAGGGCCAACACCCGGCATCATGGTGTGGGGAGCGATCTCCTACACTGGCCGTACACCTCTGGTGATCGTCGAGGGGACACTGAATAGTGCACGGTACATCCAAATCGTCATCGAACCCATCGTTCTACCATTCCTAGACCGGCAGGGGAACCTGCTGTTCCAACAGGACAATGCACGTCCGCATGTGTCCCGTGCCACCCAACGTGCTCTAGAAGGTGTAAGTCAACTACCCTGGCCAGCAAGATCTCCGGATCTGTCCCCCATTGAGCATGTTTGGGACTGGATGAAGCGTCGTCTCACGCGGTCTGCACGTCCAGCACGAACGCTGGTCCAACTGAGGCGCCAGGTGGAAATGGCATGGCAAGCCGTTCCACAGGACTACATCCTGCATCTCTACGATCGTCTCCATGGGAGAATAGCAGCCTGCATTGCTGCGAAAGGTGGATATACACTGTACTAGTGCCGACATTGTGCATGCTCTGTTGCCTGTGTCTCTGTGCCTGTGGCTCTGTCAGTGTGATCATGTGATGTATCTGACCCCAGGAATGTGTCAATAAAGTTTCCCCTTCCTGGGACAATGAATTCACGGTGTTCTTATTTCAATTTCCAGGAGTGTATATCAAAATGTTAGAAGTAGTCACAATCAAGCTACAGTAGCCCATTACAAACAGTATTGTAAGGTGCTTAAAAATGTTATTAGCAAGGCAAAAAGTATGTGGTATGCAAATAGAATAGCTAATTCACAGGATAAAATTAAAGCCATATGGTCAGTTGTGAAGGAAGTGTCTGGTCAGCAGCACAAGGTTGACGATATAAAGTCAGTTTGCAGTAATAATATTTATGTTACTGATAAATCAGATATATGTACAGTATTTAACAACAATTTTCTGTGCATTGTTGGTGAATTAAACAAAAATTCAGTATCTACAGGAAATCATATAAATTTCTTAGCAAATGCTTTTCCGAGATTGACGTCTGAAATACTCCTGTGTGATACAGACAAGAGGGAGATTGAGACAATAACCAAATCACTGAAGACTAAGGACTCTCGTGGTTATGATGGAGTGTCTAGTAGAATATTAAAGTACTGTGCTGCACATGTTAGTCCTGTATTTAGCCATATTTGTAATTTTTCCTTTAGGAATGGTCAGTTTCCTGAGCGATTAAAGTACTCAGTAGTAAAGGCGCTTTATAAAAAGGGAGAAAGCGATAATGTAGATAATTTTAGACCTATTTCTATGCCATCAGTGTTTGCAAAAGTTAGCGAAAAGGCTGTGTATGTAAGGTTAATTGATCATTTTATATCACACGATTTGCTATCAAATGTACAGTTCGGCTTTAGAAGTCGTTTGACAACTGAAAACGCTATATTCTCTTTTCTCTGTGAGGTACTGGATGGGATAAACAAAAAGTTTCGAACGCTTGGAGTATTTTTTGATTTAACAAAGGCATTTGATTGTGTTGATCACACAATATTGCTCCAGAAGTTTGACCATTACGGAGTAAGGGGAGAAGCTCACAATTGGTTCACCTCTAACTTTAGCAACAGGCAGCAGAAGGTCATTATTCACAATGTTGATAACGACTGTGATGTGGGATCTGAGTGGGGCACTGTCAAGTGGGGGGTGCCCCAGGGATCAGTGTTGGGGCCGCTCCTGTTCCTTATTTATATAAATGATATGCCCTCTAGTATTATGGGTAACTCTAAAAAAATTTTTGTTTGCTGATGACACTAGCTTGGTAGTAACGGATGTTGTGTGCAACATTGACTCGGTTTCAAGTAGAGCAGTGCATGATCTCAGTTCATATCTTGTAGAAAATAAACTAACGTTAAATCACAGTAAGACTCAGTTTTTACAGTTCCTAACAAACAATTCAAGAAAACCTGGCGTTTTAATCTCACAGAACGGGCATATGATTAGTGAAACTGAACAGTTAAAATTCCTAGATGTTCAGATAGATAGTAAGCTGTCGTGGAAAGCCCACGTTCAGGGTCTTTTTCAAAGACTTAACACTGCCATTTTCACTATTCGAACGGTATCGAAAGTGAGTGATATTTCGACACGTAAATTAGTCTACTTTGCTTATTTTCATTCACTTATGTCGTATGGTGTTATGTTTTGGGGTAACTCTTCCCATTCTAGAAGGACATTTTTGGCTCAGAAACGGGCGGTTCGGGCAATAAGTGGTGTGAGTTCATGAACCTCTTGTCGACCTCTTTTCACGAGTCTGGGTATTTTGACATTGGCCTCTCAATATGAATATTCCTTATTGTCGTTTCTTGTTACCAATATTAGTTTATTTGCAACAATAAGCAGCTTTCACTCGGTTAATACTCGGCTGAAATCAAACCTCCATTTGGATCGGACTTCCTTAACTCTTGTGCAAAAAGGTGTGCTGTATACTGCTGCATCCATTTTCAATAAGCTGCCACTCGAATTAAAAAATCTTAGCAGTAATCCACGCGCTTTCAAATCAAAACTGAAGAGTTTCCTCATGGGTCAGTCCTTCTATTCTTTCGAGGAGTTCCTTGAAAAATTAAGCTGATTTTCATTGTATTGCTGATAGCGATTGCATAAACTTATGGACTGATTTTCTTTCAGGTTCATCAACATTTATTTTTATCTGTTATTACTTTTTATATTGTAAGTTCATGTACTGACACGTTCCATGACCTTGGAGATTTACTCCTCAATTTGGTCCTACAGAACTTGACATTTAAATAAATAAATAAATTAATTAATTAAAAAAAACGAAACTCCTCTAGCTTGAAGGGGGAAACCAGATGGCGCTATGGTTGGCCCGCTAGATTGCGCTTCCATAGGTTCAAAAATGGCTCAAATGGCTCTGAGCACTATGAGACTTAACATCTGTGGTCATCGGTCCCCTAGAACTTAGAACTACTTAAACCTAACTAACCTAAGGACATCACACACATCCACGCCCGAGGCAGGATTCCAACCTGCGACCATAGTTGTCGCGCGGTTCCGGACTGAGCGCCTAGAACTGCGAGACCACCGCGGCCGGCCTACCATAGGTTAAGCGGATCTCAACTGCGTTTTTTTAAAATAGAAAACCCCATTTTCTATTACATATTCGTGTAGTACGTAAAGAAATATAAATGTTTTAGCTGGACCACTTTTTTCGCTTTATGATAGATGGGGCTGTAATAGTCACAAACGTATAAGTACGTGGTATCGCGTAACATTCCGCCAGTGCGGACGGTATTTGCTTCGTGGTACATTACCCATGTTAAAATGGACGGTTTACCAACTGCGGAAAAGGTCGATATCGTGTTGATGTATGACTATTGTGATCAAAATGCCCAACGGGCGTGTGCTATGTATGCTGCTCGGTATCCTGGACGACATCATCCAAGTGTCCGGACTGTTCGCCAGATAGCTACGTTATTTAAGGAAACAGGAAGTGTTCATCCGCGTGTGAAACGTCAACCACGACCTGCAACAAATGATGATGCCCAAGTAGGTGTTTTAGCTCCTGTCGCGGTTAATCCGTATATCAGTAGCAGACAAATTGCGCGAGAATCTGGAATCTCTAATACTTCGGTGTTAAGAATGTTACGTCAACATCGATTGCACCCGTACCATATTTCTATGCACCAGGAATTGCATGGCGACGACTTTGAACGTCGTGTACAGGTGTACAGTTTTGACACTGGGCACAAGAGAAATTACGGGACAATGACAGATTTTTTTGCACGCGTTCTGTTTAGCGACGAAGCGTCATGCACCAATAGCGGTAACGTAGACCGGCATAATGTGCACTATTGGGCAATGGAATATCCACGATGACTGCGACAAGTGGAACATCAGCGACCTTGGCGGGTTAATGTATGGTGCGGCATTATGAGAGGAAGGATAATTGGCCCCCATTTTATCGATGGCAATCTAAATGGTGCAATGTATGCTGATTACCTACGTAATGTTCTACCGATGTTACTACAAGATGTTTCACTGCATGAAAGAATGGCGATGTACTTCCAACATGATGGATGTCCGGCACATAGCTCATGTACGGTTGAAGCGGTATTGAATAGCATATTTTACGACAGGTGGATTGGTCATCGAAATACCATACCATGTCCCGCACGTTCACCGGATCTGACGTCCCCGGATCTGTTTCTGTGGGGAAAGTTGAAGGATATTTGCTATTGTCATGCAACGACAACGCCTGACAACATGCATCAGTGTCAATGCATGTGCGAACATTACGGAAGGCGAACTACTCGCTGTAGAGAGGAATGTCGTTACACGTATTTACAAATGCATTGAGGTTGACGGACATCATTTTGCGCATTTATTGCATTAATGTGGTATTTACAGGTAATCACGCTGTAACAGCATGCGTTCTGAGGGACGATAAGTTCACAAAGGTAGATGTATCACATTGTGACAACGGAAATAAAATGTTCAAACGAATCTACGTTCTGCATTTTAATTTAAAAACCTACCTGTTACCAACTGTTCGTCTAAAATTGTGAGCCATATATTTGTGACTATTACAGCGCCATCTATCACAAAGCGAAAAAGTGATCCAACTAAAACATTCATATTTCTTTACGTACTACACCAATATGTAATAAAAATGGGGGTTCCTGTTTTTAAAAAACGCAGTTGATATCCGTTGGACCTATGGCAGCGCCATCTAGCGGGCCAACCATAGCGCCATCTGGTTTCCCCGTTCAGGCCAGACAAGTTTAGTTCTTTGTAGGTTCTTCGTTTGACGCTTATTTCGTGAGATATTTGGCCCGGTCACGATCAATGGACCACCCTGTATACTGATGGTGCAGCGGTCTTCATCGAACAGCAGAAGTCACTAAATAAGCGTTGGCCACTACAATCCCAACACCATGAAGAAGATGCGTACGCTACAAACATCAAATTGCCATGAAGTGATGTACTACATGCTTGGATGTGTATATGATTATTATTTCAGCCCATCTGCTCATATATATTCCGCTTATACGAGTAGATCACATTTGAATGTTGTTCGTGTGAATATCGTGTTGTTGCTCGTGTCACAAAGAAAAAAGTCTACCAGCCTTCGATGTTGCTGCTCGCTTTGGTCGAGGTCGGACGATGCGAGAGTTCAAATGGCTCAAATGGCTCTGAGCACTATGGGACTTAACATCTGAGGTCATTAGTCCTCTAGAACTTAGAACTACTTAAACCTAACTAACCTAAGGACATCACACACATCCATGCCCGAAGCAGGTTCGAACCTGTGACCGTAGTAGTCGCGCTGTTCCGGACTGAAGCGCCTAGAACAGCTCGGTCACCGCGGCCGGCGACGCGAGAGTATTTTTATTGCTAAACGGATGAAGTCACTTGGAACCAGTTGTACGTGGTCTATCTAACGGCTTCTAGAGCAACAAAAATTTTAGTTTTCTTATTTCACACAATTACTAACCGATATTTAAAAATTTAAAAATACTATCAAAATGTATTCTTTAAGAGGAATAACTTTACGTCACAGGTTTGAGATAACAACTAAGGCATTAAAGATAGAAACTGTGAATATGTCTTGAAACAATACATCTAACCGTGCGCAAATTACCTAGTCTATAATCATCCAATATTTGATAGTGAGATCTCTTAGCCACTACCAGCAAACTTTACACGTAATTTTAGAACTTTGCAAAATATTTTCACGCTCAACACTGCTCACAAAATAATAAAAAGCAAGACTTCAGTAGCAGGCATGACGCTTTTATTTATTGTTTCTTCACTACTAATTCTGTTCGCAACACTTTCTGCAGACAGTATCTACTTGCACCACCGAATGTACCTCCGATATTGTACCATTTTACTACACATAGTAGATATGACATTATAAACACTGAGTAGCTTTAGAAATTATTTTTTCTTAAGTGGGAGCTGTTTTATACGTGGCAGTTAGGTTCTTTAAAGAATCAGGGGTGGGTGGTGTTATTGATAAATTATCAAAACGTAATGGTATTTCAGACTTCCCTCTTCTCCTGTTTCCATCTAAAAGTTTATAGAAATAGAGTTTGTGAACTGCGTAACCAAACTAAGAAATATATTACCGCAGAGTGAATTATAAGAGGTAGTTAAATGAAAATGAAAACCAAACACCCGTCACTACGTGACCATGGAATGATCCTATCAATTATCCCGCTGGGAGGCGAGACGATCAGTTCCTGTTTCGTAGAACGCGTTCGGCAGCCGGCGGATCCACAACCACATCCACTCTTGCACTTCTTTGGCCGACTGAAACCGACTTCCAGGCATATCTTTCTTTAGGTCTTCAAAGATGTGAAAAAACACACGGTCAACGAATAGGCTATACGAAGGATGTTGCAACGTTTCCCAACCAAATCGCTGAAGCGTAGCCTTCGTCCGATTGGGAGCGGGCAGCAGAAGAGGATGATTCTGTCCGACAGCATTTCTGGGCGTTTTGCCTTCACGGCACGTTGCACTTTCTGTGAAGTGTCTTCATATCGCTGTACAGTGATTGTGGTTCCACGCACGAAGAATTCGGAGAACAGAGAGCCCCTGCTGTCGAAGAAGAAGACCAGTATGACTTTACTGTAACTTCCGTAAACGGCTTTGGATTTCCGTGTCTTGGGGGTTGTCCAATGGTTCTACTGTTCTCTTTGCCATTTGCCCGGGGGCTGTCGGAATGCTATAGGACGGAATCACCCTGTTGCAGGATAACGCCCTGCCTTCATAATGACGAAGGCTACGCATCAGCGATTTGGTTGGCAAATATTACGATATCCTCCGGACAGCCCGGATCTGTCACTTTATGATTTTCACATCTTTGGGGACCTGAAGAAAGCCGTCAGTCGCCGTAGGTTTCAGACGGACGAGGAAGTGCAAGAGTGGGTGCGGTTGTGAATTCCTCAGCGGCCGACCGTGGTCTACGAAACGAACTGATCATCTCATCTCCCAGTGAGATAAATGTCTTAACACTTGTTGTGATTACTTTTGAATGGATCCAATTCTCGCCCCCCCCCCCTCCCCCCTTCTCTTTGGCATGTGTTTGGTTTTCATTTTCATTTCACTGCGCCTCGTATAATTAATGACTTCGTTACAGACAATTGGGTAACATCATTATTTCATTAAAGAAAGTGCCCTTCCAGCAAAGACCTTTAAATGTAACTATGCGTGCTATGTCTGTTCAAATAGAATGAACGAACCTGTGATTAAATTGCGAGAATTTAGTTGTTAAAAGTTGCGAACACATTTCATATCAATATGGCAAAAGAGTAAATAAGAATTTTACTAAATTACTGCTGTAGACTCGAAAAATGATTTTAAAGACTCACTTTTTGTTTTACGTAAGAAATGATTCCATTCTAGAGGCCTTCACAGTCGTTTGTTAGCGCTATACTGACTACAAGATATCTTCATTATTACTTTGCTTATGAATTTGGCATTCTTGTGTTTTTGTGCATACTTAAGGAAAATGTAATGTGCATGTGTGTGAATACGGTTCCGTAGTAGTCCCGTGGTATGTTAGGCTGAAATTTAAGAGGCTAGTAAGGAAGAATCAATGAGAGAAGATGTAGGATACGGAAGTACTAAGGAATGAAGAGATGCGCTTGAAGTTCTATGAGGCTATAGATACTGTAGTAGGGAATGACTCAGTAGGCAGCTCAGTTAAAGAGGAACGGACTTCGCTGAAAAGTATAATCACTAAAGTTGCAAAGAAAAACACAGGTTCAAGAAGGTAACTGCGAAGAAACCATGAGTAACAGAAGGAATACTTCAGTTAATCGATAAAAGGAGGAAGTAAACTATTATGCAGGGAAATTCAGGAGTATAGAAGTACAAGTCTCTTAGGAATGGAATAAGCGGGAAATGCAGGTAGCTAAGGCGAAATTGCTGCGTGGAAAATGAGGAGAAATCGAAAAACAAGTGGCTGTCGGAGGGGCTTTTGCAACATATCGAAAAGTAAAAACAATCTTTGGTGAAATTAAACGCATGGTCGGTAACGTTAAGAGTGCAATGGGAGTTACAATGTTAAATGCAGAGGACAGAGTGGATAGGTGGGAAGAATACAATGAAGGCCTCTTTGGTTCAAATGGCACTATTCGACTTAACTTCTGAGGCAATCAGTCGCCTAGAACTTAGATCTAATTAAACCTAACTAACCTAAGGACATCACACACATCCATGCCCGAGGCAGGATTCGAACCTGCGACCGTAGCGGTCGCTCGGCTCCAGACTGCAGCGCCTAGAGCCGCACGGCCATTCCGGCCGGCGAAGGCCTCTTTGGGGGGAGGAGGGGGAGGAGGAGGGAAGACTTGTCTGATGACGTGATAGAAGAAGAAACAGGAGTCAATCCAAAAGAGAGAGGGGACAAGTATTAGAATCAAAATTAAAAAAAAAAATTGGAAGACTTAAGCTCGAATAAGACAGAGGGGATAGATAAGACTACAACAGAATTTCTAAAATCGTTGGGGGAAGTGTCAACAGAACTACTGCTTACGGTGGTGTGCAGAGTGTACCAACCTGACTTTCGGAACAACATCATTCACACAAGTCCGAAGATTACACGAACTGACAAATGCGAGAATTATCGCAGTCAACTTAACAGCTCATGCGTCCAAGTTACCAATAAGAACAAAATACAAAAGAATTTAAACGAAAACCGAGGGTATGGTAGATGACAATCAGTTTGGCTTTTGAAAGGGAAAGGCACCAGTGAAGCAATTCTGACGTTGCAGTTGATAATGGAAGCAAAACTAAAGAAAAATCAAGACCAGTTCGTAGGATTTGTCTCCCGGAAAAAAGTCCGACAATGTCAAGTGGGCAAGATGATGGAAATCCTGAGAAAAATGGGGGAAAGCTATAGGGAAAGAAGGGTAATATACAATATGTACAAGAACCAAGGGGGAACAATAAGACTGGAAGATCAAGAACGAAGTGCTCGAATTAAAAAGGGTGTGAGACAGGGACGTAGTCTTTCGCCCCTACTGTGAATTTCTACAAATAAGAAGCAATAACGAAGATAAAATAAAGATTCAGGAGTGGAATTAAAATTCGCTGATGGAATTGCTCTCCTTTGTGAAAGTGAAGCAGAATTACGGGCTCTGCTGATTGGGATGAACAGCGCAATGAGTACAGAATGCAAATTGAGAGTAAATCGAAGAAAGACGAAAATAATCAGAAGTAGCAGAAATGAGAATAGCGAGAAACTTAACTTCAGAATTGGGGATCACGAAGTAGATGAGATTAAGGGATTCTGCTAGCTTGGCAGCAAAATAAACCCTTGGTGGACGGAGCAAGGAGGGCACAAAAAGCAGACTAACACCAGCAAAAGTGGCATTACTTGCCACTTGTAAGGCCTACTATTACCAAATGTAGTCCCTAATGTGATGAATGAGTTTTTGAGTATGTACGTTTGGAACACAGTAAGCTGTGCTAATGAAACATGGACTATGGGTAAACCGGAAAAGAAGATAATCGAAGCATTTCAGATGTGGTGCTACAGAATAATGTTGAAATTTAGATGGACTGATAAGGTAAGGAATGAGGAGGTTCTCCAGTGAATCGGCGAGGGAAGGAATATATGGAAAACACTGATAAGAAGGAGGGACAGGATGACAGGACATCTGTTAAGACATCAGGAAATAACTTCCATGGTACTAGGGGGAGACGTAGAGGGTATAAATTGTAGAGGAAGACAGAGATTGGAATTCATCCAGCAAGTAATTGAGGAGTGAGAGTGTTACTCTGAGATGAAGAGGATGGCAGGGCCGAGAAATTCGTAGAGGCCGGCATCAAAACAGTCAGAAGACTGATTAAAAATAGAAAAAAAGACTGCCGTGTTATTTGTTACGGAAGATATTAACATATTATGCCAATGAAATGTAGGTAGGTATATCTGTAAATCATTTATCACACCTCTGTCAACCTTTATTAAATTGTATTTTCTGATGAGAACTATTCCATTTCAATAACACAGACGTTGAAGTAAAGTATTCGTACAATGTATTATTGCATTTTTTTCCTAATTGTAACACGACGTTAGGTCTCTGAGCCATCTGTGGTCGACATTCTTTGCTAGGAATGATATTTAAAAGATGAAACGCTTTAAACAATATTTCGGTCAAAAGTTTGTAAAAACCTGTCTGACTGAATTTTCTCGAAGGCTCGTCTGAATTGTGAGACGGCATTTGATTCTCACAATGAGACGTACTGGAATGTTTATGTTATTCATCTACATCTACATCTACATGACTACTCTGCAATTCACATTTAAGTGCTTGGCAGAGGGTTCATCGAACCACAATCATACTATCTCTCTACTATTCCACTCCCGAACAGCGAGCGGGAAAAACGAACACCTAAACCTTTCTGTTCGAGCTCTGATTTCTCTTATTTTATTTTGATGATCATTCCTACCTATGTAGGTTGGGCTCAACAAAATATTTTCGCATTCGGAAGAGAAAGTTGGTGACTGAAATTTCGTAAACAGGTCTCGCCGCGACGAAAATCGTCTATGCTGTAATGACTTCCATCCCAACTCGTGTATCATATCTGCCACACTCTCTCCCCTATAACGCGATAATACAAAACGAGCTGCCCTTCTTTGCACCCTCTCGATGTCCTCCGCCAATCCCACCTGGTAAGGATCCCACACCGCGCAGCAATATTCTAACAGAGGACGAACGAGTGTAGTGTAAGCTGTCTCTTTAGTGGACTTGTTGCATCTTCTAAGTGTTCTGCCAATGAAACGCAACCTTTGGCTCGCCTTCCCGACAATATTATCTATGTGGTCCTTCCAACTGAAGTTGTTCGTAATTTTAACACCCAGGTACTTAGTTGAATTGACAGCCTTGAGAATTGTACTATTTATCGAGTAATCGAATTCCAATGGATTTCTTTTGGAACTCATGTGGATCATCTCACACTTTTCGTTATTTAGCGTCAACTGCCACCTGACACACCATACAGCAATCTTTTCTAAATCGATTTGCAGCTGATACTGGTCTTCGGATGACCTTACTAGACGGTAAATTACAGCATCATCTGCGAACAACCTAAGAGAAGCAAATAGCACGAGAGGCAAATAGCCTGCTTTGATACCTGTTCTGAAATAAATTGTCGTTTGTCTAAATAGATTCCTTTAAGATCATATGTCGCTGTTCGGTAAAAGTTTTGTTCATATTCCGTGTGTCACAACCTTCTTCAAATACTGTAGTCCACAAATAGAGTGTACTGAACAATTTTAAAAGTGAAAATAAGTATCTAAAAGACATTAGAGGCTGTTTTTTTCCTGAGGTATGACAGGTAGGCAAATGAAAGAAAAACAGTTATTGAATAAGGCTTTGTTGTGGTAAGGAACTTTTCTCACGTTGCGCGCTGTGAAGGAAACATCTCATTCTGGCGAGCCATACATTTGTCACTAGAGCTGCCAAGTTAGTTCCGAGATGTTCCGAGAAAAATTGCAAATGAGTACAGTATTAGAGAAATCTCTTTTCTTCAGAACCAAGTTATATGGTTGGGTGATCGTTTTGAAATGAAAGGTCTATAGTTCTGAAAAATGTTATTTCATTCTAATGTCTGACGTAACGGAAATGACGTCATATGGAAGGGAAGCACATTCGCTCTTCACTATATAGTCAACATATTTCTGCGTATGGTGCACTTTTGGACTAGTCTAGGTTATTTGCTGTCCTCAGTTACATTAGCTTAGAATAAATTTTGAAACTGAGTAATACTAAAGTCTGATAGGCGATTAGGGTGTGTCAAGTAGTGATATGTGGTTAACGTACGCGGCGGAAACACAGATGTTCCCCTATTCAATGCTGAACTCAGTTTTTCTCTCCATTTTTAGGTAATTCACAGAAGATCATATATCGGTGAACGAGTACCATCGAAGTAGTGGCGATCAGAAGAGTCAATAATGGAACAAGCAAAAGCAACCTTATAAATATTAGATGACTGTGCAGATATCTATTCGTCTATCTGTACAATATTACAGAACGAAACTAGCATGTATAACGCGTTTGCTATAGTGAATCTCGAATGTTGACGCATTTGCTATAGAGAAACTCGAATTTTACTTGTAATCACAAGTGCTGTATAGAGATAAAAAAGGTGACTATAACCAAAAAATTAAGTAGTGAAGAAAGTTGTATTTTCATATTACTTATATGTGTTTCTAAAAGACACTAACAGTTTTTTTTGTGCCAATGAAAACGCTTCACGTTTGTTTCTAACTTATATAAAAGTATTAGCTTCTTTATCACAACAGAAAATTAGGAAGTTCTTGCTATATTTGACGAAGCATCTTACTTTGTGTAACGTAAGAATAAAATAGGATAATAGGTCTATGTCTGACACAGATAGTGAAAAATTAAGAAAATAATGTTCTACGACTGATGTTATTTCATTCCGTCGTATGATCGACTTAATGCGAACCACGCGGTTGTTGTAGCCCTATGAATTGTCATGTTTGTCTCCGAACAGGAAGCATTTAAACTGCCACATGTACTATATAAAATTGTACACAACCATGGTAACTTGTGCTTAAATTAATTGAAAGAGATGCCTTTACGAGAAATCTTGTACCTGACAATGTCATAAAGCCCTACAAGCAAACATGAAATGTTGCAGATATAGTGCAAGCCTTTCATGTAGCGCGATTTCTGCAAGAAATAAGCCAAAATGATATTTTATAGGTCATAAATTACACAGGCCAACGATGGAAAAACTTTTTTGCCGAAAATACCTTATTCTTATGTTTTTTAGGGTGGGAAATCCAAATATGATACTTACAAAACTGTGCCACCCACCATTTCTTCACATTTTACACTTAAATTTATTAAATTAACCGATTTTTTTTAAAGAATTTAACAGCTTTTATGTAGTTAAAATAATTTGAAAAGGAGGTATAATGAATGTAGATGACGTTGGTAGCACTGCTGAAAAAAATTTTCTGGCAAGAAAGGTCTATTCTATTTTTATGTTAAAAAAACACCAAAGAAACATTACAGCCTTTGGGAAAAAGGTTTATCTATCATACTTTGGATCTAAACTTGGTGATCAAGATAAATCCTGGGCGCCGCATAAGGTATGTTACGTGTGTGTTGAAGAACTGAAAAAATGGTCCAAAAAGGAGAAACAAGCCTTTAGATTTGCTGTTACTATGATATAGAGGAAGCCAAGAAATCATTCCGATGATTGCCACTTTTGCAGTGTTGATATTACTGTTCATAATTCGAAAAACAAGAAGGTAATAAGCTACCATAATCTATCTTCGCTCTACTATAGGACCAATAGGGCATGGTGCAGATTTGCCAGTTACTGAACCGCCAAATGATTTAAATTCTATTCCAACTGAAGTATTTTCTGATATGCTATGTGATTTAGATGAACCAGATGATGATGACATCCATTGTAATACAGAAAGTCTAGCGCCCAAGTTGTTTACCCAGACCGAGCTTAACGATTTGGTTAGGGGTCTGGGCTTAACTAAAGAAAAAGCTGAATTGCTTGGCTCTAGATTAAAAGAAAATAATTTATTGGCATTCGGAACCAGAAAATGCATGCATAGAAAGAGAGAGCAGCAATTTTCCAAGTTTTTTCAACAAGAAGGTGATTTAGTGTACTGCTCAGACATTTCCGATCTGATGAGTGAGTTTGGTATTGAATACAAAAAGGAAGACTCGAGGCTGTTTATTGATTCATCCAAAGCTAGTTTAAAGGCTGTTTTGTTACACAATGGTAACATGTATGCATGTATACCTGTTGGACATTCTGTACATATGAAAGAAAGCTATGAAAACCTAGAAATAGTGTTAAATAAAATAGGCTATTCTGCTCATGTTTGGATGATATGTGGCTATCTAAAAGTAACATGCATGATCCTTGGTTAGCAAGGTGGCTTTTCCAAATTTACATATTTCTTATGTGAATTGTACAGTAGGGTTAGGGATAAACACTGGTGCAGAAAGAACTGGCCTGTGAGGGAGTCTTTAAAACCTAGTGAGAAGAACATTCTACACAAAAACCTTGTAGATCCAAAAAACGTACTTCTTCCACCTCTACATATAAAGTCAGGCTTAATGAAACAGTTTGTAAAGGCTTTGCCTAAAGATGGACCATGTTTTAAGTATCTCTGCCAAAAGTTTCCACACCTTCCAGATGCCAAAATAAAAGAAGGCGTCTTTGTCGGACCTGACATTAGAAAATTGATGTTTGATGTTAACTTTGAATCCACAACAACCTTAAATGAGAAAGAAACATGGGTATCATTCAAGCAAGCCGTTACAAAGTTCTTAGGACATGAAAAAGACCCAGAATATGCTTCTGTTATAGTTATAATGTTAAAGAAGTTTAAAACTATAGGATATTTAATTAGCTTGAAAGTTCACTTTTTGAACAGTCACCTTGTTTATATCCCGGACAATATGGGAGATGTTAGTGAGCAGCAAGTAGAGCGTTTTCACCAGGACATTAAAGTGATGGAAAAACGCTACCAAGGAAACTGGAACACCGACATGATGGGGGACTACTGCTAGTCACTTCACCGAGAAGTTCAGTAAGCAACTCATCGTAGAAAAAGCTACACAAGAAGCTTCAAAGAAAAAAGAGAAAGAAAATACAAACCAATCCCAGCTGACATGTGAAACCTTTATTAGCACATATCATTTTTTAAGTAGCTTACTGTAAATACAAACCATGCTTATGTGGTAACAAAGCGTTTCATTAATTACCCCGTTTACCGTATAGCATAGGATTTTTATACTATATAGTAAAAAGCATATTGCTCGAAAACTCTGGGTGATACAAAAAAACTAAGGCTAGATTTGGATTCAGCTTATAAAAATCTATAAAGATCAGCTATCATAGTAAAAAAGGTTTTCCAAAAAAAAATGTCTTTGGCCGGTGTTATTTAATTAACGTCTCTTCTTTTAAAAAAAGAAAGTACGGGTGCAATGATCGACAACGTGGCGTAGAAAAATTATGCAATTTTTTTTCATTTCTACTACATTGTTCGTTCATGCAGTGCACATCAGCGAAGACGACAGAACAATAGAAAATAATCGTAAAATGAAATCTTTCAGCTTCACGACCAACGTTAGAGTCCATAAACTCCAAGCGAAACACTGAAAGTATTTGAGTCGAATATATAGCAGACATTTGCTGCAAATTTCTCTGTACTAAGGATGACCCCGAAATCCACCGATAAAATTTCGGGTGTTCAGGTGTTTTTTTCTTAGATTTTGATATATTTTGACATTTGTGATACATTATTTGTTTATGCATTACACATCAACGAAGGCGACAGAACAATAGAAAATAATCGTAAAAGGAAATCATTTTCCTTCACGACCGACGAGAGCGCCTATAGACTTCAAGCGACGCATTGGAAGTATTTGGGTTGCATACGCAGTAGGCGCTTGCTCCAAACCTCTCTGTACTGAAGTTGAAACTGAATACCACCGACAAAATTTTGTAGGCTGTTCAGGTACATTTTCTTAGTATTTTGGTATAAGGGAATTATATATTCGGTGGGTCGTTATAGAGTAATAATGTTATGGCGATTTATTCAATTTAGTTTTGTTCTTGAGAAAATATCTACATGACGGTTAGAATAAAATGGCTCTGAGCGCTATGAGACTTAACATCTGAGGTCTTCAGTCCTCTAGACTTAGAACAGATTAAACCTAGCTAACCTAAGGACATGATACACATCTATGCCCGAGGCAGGATTCGAACCTGCGACCGTAGCAGCAGCGCTGTTCCGAACTGAAGCTCCTAGAACCGCTCGGTCACAACGGCCGGCGTCGTGACGGTGAGAGAAGTCTGTAATATGCAATCACCAAAACGTACAAAACAAAACCGAAACCCTCAGACGCAAAAGTGCTGTTATGTGTTTGTAATCACTGCTGCAGTCGTTCCGAATAGCGTAGTTGTGCCACTGTTCCATTGCATTCAGTGAACCCATACACGACGTGCTTGCCGGCCCAGTCTTCATTAGAACACCCATCCATAACACTATCATTGTTAACGTACAATTAACCCGAGACAGAAATGATCAGTTCTAAAACTTCGGAGGTGAAAAGGAAAATGGGCATTATTGTTGTCAATATCAAGCACCTCAAGTGAATGGATCAAGTTTGTTTCCAAACAAGACAATCAGCGCAGCTCTGTCGTTATTTCCACTGATGTGAACTAGGTCAGTTGTACCTCATACGCCATGTAAAGAGGATTCGGACTGTTTAGAATATGTCCAGCAAATGTAAACAGATGTGTTATCGCGTACTGTGTTTGTGGTGGTAAGTTCCTATGGGACCAGACTGCTGAGACCATCGGTCTCTAGGCATACACACTGCTTAATCCTACTTAAACTAACTTACGCTAAGGAGAACGCGCACACACACATGCCCGAGGGAGGACTCGAATATCCGACGAGGGAGCTGCGGGAACTCTGCCAAGGCGAATCAAAAATGGTTCAAATGGCTCTAAACACTATGGGACTTAACATCTCTTCTGAGGCCATCAGTCCCCTAGACTTAGAACTACTTAAACCTAACTAACCTAAGGGCATCACACACACCCATGCCCGAGGCAGGATTCGAAACTGCGACCGTAGCAGCAGCGCGGTTCAAGACTGAAACGGCTAAAATTCGCTTTGCTGAAGCTGCGATTCCAATGATATCAGTTACTTCTTTTTTTTTTTGGGAACGAAGACTACTACGGCAATTTGGCTGATTGGTCGTTCCTAGTAGAGGTGATGATGACGATTAAGTTCTTCGCCAGTTTATGTCTGCGGCTTACTTATCCTGCTTACAACTGACATGATTTCGAGAACTCTTTGCCTTGTAACGTGTCAGGCAAATCCAACACCTTCCATGAAAACCCTGACATGATAAGAAAATCCAGTAGTATGTCACATAGCTCCGAATAAATCTTGACATTAAATTAACCAAAGTAATACGAGTAACGAGTAAAGAGTGAGCAAATGCAATACCACAGACTAACACAAGAATGCCTAAATGCATGCCATACCTTCCCACCGTGAGACAGACGCATTTCCGAGGGGAGAAACGATGACAGAAGCCGCGAGCAGAACTGTGTTAAGCTAGAAGGCCCTACGATAAGGGACGGATTGGCCACCCACGTCGGCAGCTAACCACTAGGGCCACACAACCCGAAAGTTTTAGCGTGAGACTTTTTCGCGTCTCTGTTACGTCAAGGACCATCCCCCAGCCCATGTTAAAAGCTACAGACCTCCAGGAAAACAGTATAGATCTTATGATAACACAAAAAGGGCCACACCACCCGCAACTTTCAGCGTGAGACTTTTTCGCGTCTCTGTTACATTAGGACCACCCCCCAGCCCATGTTAAAAGATAGAGCCCTCCAGAAGAACAGTATAGATCTTACGATAACGCTAAAAGGACCACACCAGCTGCAGGTTTTAGCGTGAAACTTTTTCGCGTCTCTGTTACGTTTCAAACTTTAAAAACATTGCCCCACCACGAAAAGTATAAAGTTTCTCATTGGACAGACAGAATGTTTGTAGGCGGAGCTTAAGGTTAACATTGAGACCCTGATTGGTCAGATGAAAACACAGCCAGATGTTTTTTTTGAGCCAACTTCGGTAAATTGTAGTTTGGAGAAGTTAGGAGCGAGTTGCTTCCGAGATGGCGAGGTGAGCGCAGCTGTGCGCCGGCCGCTGCCCCCCTGTAGCTGCCTAAACACCGACAAGGTAATGAACGCACGCGATGCCGCATTTTTGAGCGCATAAGGCTTCACTCATAACTGCAGAAGTCTCATCTGTTACACCCCCTTTTTGCGTAATACTAGTGTCGATCGTCAATTAAAGCTCATGGTGTTCACATTTGCCACTTGAAGTAAAAATCTGAATCTCGATGGTTTCTCTGTTATATAGTTATTGAGAAGCCACATCAGCCACTGTAGTTTACGACAAGTTAGATAAGTAATTAAAGATAATTGAGGGTCACTGTAGACCATTTTGATAGTTTTCTCTTTTGTGAAACTTAATTTAAAGCTAGATTATAAATGTGATATGGCATAGGTTATCCTTCGATTCATTGTAGAACTTGGAAACCCATTCAGGGAATATTCGTTCACATTTTTTTTGCACGCAGTTGGCTTTTACCATCCTGTATTAAAACACTTCCTTTTATCAATAGTGCAATTTATAAACAATGTTTTGTGAGTAGAATAAAATTTCCAATGGTAAACTTAACTGCTTTTTCGACGTTATTTTACCAGCTAGGAAAGCCTTGAACCCTTTCCACTTAATTTAGTTAGTATTAAGATTCATTTACAGGGAGTGCAGTGGAGCTGACGCTGAGATGATTAAGTATTTGTTTATATCATCGCTAGTCTCACTGAACTCTTCTGAATTCTACATGTCATGTGTGGTCTGGCGTCTCCTTACCAGCAACAGGTCCCAGGTTAAAACTAGTCAATTCCCTAAAAAACACGCTCAGAGCGTCGTTGCGCGAAAGTGGTAGGGAGACACGATATAGAACAGACACCACCATGAATATTTAGAACCTCACCATTCAAAAACAGGGCGTTGGATAATTGCAGCATCAGCTGCTGCCCTTAGTGTGCTTGCGTTTTCTTGTTTCTGTTTTTCCTCTGTATTCCTTTCTTTTTCGTCATTGGTATTGTTTTTGGGAAAACTGAAGAGAAAAGAGTGCCATGTGACGCAGCAGTTCAGTGACATGGAGGCAGGGGGTCGGAAGGTATCGCGCCCAGGCTTTGTATTCCATCCCTGCCTACCTTGTCTCCACCAGCCTGATGCTGCCCACTATCATTATTTAGTGTTTTTTGTAAATAAATATTGTATGAATATTCGTATACTTTTGTTACGCTTTTCCTAATTGATGTACTGAAACTGTGTCAAACTAGTATTTATTATATTTATTTCAGTGTAAGTTGACTGTAAATGCCGGCCGGAGTGGCCGTGCGGTTCTAGGCGCTACAGTCTGGAAGCGCGCTACCGCTACGGTCGCAGGTTCGAATCCTGCCTCGGGCATGGATGTGTGTGATGTCCTTAGGTTAGTTAGGTTTAAGTAGTTCTAAGTTCTTGGGGACTGATGACCACAGAAGTTACGTTCCATAGTGCTTAGAGCCATTTAAACCATTTTTTTGACTGTAAATGTACACATCTCATTAAGCTACGGCTGTGAAAGAAAAGTGCTAGAGCATTTCACTACACAGTGATGTGGGGGTTCGCCAGAAACGAAACGTGTCTCGTATAGTTCACGTTACATTGTAGCGCCCCTTTCCTAGGTTAGATAACTTGTTAGGGAGACGCCAATCGTCTAAGTGACATCCAGTTGATTATTGCAATCGTTTCAGAACAACTGCGTAGCGAATAAAACAAGTGAATCCGAAACCTGCAGTCTTCAGTTATTAATGCATAGATTAAAAACGTAGTATGGGATACACCTCTACTTTGTTTATATAAAGAAAGTTTTGCAGCAGCGCAGCAGATGACTGAACTTTCAGTTTTTTGCTTTCCTTGAGTCAAACATAAATGTGGACACGATTCTCTGCAGGGTGAGGCGAAAAATTTTTGTTTGGGCACTTTCAGATTATGCAGGAGACTGGTAAACGAATCTCCACTGTGAGATTTAGGCCTTCTTAAGGTCATAAAGACATGAGAATGATATTCTTGAATGGGATTAAGAAATTTCTTGCGACTGAACACCAAGATTTCGAAACACTTCTGCCGACATCTGAGGGACGCATTTCGAAATATAACGACAATTTCAGACTGTCAATTTCTGCTTACCTTGGATTACCAGACGCAATACGCTGCAAATTATTAATTCACTGCAAATTATTAATCCTCCGCTCTACGGCCATGGTGCAGCAACAGTGTATACATTTTCCGCAGGAAAAAAACAGTCTAGGTTGCAGAAACAGCATAGGCTTTGTTGACGCGTTTCACCTTTTTGAGGCATCTTCAGAACTCGTATAGGAACTGCGGGTAACACATCAGTCATAAGTAATCAAGTGTCAAGATTGGAAGTATGTCTCTGTCTAAGGTTAGATGGATGCCTTCGCCTAAGGTGCGAAAGTGCATCCCAAAATTTCGACTAGTTATGACTAATGCGTTACCCGTAGGACCTATGCAAATTCCGAAGATGCCACAACAAGGCGAAACGCGTCAATAAAGCTTATGCTGTTTCTACAACTGAGACTGTTTTTTCCTACTGATCACTGAAAATTCTTTCCACGATGAGCAGTTACTCACCTTTTAATTATCGTAATAAATATGATGGATAAAGAAAAGATAAGCACCTCGCCATGAGGCTGTGATGTGAGACTAACTATCTGAAATAATCAAGTATTTGTAACCAATAGTGTCCCAGCAACAGTTTAGAACAGTTGCATGGCAAGAAACATGCGAATCGAAAATGTGTGAGAGTACTTCAGCAACTTCGCTTCGTTTACATATGGTATGATCTTTCAGCAGCGCAGCAGATAACTCAGTTTTCAGCTTCCTGCTTTCATTGAATCAGTCGTAGACGTAGATAAGATTATTTGCTTCGTGTGGCGACGATGTCTGCCATCAACAGTCCACGACACAGATTTACGGCAACGAGGCTCAACGATGCACCATAGCGCGTAGTAAGTTTGACAAGTGCAGTGCTGTAGCTAGAATTAACCATGTGGATCATGCGTGTTTTTTTTATTTTTTATTTTATTTGTGCCACTTCCATCAGCCAACGACACAATTGAATCACTCTCTCACACACACATACGCACACGTCCATGGTTCACATACATTATTTGCGTTTGTTGTAAACACATTAATTACGTCGCGATGTATTCCAGTCATTGCTGTGAGATATCACCCCCAGCGCCAATTCAGTATGGAACACGTTACACTCATACCCCCGAACAACTCACCTGGTGTGCGCAGCTTACGTCGTGTACGGTATATGGAAGGGATTATAATGATATTCACTTACTTAACGTTGTTCTCTGAATTTTATTCTTGATCCCAAAACAAAATACACCGCGCCAGTAAAGTAGTCTGGTCGTAGAAATTTAATGTTAGCTGTGCGATGCCGGGCCGCGTCACTAGATTCATATAACCACAGATCGAATTTAAAAATTTAAAATCTGTCGAAATATGTTAATATGTTCAGTAAGAGGAATAATTAAAGCTTTAACACAAGTTTTAAAGACAGAAACTTTATACAAGTCTTGAAGCAGTACGAGCTACGTTGGGCAAATTACTCAAATTACAACTATCCAGTATTTGAGAATACTTTACACAAACTTTACACCTAATTTTAAACATTTACAAAATTTTTTCTCGCTAACACATCCTCACAAAATAATCAAAAGAGAAAAAAACTATCGCTTGCTACATTTTCATTCCAGTATCAGGTATTTTAATTTATTATTTTTTTACTACAAATTCTATCAGTAACACGTTTTGCAGACGGCATCTACATTTATCACTGAATGTATCTGCAAAATTAAATCATTTTACGAGACATAATTCAGGAGTTATGACGTCATAAACAGTGAGTACGGTTACAACTAGCTTTTCGTAAGTCGGAGCTATTTTATACATGAGAGTTAATTTTTTTTAAAGAATCAGTAGAGAGAGGGGTTATTAGTAAATTACTGAAATCTAGTGGTACTTCAGACCTTTCTTTAAGCAATTGACTCCTATTTCCATCTATAATTTTACAGAAAAAGGGGAGTATGCGTACTGGGTGAAGAGCGAACTGTAATGAAAGACTTTGTTACAGAAAAACAGATAACAACATTATTCTAATGAAAAGAATGCTCTTCCATCAAAGACGGCAAAATGTGACTGCGATCTTTATGTCTGTTCAAGTGCCCAGTGGAATGAACAGATCAGTGATTAAATTCCATTGTGTAAAGTCTCGAATAGACATCATAACAATTTTGCAAAAGAGTAAATAAAAATTTCGGGTAGGTAATCATGTCTTATTTACTAAATTACAACTATTAACACGAAAAATCATTTTTAACAGTCACTTTTTTGTCTTACGTAACAAACGATATACACGTCAATTTCAGGGTCTCCACTGTCTTTACATAGATTATATTAACTATAAAATATCTTCATTATTGACGTCTTGGGTTGTCGGGTGTTCTGCCGGATATCAGCGTCGTACTTGCACGATATGTCGGTCACGTAGCTCGTAACCTTCGTCAGGTGCGACCTGAGACTGCTGCTCTAGTGGACCTGGTCCAGTATTTATGCCTATGTACAGAAACCAATATTACGAGCAAACTGAAGGTGTAGCTATGGGTAGCCCACTGTCCCCTGTGGTTGCCAACATGTTTATGGAGAGTTCTGAGGAGAGGGCATTGGAGACAGCCACATTTAAACCCATATGCTTCTTTAGGTATGTGGATGACACCTTCGTGATCCGGCCACATGGGATGGACAGGCTCAATGAGTTTCTTGAACATCTTAACTCATGCCACCCTAATATAAGTTCACCATGGAACTGGAGAAGAATGGCCAGCTGCCATTTCTGGATGTACTAGTCCAGAGGAAAGCAGATGGATCAATTGGCCACAGTGTGTACCGAAAACCAACACACACTGATTTATATCTGCAGGCCAGCAGCTGTCACCACCCTGCCCAGAAGAATGGGGTTCTGAAGACTTTGGTCCACAGAGCACGTGCCCTGTCAGACCAAGAGAATCTACCTATAGAGATAGAACGTCTCAAAACAGTTTTCTCCAAGAATGGATACACGGACAGACAAATTGAGAGGGCACTCCAACCAGCCACTATCCCACAGGTTCCTGAAGAAGACCAAGATGAAGCAAAGAAGGTGGCATATCTGCCCTATGCTCGCTCTATTTCTGCCAGAATCAGTAGGATCCTCCATAAACACAATATCAAGTGTGTTTTCTGTCCATCCAACATGATCGGGGGACTGCTGGGGAGTGTCAAAGACGACCTGGGGTTACGAAAACCAGGGATTTACAATATACCTTGTCAATGTGGCATGTCCTACATTGGGCAGACGACAAGAAACGTGGAGATCAGGTGCAAAGAACATCAGAGGCACACTAGATTAAGACAGGTGACTAAGTCAGCCATTGCTGAACACTGTCTAGAACTAGATCATGCCATGAAGTATGAGGATACCAAGATTCTAGCACAAACACCCAGATTTTGGGACAGTGTTATAAGAGAATCGATAGAAATAAAAATGGCTGATGATCTTATAAACCGTGACACAGGGTAGCAGCTAAGCAGAGCCTGGGATCCGGCTCTGGAATTGTTAAAGGGGCAACGGGGCCAGCTGCAACACTACACAAACAGAAGAACCAGAGACATGGAGATGGATAACGAGCCGCTGACGGACCGCCAGGCGCACCAGACCGAAGATGCAACACCCAGAAGTGGGACTGGTGGGCGCGGACCGCAGAGGGAACATCCAGAGCCGCAGCGGACGAAAAACGGAGAGGCAACGCTCCAACAGGTCGTGGTGAGCGGGCGCGGACCACAGGCAGAACGTTTGGTACCCCAGACCGTAGATGAAACCCCCAGGAGCGGGTTTGGTGGGCGCGGACTGCAGAGGGAGCACCTAGAACCGCAGCGGACGGAAAACGGAGCAGCAACGCTCCAGCAGGTCGCAGGGAATGGGCGCGGACCACAGAGGAAGCGCCTGCAGCCGTTGGTGGAGGGGGAAGGCCATAGGCATAAATACTGGACCAGGTACACTCGAGGAGCAGTCTCAGGTCGCACCTGATGAAGGTTACGAGCAACGTGACCGAAATATCGTGCAAGTACGACGCTGATATCCGGCTGAACACCCGACAACCCAAGACGTCATTAGATCGCCGGGAAAGCCTGAAGTTACATCTTCATTATTATTTTGCTTAGGAGTTTTGCGTTTTTGTGTTTTTGTACATGATTAATCATAGTGTAATGTGCATGTTTGTGGATTCGGTTCCTTAATACTGACATGTTTTTTGCTATGGACTATATTATACAATTAAGTGTAGGTTGATCACACCTTTGTCAACATTGATTAGTTATGGTTTCTATTTTGAACGATTCTGTTCCAATACAACACGCGTTGAAGTAGAGTGTCCATACAACGGGTGAATTTTATTAGCTGTAACACGATATTGGGTCTCCGAGTCACCTGCGATCAACATCACGTGCTAGGAAAGATGTTTAAAACATAAAACCCAACAGACGCGTTGCATGGGAGAAAACACTCTGTATAAAATACATGGAAATGTTTGCTGGCAATAAAATTGTTACAACATTTGTCAGGAGTTTTTTTTTTTTTTTGGAGAAATATACATCTTAGTAACGTCCAGTGTCATTATTTCCAATAGAGAACTTTGCTTTTCATCCACATTTATTAGAACAGTTTTGACCCATACTGAAGAAATGCTTTGATGTGAAATACTTGGTGCTTTATAACATATGGTTAAAATGCCGCGAATTATAACAAATTCCATAAACAATTTTAAGTCAAATTTTGATAAAAACGTATCTGACTGAATTTTCCCGCTGTGGTTTTAGCTCACATGTCTGAGTGGTAAGACGAAACTTTGACTCGCACAGCGAGACATTCTGGAATGTTTATGTTGTCCACGAGAAACCAATATCCTGCTTCGTTTCATGGTTCGAAATAAGTTTTCATGTGTCTAGGGTCCTTTAAGGTCATATTTCATGGCTCAGTAAAAGTTTTGTTTTCATGCCTTAGTGTGTCACACTCTCCTGCTAATACTGCAGTACCCAAGTCCAGGGAGCGGTTTGTATTCAATAATTTTAAAAGCGAACTGCAAGATGGCAAGAAAGTCTCGAGATGAAAAGACACTAGAAGGATAAAAGGTAAAGTTCCATGTCCTGGCCCTACTAGACGGAAAAATAGGGTCCGACCGACCGCCGTGTCGCGCTCTGCTAATGACGTCACTGGATGCGGTATGGAGGGGCATGTGGTGGGCACACAGCTCCCTCACTAGTTTCCGGGGTTCTTAAGCTTCGAACCGCTACTGATCGGTGGAGTATCTCCTCAGTTGGCCTCACGAGGCTGCGTGCACCCCGTACCATTCCTTCCACCAAGGAAAAAAATCCCTGGCTGTACCAGGAATCGAAGGTGGGTCCTGTGCATGAGAGTCAGCCGCGCTGACCACTCAGCGAAGAAGGCTGCCTAAAGACACTAGCGCTTACGTTTTTCTTAGGTGTTATGAGGTACTAAAACGAAAGATAGAAAAGAAAGCTGTTCCCTATGTTTTTGTTGGTATAAAAAACTTTTTCTTATGTTGGTCTTTGCATGCTATGAAGGAAGCAGCTGAGCCTGCGGAGCCATACATAAGACCGTTAGAAGTGCCAAGATCGTTCGGAGATGTTCAGAGAGAACGTAATACTACAAATGAATACAGTATTAGTAAAATCAATTTTCCTTCGAGCCAGTTTGTAGGGTTGGGGAGTTGTTTTGACACGAAAGGTCTATAATTCCGAAAAATGAGTTTACATTATAATGTCTGAAGCTATGGATGTGACGTCATATGGAATGAAACGACGTCGATGAGAAATACAGGGCCTATGGCGTGCGTCACAGCTGGTGACACTGCAGCTCTTACGAGCTCCAGCGACGGTGTCCAACTGGGGGCAATTACTATTTCAGACCAGCATAATAATTCCTAACTGTGAGTTTAAATCCATACAAGCTCTCGATAACACGTGACAAAATTACATTCTGTGGGCCCAGGATTGAGCCTAGTGTTCGCGGTGTATGTCGGGCTAGGCAACTACTGTGATGTCACGTATTTCTCTTGAGCCGTGGAAGGAAAGAACATTCGGTCTTCACTACACAGTGAACAGATTTTTGCTTCTGAAACAGTTGTAGACTAGTCCATGCTGTTTGCTGCCCTCAGTAACGTTGGCTGAGAATGAATTTTGTTATTGAGTAATACTGAAAAGATGTGTCAGGCACTGATTTGTGCTTAACTTACGGGATAAAAACGCAGATGTTGCCATACTCAAGACTCAGCACAATTTTTCTGTCCATTTTTATGTACTTCGCTGGGTTGTTTGGAGGGGAAACTAATTCACAGAACAACATATTCTGGTGAATGAATGTTGCTGTCACAACAGTCTCAGTTAGTAAAGTCAGTAATAAGACAAGCAGCAGCAAACAGCCATTTTAAATATTGGATAACTGTGGAAACATCAATCCATCTTTTTGCTAATAATACAGAACGAAACTTTTATTCATAAACGCATTTGTTGAAGTGAAACTCGAATGTAAGCGCTTGTGCAGTATCTGTATTACTTATCTTTGTTCCTCTTAGCCCCCAACTGTTATTTTATGCCAATGAAAATGCTTCACGTTTGATTCTAAGCTAAAACAATTGTATTATTAATAATTTTCTTTCATAATGCGGAGCCACAGTCATAACATACTTCTTTAAAGTCAGTACCGCCATTAGACTGTTGTTTATTTACAGTGTTAAATTTCCACTTATACAATCATGATTTCGGCTTCAAAGTGCCATTATCAAGTGTTTTCTATAAGTGGTATAAAGTGCCTAAGATGGCATACTGTCGTATTAAAATACACTATTACATTGTCTAAGAGTCTATATTTCTGGCAGAGCCTACTGCTTTGTTTCATTACTCAGTACACCGTCTTGAGTCAAGATGGTGTACTCAGTAATGAAACAAACCGGTAGGCTCTGCCAGAAACATCGACTCTTAGACAATTAGACTTAGTGTATTTTAATACTACAGTATGCCATCTTAGGCAATTTATAACACTTGTAAAAACACTTGATAATGGCACTTTGAAGCCAAATTCATGATTGTGTAAGTGGAAATGTAACACTGTAAATAAACAACAGTTTAATGGTAGTACTGACTTTAAAGGAATTTTATCATTATGTAACTGCAGTGTGAAAGCGTATTGAAACCTGTCATAAATAACTATAGTTTTCCTTAGACTTTCAACGCTCTAGAAACAGCTAAAGTTCTTGCAGTATTTCACGAAGCATCCTCATCATGTAACATAAAAAAATCGGACAAGGGATGTGTATGTGAATCAAATAGTGGAAACGTAAGAAAATAATATTCAATGACTAATATACGTTTCATTCCGACATATGACTGACTTAATTAACGCACACCTTGTGGATGTTGCAGTCCTATGAATTGTCGTGTTTGTCTACTAACAGAAAGTATTAAAATTGTCACATATAACACGAAAGGTGGTATATAGCCATCGTAACTTGTCACTTAAATTAATTTAAAGCGATACCTTTACATGTAATCTTCCTTATCTCATAAAATGCAACAAGCAAACATGACATATTGCAGAAATTGTGCAGGCGTTTGGTGTAAAGCGATCCTTGGAAGAAATAAGCCAAAATGTTATAGATCATAGATTAATTAAAGCCTTTTTTGAAGAAAGCACGAATCAAAAGGTCGGCAGCTTGCCATGGGACATTATGCAGATATTTTTTTCGTATCTGATACATTGCTTGTTCATGCAGTGCACATCAGCGAAGGCAACAGAACAATAGAAAATAATCGTAAAATGAAATCATTCTGCTCCACGACGGATGGTACAGCTCATAGACTCCAAGCGAAACACGGGAAGTATTTGGGTAACATACGCAGCAGGCGCTTGCTGCAGAACCCTCTCTCTATTCAAGGATGAAACCGAAAGCCACCGACAATTTCTTAGGTCGTTCATGCAATTTTTTGTTAGCACTTTGGTATAATTTTTCGTTTCTGATACATTGTTTGTCCATGCAGTGCACAGCAGTGAAGGCGATAGAACAATAGAAAATAATCGTAAAAGGAAATTATTCTGCTTCACGACCAACGGTAGAGCCAACAGACTCCTAGTGAAACACTTGGCGTGTTTGTGTTACATACGCTGCAGGCGCATGCTGCACAAATGTCTGTAGTAAGGAAGAAACGAACTCCACTGACAAAACTGCGTAGATTGTTCAGGTGATTTTCTTTGTATTTTGATAAAAGCGATGTCTCGTATGCGGTGCCTCGTCACAGAGTAATGTGATTCTGAATAATTTGGTTTATTACATTAGATAGTTTAGTTTCTGTGAAAATATTTTTACAACAATGAAAAAAGTTGTAGTACACAAACTACATCTACGTAGATGATCCGCAGTACACCGTACGGCGCATGGCGGAGGATATCCTGTACCACTATCAGTCATTTCCTTTTCTGTTCCATTCGCAAATAGAGCCCGGGAAAAAACGAGTGTCTATATGCATCCGGATGAGCCCTGATTGCTGGTATCTTATATTCGTGGTCCTTAGGCACAATGTATGTTGGAGGCAGTAGAATCATTCTGCAGTCAGCTTCAAGTACCGGATCACTAAATTCTCTCAATAACGCTCCCCGAAAAGAACGTTGCCTTCCCTCCAATGATTCCCAGCTGAGTTCTTGAAGGATGTTCGAACACCAGCGTGTTATTCGAACCTACCAGTAACAAATCTAGCAGCCCACCTCTGAACTGCTTCTTTAATCCGACATGGTACGGATCCCAAATATCGAACAGCTCTCAAGAATAGGTCGCACTAGCGTCCTATATGTGGCCTCCTTCACATATTTACCTCACTTACCTAGAATTCTCCCAACAAACCGAAGTCGACTATTAGCCTTCCCTACTACAATCCGCACATGCTCATTCTATTTCAAATCGCTTTCCAACGTTACGCCCAGATATTTGAACGACGTGATTGTGTCAAGCAGGACACTAATAACGTTGTATCCAAACATTACACGTTTGTTTTTCCTACTCATTAGCATTGTTTTACATTTTTCTATATTTAGAGCCAAGTGCAATTTATAGCACCAACTAAACAGTTTGTCTAAGTCATCTTGTATCCTCCTACAGTCACGCAACTTCGACAACTTAGCCCGAGGCAGGATTCGAATCTGCGACCGTAGCTGTCGCGCGGTTCCAGACGGTAGCGCCTAGAACCGCTCGGCCACTTCGGCCGGCACCCCTGATTATTCCCCAAAATTTTGCTGATATATTTCGGGTTCACACCGAGTAGTCCAGACACTGATAATCCTAGTGTTAGAGAACATAACTGTATTCACTATCTGTAATGTCAGACTGTACATATATCTGAGTACAGTCAACAACAGCAAACACACGTTTTCTATCAGAAAGACACTAGGCTTGAATGTAAGCATCCACAAACTCGGGAATGCCATCTCATTCGTAAGATTTACGCACTCACTTCTGTTATAATTCATTCTGTGGTAGCCACTGACAATACTGAATTCAATGTCAGGTACCTGAACTACCTCGTTTTGAGTCCAGAGACTTTATTCTTAACCCACGCACCCTTCGTCAATAGGCTATTCGTGACCGAGTAATTGCCCTACTGGAAGAGTTAGTGCCTAGTTACAAGTCCCTTTTAGCGCACAAGAGTCCGCAGAATTGCGGAGATTGCCTGAACTCGCTATCCTCACCGCGGTGTTGCATATTTGCGCGGAACCGAAGGCAAGTCTGTATCAATGCGTGAAGGCGCTTACGATGTTACACGAATGCTGCGGATTGAGGCCGAAGTGTTCACTCACTTTCTAGCGAGGAAAACGCCCGGAGCTGTGCCCTTCACAGATCCAGCGTCGCGCTGACAAAGTGATTTCGAGAAGGAAGACGGCAGGATGTGGCAACTGTGTCAAATAACACGTGAATGTTTGAATTGAACAGTTTAAATTGAGGCCCTGTCTTTTTAACATCAGAAGTAAAGATTATCACAATAGGAACAAACGTGAAAGAGTATTGAACGGAATATACTGCAATTAATAGAGTGTAGGCCACAGGCAAGAGTGGATGAAATTGAAAATAAAATAAAAAAAAACTCTATATTCACAACAACACCGAGAAAAACACGTAGAGAGCCGGCCGCCGTGGCCAAGCGGTTCTAGGCGCTACAGTCTGGAACCGCGCGACCGCTACTGTCGCAGGTTCGAATCCTGTCTCGGGCATGGATGTGTGTGTTGTCCTTAGGTTAGTTAGGTTTAAGTAGTTCTAAGTTCTAGGGGACTAATGACCTCAGAAGTTAAGTCCCATGGTGCTCAGAGCCATTTGAACCATTTGAATACGCAGTGAGACCTCGAAGAGAAGCGGTGCTCGTAGTGATGATGTTTAAGTACCAAATTATAGTTTTCGATCGATTGCAATTCAAAAGTGGCGTAAAAAGTGTAATTACTTTTCTCGTCAGAATGTTCAGCTTCGTTAATTTCTCCTGCATAAAATCTAATACATAAAAATAATCGTTAATGAATTTTCACTTTGCAGCGAATCATGCACTCATCTGAAACTTCTTGGCAGATTAAAAGTACAGAGTTGTTGTAACTAAAGGTATACTACTTTAAGGGGCCCCAGTGAAAAACGAATCATCGTAGGACAAAGAAACTTTCGTGGAATCATTATTTTGTAAGGACACTCGGGAGAGAAATAAATCAGTCGAAGAAACACATTTTAATTTTCACATGACAGGGTAACATTTATCAATCGCTTACCATGCTTATGAACATTGATCAACGTGACGCTCATCTGCATCGATGAGAGCCTGTAACCGCACTGGAGATAGTTGTGCTGTTGCGCCAACATCTCAGTCTGGATGCTGGCTGGCTCCTTCGATATGCTCATCTTGCCGTTGAAATACCCTGTGCTTCAGGTAACCCCACAGCTATAAATCATAAGGTTTAAATCTGGTATCCTGTCAGCCACGTAGTTTGGAACGACCTGTAATTTGAACTTTCGGAGCATGTTCTTCAACCTTGGTGCTGAAGGAGGATCTTTGCGTGTTCCTATAATGCGTCGATACTCGCGAAGAGTAGCACCACTATTGTTGCTGTTTTGATAAAACAGTTTTACAAGTAAAGGCTTGCTCACCTTGTCGGGACGCATGCTGACTGTCTACAACTGTAATGCATATTGGTGCTTGTGTTTCAACCCTACGTCGCCGTACCTGTACCGGCGCCTAACACTACACTACTACACTACTCCTAACAGTATTAATAACTCAAATGTTGCAGCGCACTTTCTGAACATCATCCCCATAAAGTTGGGTACCCATACGTAAATAGTTTTCCGTCTACATTGGCTCAAGTAGCGAAAGTTTAATGTTACTTACCCTGTATGTGCCAGACAGAAGCTCAAAACTCGGATCTTCGCGGATCGTGTGTCGTACTGGAATAGCTCACTCAATAGAGCACTTGTCCGCGAAAGAAGCACATCGCAGACTCAACTGCCTGTCTGGCACACAGTTTTAATCTCTTAGGAAGTTTCACAATCGATAATTATACTTGCTCATTCTCAATTAATTGGCCGGCCGTTGTGGCCGAGCGGTTCTAGGCGCATCAGTCCGGAACCGCGCTGCTGCTACGGTCGCAGGCTCGAATCCTGCCTCGGGCATGGATGTGTGTGATGTCCTTAGGTTAGTTATGTTTAAGTAGTTCTAAGTTCTAGGGGACCGATGACCTCAGATGTTAAGTCCCATAGTGCTCAGAGCCATTTGTACCGTCTGAACCTCAATTAATTACTGAAGGACTATTCATAGCTGGAAATAAGTCGTTTAGAACGAATAGCAAGGTTTCTCTCTCATCTGCTTGCTCATTCATTTCTTCACACATAACAATCATTTTCTTTTTGTAGTTTTGTTCACTGCCAAGGCATATAATGCGGCTGCCGCAGAGGAAGCAACAATTTCTGATTTCCTTTTAGCAGTCGACGTCACAATAGCTTGCTCCCTGCGTGCAGAGTACTGACGTGAGCCCGGAGCCGCATCTAACGACATGCGACGTTTCCTGTTCGCTTTAGCGCACCCTTTAAGGAACGTATAAGTGGGTATTTAGTGATTTAGTTTCGCGTTGAAAGTCGCAGAGCGGTATGGATTTTCTACGGGCACTGCGTGACGGTGGATGGGACTGTCCCGTGGAACTGAAGAGTTTGTGAGTTGAGCGCGAAATGGAATCTGGCGGGTTTCAGAATTGGCCGGGGTAATGAACTTGCAAATGCATCACTGAAAAATCTTTTTTCAAGGTTAGCGCATCCTAACGAGACTAATGCATTTCCCGAGTTGGTGGATACTGAAACAGTGTAGATAGCGAGGAGCTGGGACCTTTAACGTGCTGGGTAAATAGTCAAAAATGGTTCAAATGGCTGTGAGCACTATGGGACTTAACATCTGAGGTCATCAGTCCCCTAGACTTAGAACTACTTAAACCTAACTAACCTAAGGACATCACACACATCCAAGCCCGAGGCAGGATTCGAACCTGCGAGCGTAGCGGTCGAGTGGTTCCAGACTGAAGTGCCTAGAACCGCTCGGCCACACCGGCTGACGGTAAATAGTCAATAACATATGTACCAGAGAAGAGATTTATTCTTAAGTAACATATCTACAACTACATCTACATCCATACTCCGCAAGCCACCTGACGGTGTGTGGCGGAGGGTACCCTGAGTACCTCTATCGGTTCTCCCTTCTATTCCAGTCTCGTATTGTTCGTGGAAAGAAGGATTGGCGGCATGCTTCTGTGTGGGCTCTAATCTCTCTGATTTTATCCTCATGGTCTCTTCGCGAGATATACGTAGGAGGGATGAATATACTGCTTGCCTCTTCGGTGAAGGTATGTTCTCGAAACTTTAACAAAAGCCCGTACCGAGCTACTGCGCGTCTCTCCTGCAGAGTCTTCCACTGGAGTTTATCTATCATCTCCGTAACGCTTTCGCGATTACTAAATGATCCTGTAACGAAGCGCGCTGCTCTCCGTTGGATCTTCTCTATCTCTTCTATCAACCCTATCTTGTACGGATCCCACACTTCTGATCAGTATTCAAGCAGTGGGCCAACAAGCGTACTGTAACCTACTTCCTTTGTTTTCGGATTGCATTTCCTTAGGATTCTACCAACGAATCTCAGTCTGTCATCAACTTTACCGACGATCAACTTTATATGATCATTCCATTTTAAATCACTCCTAATGCGTACTCCCAGATAATTTATGGAATAACTGCTTCCAGTTGCTGACATGCTACTTTGAAGCTAAATAATAAGGGATCTATCTTTCTATGTATTCGCAGTACATTACATTTGTCTACATTGAGATTCAATTCCTGTTCCCTGCACCATGCGTCATACATTTACTTTATTCTTTGAGTTTTAGCTGTGCTCTCGAATCTCATCGGTAAACAACACAGAGGATGGAAAAGTAGGATGCATTTCACACTGTTTCAGGTACCACTGCGAAAACTGTGCTCTGGGTGGATAATCAACTGGTTCCAGGTTGTGGACGCGCTTTGAGTGAAATGGACGTAACAAATACTCTCGAAGGACTGTTCTTACATTCGTCTGATTCGTCCCCATGTTACGAGCAGTTGCTCGAGTGCTGATTGAAGGGTCCCGCTCCACACGCTGCAAGACACCGTCCTCAAATTGCAGCGTTCTTAACGTGCGACGGCGTCCGTGTCCAGGTAATCTGCTAAATGACCCGGCCTCACGCAGACGTTGGTACACAGCTGCAAAGGTCGTATCATGCGGGGTACTATCAGCAATAAACTAAATATTCAGAACAACTAAAAATGCAAACATACATCAGGTGCTCGTGTGCCAACGAGAATAAAAAAAATTGAAAATGGAATGTAGGTTGATGTTGTTGTTGTGGCCTTCAGTCCAAAACTAGTTTGATGGGGCTCTCCATGCTACTCTATCCTGTGCAAGCCTCTTCATGTCCGAGTAACTACTACAACCTACATTCTAAGAATTTGCCTAGTGTATTCATCTCTTGGACTCCCTCCACGATTTTTAAACCCCACGCTTTCCTCCAGTACTAAATTGGTGATCCCTTGATGTCTCAGAATTTTTCCTACTAGCCGATCCTGAACTCAGAACATCCTCGATGTTGCCTATCTTGCGCATGGACTACTCAGTTTGTATATTTTGCTTATTTTTTTCATAGTTCCACACAACTTCTTCCTGTTTTCCCGATTGATCTGTGTTCAGTTTTTCAAGACCTATACACTGTGGCAACTTATAACTAAATCTGAGGGGGGTGCGATGGGGAGGTTCCCTTGTAAGTAGCGCAGCACAACGGACGAGCTGCACAGCAGGTTTATCAACAACAATATCCGAGACCTAAGCACCATTTGGGACATCGTTATCCACTACATTTCCAAAAACGTTACTCATGCAATTATACAGTACCCAACAACACCGATTCACACATTAACGAAGAACCGCACTCGATGAGCGATAGTGACTGTGGCATGTTGGTTATCCTCACTCCAAACGTGCGAATTGTGCACGTTGAAGACTCCATCAAGCAAAGCTTAAACAATTTAGATACAGACATAACTGTCTTTCGGGTTATGTCCCGATTTCCAGGGTGTTGATTAGTATCAGACCGTGGTTCCGTGGTTAGCGTGAGCAGCTGCGGAGCGAGAGGTCCTTGGTTCAAGTCATTCCTCGAGTGAAGTTTCCTTTCTTTATTTTCGTAAAGTTATGATCTGTCCGTTTGTTCATTGACGTCTCTGTTCACTGTTATAAGTTTAGTGTTTGTGTTTTGCGACCGCACCGCAAAACCATGCGATTAGTAGACGAAAGTACGTGCCTCTCCAATGGGAACCGAAAACATTTGATCACAAGGTCATAGGTCAACCGATTCCTCCACAGGAAAACACGTCTGATATATTCTATACGACACTGGTGACGGCTTGTGCGTCACATGACAGAAATATGTTGTCGACCCACCTAACTTGTACCCTTGGCGAATGGGTAAAACGATTCTTCTCCCTGCCCGATTTAGGTTTTCTTGTGGATGTGACAATCATTCCCAAAAAAGTGATGAAAACAAAAGGGTTTGTCACATAAACTGCAACAAATGCATGCAACAGTTTCACAGTCGCATCGGACGGATGGACGGACAGGTAATAATTGTCTGAAAATGAAGAATTAAAATTCTCACTCTCACTTCGCAGCCACTCACGCTAACCACGGGACCACGGCGCTCCTGCGCTCAAATAATACCTGATGTTTCTTATCTTTCGCATGGACTACTCAGTTTGTATATTTTGCTTATATTTTCATAGTTCCTCAAAACTTCTTCCTGAAACTTCCTGGCAGATTAAAACTGTGTGCCCGACCGAGAGTCGAACTCGGGACCTTTGCCTTTCGCGGGCAAGTGCTCTACCAACTGAGCTACCGAAGCACGACTCACGGCCGCTACTCACAGCTTTACTTCTGCCAGTATCTCGTCTCCTACCTTCCAAAAACAGTTTTAATATGCCAGGAAGTTTCACATCAGCGCACACTCCGCTGCAGAGTGAAAATCTCATTCTGGAAACATCCCCAGGCTGTGGCTAAGCCATGTCTCCGCAATATCCTTTCTTTCAGGAGTGTCAGTTTTGCAAGGTTCGCAGGAGAACATCTGTGAAGTTCGAGTCTCGGTCGGGCACACAGTTTTAATCTGCCAGGAAGTTTCACATCAGCGCACACTCCGCTGCAGAGTGAAAATCTCATTCTGGAAAAACTTCTTCCTGTTTTCTCGATTGATCTGTGTTCAGTTTTTCAAGGCCTTATCCACTGTGCCAACTTATAACTAAATCTGAGGGGGGTGCGATGGGGAGGTTCCCTTGTTAGTACGCACCAACCATATCAGTGTACTCACTCCAGGCGCATCGCTCCATTAGTAAACAGAGACAGTGCACTACTACACTGGTGGACAACAGTTTCAATAATCCTCATAGGAAAAAATGACATTAGGGAAAAATGTTTGTTTTGATGTCCCCTAAAACCTCCCAGAGTTTGTTGGTTTAAATACTTTTCACCCTGTAAGAATATTGAAAAGTAGAGACGTGTGACATCGAAAGGAAAGAGCGACCCGTGGGAGAGCGTTCGAGGGCCGTGGCAGTGGAGTGGCGGCCGCATGACCTCGGCGCGGGCCACGCCCTGTCTGTTAGTCTGCGTCTTCCGCCTGCACGGCTTCTGGGCCGGCCAATCTGGCTGCCCTTGTGGACAAAACGCTGGCGGACAACGCGTCGCTGTCGCCAATGACGAACACGTACGCTGAAGCCTGATTGACGTCGGAGCTAACACAGGCGAACGAGCATAAGAGAACAAGAATTCTCACCGGTGTAAACGGCAGGCGAGCGCGAGCAAACAGCATTCACTCATTGAAAATCTCTTCGGGTTTGCTGCCGGATCCTAAAATCAACTTGACTCGATATTTCGGCGATCCAACTGGTCGCCATCTTCAGGAGAATGCTGCTTGCTGATGAGTCCCGCTGAGAACTAACGCCTGGCTGCAAAACGACGTCCTATATAGCCCACCGTGCAGTACACGGCGCGTGCGCCGTCCCTCACAGTTGCTGCCCTCCAAGACAGGGAAGGGGCGCCGCCCCTGGTAGAACTTTGCGGCAACGATATATCGCACTCATGGTCGCACCGAAGAACGTTCAATTTTGATGCGGGATAGTACCGGATTCCACGTCCTGCTAAGAGGAAACCCATTGTCTCTATTGATTAAATTCTCCGCCAACCTAATTTCAATTGCCTCTTTATAAACACTATCCCAAAAACTGGAAATGTTGGCAACTACCACCGTTTCGTCATATTTCATGCCGTGTCCCTCATTTAAACAGTGTTCTGCTACTGCCGATTTTTCCGGCTGTTGTAGCCTCGTATGGCGTCGGTGTTCCACACACCTGTCATCAACTGTGCGAATCGAACGACCAATGTAAGTTTTCCCACACTGACACGGAATTTTGTATACACCGGGTTTCCTAAGCCCCAGATCATCTTTTACAGAGCCAAGTAGTGCCCTAATCTTAGAAGGCGGTCGGAACACTCTTTTGATGTTAAAATTCCTTAAAATTCGTCCAATCTTAAACGATATACCTCCTGCATAGGGAAGAAAGGCCACCGATCCATGTTCCGCTTCATGCACCTCCAGAGATGGTCCAAACTCCATAGCCCGACGAATCTGCTTCTCGGAGTATATGCCATTTCCGACGCGGACAGCTTAACCCAAGAACTTGCGCATTTGATGGCTGTTTTTAAGGATAATGAAATTAGGTTGGCGGATAATTTAATCAATAGAGACAATGGGTTTCCTCTTAGCAGGACGTGGAATCCGGTACTATCCCGCATCAAAATTGAACGTTCTTCGGTGCGACCATGAGTGCGATATATCGTTGCCGCAATGTTCTACCAGGGGCGGCGCCCCTTCCCTGTCTTGGAGGGCAGCAACTGTGAGGGGCGGCGCACGCGCCGTGTACTGCACGGTGGGCTATATAGGACGTCGTTTTGCAGCCAGGCGTTAGTTCTCAGCGGGACTCATCAGCAAGCAGCATTCTCCTGAAGATGGCGACCAGTTGGATCGCCGAAATATCGAGTCAAGTTGATTTTAGGATCCGGCAGCAAACCCGAAGAGATTTTCAAGACTTATTACGCCGGGAAAGCCTACGAAGTCACAGCATTCACTCATGTTCGGTTCGCATTCATTGGTGCTTGCCCGATTTTTGGTGATTGTCAATATTTAAGCGAACCATCAATTGAAGTTCACGTTTTCTCCGCGTTGGCGCTAGCAACACAGCGTCGTCTGCTGTTTTGCGTGCGATCTATTGGGTTGGTGCATGAGATCGTAGCTTTCTTCCGTAAGTTTGATGAACACAACAGATTCAAGTAACAGAGACTTTTGTCATCAATAATACATTACTGGCCATTAAAATTGCTACACCAAGAACAAATGCAGATGATAAACTGTTATTCATTGGACAAATATATTATACTAGAACTGACATGTGATTACATTTTCACGCAATTTGGTTGAATAGATCCTGAGAAATCAGTACCCACAACAACCACCTCTGGCCGCAATAACGGCCTTCATACGCCTGGGCATTGAGTCAAACAGAGCTTGGATGGCGTGTACAGGTACAGCTGCCCATGCAGCTTCAACACGATACCACAGTTCATCAAGAGCAGTGACTGGTGTATTGTGACGAGTCAGTTGCTCGGCCACCGATGACCAGACGTTTCCAATTGGTGAGAGATCTGGAGAATGTGCTGGTCAGGGCACCAGTCGAACATTTTCTGTATCCAGAAAGGACCGTGCTGGACCTGCAACATGCGGTCTTGCTGAAATGTCGGGTTTCTCAGGGATCGAATGAAGGGTAGAGCTACGGGCCGTAACACATCTGAAATGTAACGTCCACTGTTCAAGGTGCCGTCAATGGGAACAAGAGGTGACCGAGACGTATAACCTAACGGCACCCCATACCATCACGCCGGGTGATACGCCAGTATGGCGATGACGAATTCACGCTTCCAATGTCCGTTAAACACGATTCGCCTAACACGCATGCGACCATCATGATGCTGTCAAATGCCAAATCTGTGTGAAATCTTATGGGACATAACTGGTAAGGTCATCAGTACCTACGCTTACACACTACTTAACCTAAATTATCCTAAGGACAAACACACACACCCATACTCGAGGGAGGACTCGAACCTCCGCCGGGACCAGCCGCACAGTCCATGACTGCAGCTCCTAAGACCGCTCGGCTAATCCCGTGCGGCCATGATGCTGTAAACAGAACCTGGATTCATCCGAAGAAATGACGTTTTACCATTCGTGTACCAGGTTCGTCGTTGAGTACACCATCGCAGGCACTATTGTCTGTGATGCACCGTCAAGGGTAACAGCAGCCATGGTCTCCGAGCCGATAGTCCATGCTGCTGAAAACGTCACCGAACTGTTCGTGCAGATAGTTGTTGTCTTGCAAACGTCCCCATCTGTTGACTCAGCGATCGCTACGTGGCACCACGATCCGTTACAGTCATGCGGATAAGATGCCTGTCATCTCCACTACTAGTGATACGAGGCCGTTGGGATCCAGCACGGCGTTCTGTATTACCCTTCTGAACCAACGGATTCCATATTCTGCTAACAGTCATTGGATCTCGTTCAACTGGGTATTGTGTGCTGTCCTTAGGTTAGTTAGGTTTAAGTAGTTCTAAGTTCTAGGGAACTGATGACCTCAGAAGTTGAGTCCCATACTTCTCAGAGCCATTTGAACCATCAGTGTAGGAGAACGCGGGCGGGCGTTATCATGACGTAGCATCACTTCACGCAGCCTTCCTGGATTGCGCCTGCAAGACATCTAAGTCATTGACAATAAATGCTAGCAATGATCGTTACACTCCGGGAAGCAATCTGCAGTATACCACATCGTTGCTGTTCCGTCAGATGCATTACATTATCTTTTGTGGATGCGCTCAGGTCTTAGTACGAGGGGTGGCTGCTTTGGCTGGGCTCAGCCATTCCTTTTCTTCTTATGTTGGCATAAAGACACCATTTCTCGTCACCAGTAACGAAACAGGATAGGAATGGCCGGTGTTCAAAACTGGCTTTGAGTACTATGGGACTTAACTTCTGAGGTCACCAGTCCCCTAGAACTTAGAACTAGTTAAACCTAATTAACCTAAGGACATCATACACATCCATGTCCGAGGCAGGATTCAAACCTGCGACCGCAGCGGTCGCCCGGTTCCAGACTGTAGCGCCTAGAACCGCTCGGCCACTCCTTGCGGCTGCCCGGTGTTGTTCATGAGCTAAATGATGACGAGCAAGCAGAGAACCCTATATTTCCTCCCTCTGATTTTAGTGATTTTTGCTTACACTGTGCGGTACCCATACACCCGAGTTTTTATCCTTGCCCATTGCATGCAGATGTTACACGATGATGGAATGATCACAGTTCATCACATTTACCGTTACGTAGTACACTGAGTTGGATTATTGCTGATTAATGCGTTTAAACGACCTTCAGCAAAGCCCGAAGGTCTTCCTGAATGTGGAGAGTCACTAATGTCAAAAATCTCCACTAAACGAGATAACTATTTTATTGCCGTGCTCTGTGCAATGGCGCGATACCCATACACGGTGGCTGCCTCCGTTGCTGTGAATCCCGTAATGAACTCAAACAGAAGAATATATCGGAAATGTTCCTATATCTCTAGTTGGCACTCCATTTTCTATCATCCATAATTCCAGTCACTGTCTCCATACGACAAAATGAGAATATGCAAACTCAGATAGATGCAGTAAACTACAAATAAGAAATGGCAATCTAGAAATAAACCCATAGCAAATGAAATACCAACACGCAAAAGAAAAACGTTGCGAGATTATGTACCAACGTAATACGTCTACATCTACATGATTACTCTGCAATTCACACTTAAGTGCTTGGCAGAGGGTTCATCGAACCACAATCATACTATCTCTCTACCATTCCACTTCCGAACAGCGCGCAGGAAAAACGAACACCTAAACCTTTCTGTTCGAGCTCTGATTTCTCTTATTTTATGTTGATGATCATTCCTACTTATGTAGGTTGGGCTCAACAAAATATATTCGCATTCGGAAGAGAAAGTTGGTGACTGAAATTTCGTAAATAGATCTCGCCGCGACAAAAAAGTCTTTGCTTTAATGACTTCCATTCCAACTCGCGTATCATATCTGCCACACTCTCTCCCCTATAACGTAATAATACAAAACGACCTGCCCTTTTTTGCACCCTTTCGATGTCCTCCGTCAATCCCAACTGGTAAGGATCCCACACCGCGCAGCAATATTCTAACAGAGGACGAACGAGTGTAGTGTAAGCTGTCTCTTTAGTGGACTTGTTGCATCTTCTAAGTGTCCTGCCAATGAAACGCAACCTTTGGCTCGCCTTCCCGACAATATTGTCTATGTGGTCCTTCCAACTGAAGTTGTTCGTAATCTTAACACCCAGGTACTTAGTTGAATTGACAGCCTTGAGAATTGTACTATTTATCGAGTAATCGAATTCCAACGGATTTCTTTTGGAGCTGACGTGGATCACCTCACACTTTTCGTTATTTAGCTTCAACTGTCACCTGCCGCACCATACAGCAATCTTTTCTAAATCGCTTTGCAACTGATACTGGTCTTCAGATGACCTTACTAGACGGTAAATTACAGCATCATCTGCGAACAACGTAAGAGAACTGCTCAGATTGTCATCCAGGTCATTTACATAGATTAGGAACAGCAGAGGTCCCAGGACGCTTCCCTGGGTAACACCTAATATCACTTCAGTTTTACTCGATGATTTCCCGTCTATTGCTACGAACTGCGACCTTCCTGACAGGAAATCACGAATCCAGTTGCACAACTGAGACGATACCCCATAGGCCCGCAGCTTGATTAGAAGTCGCTTGTGAGGAACGGTGTCAAAAGCTTTCCGGAAATCTAGAAATACGGATTCAACTTGAGATCCCCTGTCGATAGCGGCCATTACTTCGAGCGAATAAAGAGCTAGCTGCGTCGCACAAGAACGATGTTTTCTGAAACCATGCTGATTACGTATCAATAGATCATTCCCTTCAAGGTGATTCATGATGTTTGAATGCAATATATGCTCCAAACCCCTACTGCAAACCTACGTCAATGATATAGGTCTATAATTCGATGGATTACTCCTACTACCCTTCTTAAACACTGGTGCGACCTGCACAATTTTCCAATCTGATTTTCCAATCTGATCTATCGGTGAGCGAGAGATTGTTTGTGATTGCTAAGTAGGGAGCTATTGTATCAGCGTAATCTGAAAGGAATCTAATCGATATACAATCTGGACCTGAAGACTTGCCCATATCAAGCGATTTGAGTTGCTTCACAACCCCTAAGGTATCTACGTCCAAGAAACTCATGCTAGCAGCTGTTCGTGTTTCAAATTCTGGAATATTCCATTAGTCTTCCCTGGTAAAGGAATTTCGGAAAACTGCGTTCAATAACTCCGCTTTAGCGACACAGTCGTCGGTAACAGTATCATCGGCACTGCGCAGCGAAGGTATTGACTGCGTCTTGCCCCTTGTTTACTAACATACGACCAGAATTTCTTCGGATTTTCTACCAAATTTCGAGACAATGTTTCGTTGTGGAACCTATTAAAGGCATCTCGCATTGAATTCCGTGCCAAATTTTGGGCGTCTGTACATTTTAGCCAATCTTCGGGATTTCGCGTTCTTCTGAACTTCGCATGCTTTTTCCGTTGCCTCTGCAACAGCGTTCGGACCTGTTTTGTGTACCATGGGGATCAGTTCTATCTCTTACCAATTTATGAGGTATGAATCTCTCAATTGCTGTTGCCACTATATCTTTGAATTAGAGCCACATCTCGTCTACGTTTGCATAGTCAGTTCGGAAGGAATGGAGATTGTCTCTTAGGAAGGCTTCTAGTGACACTTTATCCGCTTTTTTAAATAAAATTATTTTGCGTTTGTTTCTGGTGGATTTGTAAGAAACGGTACTGAGCCTAGCTACAACGACCTTGTGATCACTAATCCCTCTATCAGTCATGATGCTCTCTATTAGCTCTGGATTGTTTGTCGCTAAGAGGTAAAGTGTGTTTTCGCAACCATTTATAACTTTTGATGTTGACATCAGCTGCGTGAACGAAACACTGATCTGAGGAGAATGTAGTGTTGCTGATAGAAGAATATCAGTTGCTAACTGCAGAAAGACATCTATTCAGAAATTTATAAATTTCAGTTTTATTAGGATTATTGTTCTGAGTGGACCAATGCATTGTTTACCGCAAAAAGAAAACCAGTTTGCTCCATAACATTGGCCTGGTAATGTCGCCAATTTTCCTTTCGCTGCAGACAGGGAAAAGGCCCGGAGCATGTTGTTGGAAGGATTAAAGTTACTATAAAGTGGTTGACGTTGTTGAATTCTTAAAACATTCCTCAAAATATTATCCAGTTCGTCTTATCAACACTAATACTGGCAAGAGATCGGCCCCAGGGATTACAAGATTTTCGAGACTGTTTCAATTTCAATAATTTAAACATGACATAAAGTCATACAGGAGATAGGCACCGCTATTGCAGTAACCAGTAGTTCTCTATTCAGGCTATAATAGTAAAAGTCAAACTTCAGGCAAGGAATGACTTTATTGCTTACACTACTGACCATTAAAATTGCTACAACAAGAAGAAATGGAGACGATAAACGGGTATTCATTGCAGAAATATATTATACTGGAACTGACATGTGATAACATTTTCACGCAATTTGGGTGCATAGATCCTGAGACATCAGTACCCACAACAACCACCTCTGGCCGTAATAACGGCCTTCATCCGCCTGGGCATTGAGTCAAACAGAGCTTGGATGGCGTGTACAGGTACAGCTGCTCATGCAGCTTCAACACAATACCACAGTTCATCAAGAGTAGTGACTGGTGTATTGTGCCGAACCAGTTGCTCGGCCACCATTGACCAGACGTTTTCAACCGGTGAGAGATCTGGAGCATGTGCTGGCCAGGGCAGCAGTCGAACATTTTCTGTATCCAGAAAGGCCCGTACAGGACCTGCAACATGAGGTCGTGCATTATCCTGCTGAAATGTAGGGTTTCTCGGGGATCGAATGAAGGGTAGAGACACGGGTAGTAACACATCTGAGATGTAACGTCCACTGTTCAAAGTGCCGTCAATGCGAACAAGAGGTGACCGAGACGTGTAACCAATGGCACACCATACCATCATGCCGGGTGATATGCCAGTATAGCGATGACGAATACAAGCGTCGAATGTGCGTTCACCGCGATGTCGCCAAACACGGATGCGACCATCATGATGCTGTAAGCAGAACCTGGATTCATCCGAAAAAATGACGTTTTGCCATTCGTGCACCCACGTTCTTCGTTGAGTACACCATTGCAGGTGCTCCTGTCTGCGATGCAGCGTCAAGGGTAACCACAGCCATGGTCTCCGAGCTGATAGTCCATGTTGCTGCAAATGTCGTCGAACTGTTGGTGCAGATGGTTGTTGCCGTGCAAACGTCCCCATCCGTTACAGCCGCGGATAAGATGCCTGTCATCTCGACTGCTAGTGATGCGAGGCCGTTGGGATCCAGCACGGCGGTCCGTATTACCTTGCTGAACCCACCGATTCCATATTCTGCTAACAGTCATTGGATCTCGACCAACGCGGCCGGCCGCGGTGGACTAGCGGTTCTAGGCGCGCAGTCCGAAACCGCGCGACTGCTACGGTCGCACGTTCGAATCCTGCCTCGGGCATGGATGTGCGTGATGTCCTTAGGTTAGTTAGGTTTAAGTAGTTCTAAGTTCTGGGGGATTGATGACCACAGTAGTTAAGTCCCATAGTACTCAGAGCCATTTGAACCATTTTTTTCGACTAACGCGAACAGCAATGTCACGATACGATAAACCGTAATCGTGACAGGCTACAATCCGACCTTTATCAAAGTCGGAAACGTGATAGTACGAATTTCTCCTCCTTACACGAGGCATCACAACAACGTTTCACCAAGCAACGCCGGTCACCTGCTGTTTGTGTATGAGAAATCGGTTGGAAACTTTACTCATGTCAGCACGCTGGTGTCGCCACCGGCGCCAACCTTGTGTGAATGCTCTGAAAAGCTAGTCATTTGCTTATCACAACATCTTCTTCCTGTCGGTTAAATTTCGCATCTGTAGCACGTTATCTTCGTGGTGTAGCAATTTTAATGGCCAGTAGTGTATATTACGCATTTCGGAATTTATCCGTCATCAAATAGTCATGAGCGATTACTGCACACAAATATGGAGTTTCAAGTTGAATGTGAAACAAACATTCGCAGACCGAATTTCATGATCTAGGCCAACGGGAAGTACCCTATAGGTTCTGATGAGTTAGTTTGGGAGTATTGAAATATGTGACATAAACGGCCGTATCTTTTGACTGCATTGACTTAGAAGCTTCAATGTTCTACACCGCCAAGGGAACACAGACCTCCGTATGTTACATAAACTTTGTACGTCTACCATTTCCTGAGAAAAAGGGTTTTTAACAGTCGGACAGACACACAGACAGACGGACAGTTAAGTGATCCTATAAGGGTGCTGTTTTTACCGACTGAGATAGGGAACCCTAAATACGATAACAAGTTTTCCATTGTTCAAATGAAGGAGTATTCTTTTATCGATTACTGTTCCTAGTGGTCTATATTCTGTAAAAGAACCTACATGAACGATGGTTTATATGTTAAAGGCGTTCCTAGTCGCCGGAAAGGGTTTTCGCTATTTCAAAATACCATGAGATGATCCTTTCAGCTTAAAACTCGGGTAGTGTTACATGCAACATGAATTTTGCTGACTCGAGGAGGGACTCTTTTAGCCTGAGAAAAGCTGTTCAACTTTTGGAACTCCATTTAAAGAAAACCTACGTGTCTGTACTGTCTATAAATAACAACAAAATGGATGCCACCAAGAAATATTTGGCCACTGTCCCTCAAGACATGACCCAATTTCGGAATTCAATACCATAATGGCCGACAACTACGTAATTTCGTGATGTAAATGAAGATAACTGTGTAATGCAACCATGAAAAATGTCAAATATTATTCATAAATATGTAAGAAATAATGTTTATTACAATAAAAGATGTTTACATGTGCATTTCTATCATAAAACTAGCATCTTAACCCTACAATTTATTTGAAAATCTTGTGTACTGCAAAAATGGAAAATGTCCTACACCAACAAAGTCGTCCCCTTCTGTCCCCTTACGTCACAACTCAATTCTACATGTGTATAATAAAAAGTACTCCTACAGAAATGTATGTCAGGAGATAGCTGAATTCAGTTTTTCGTCTCTACTGTAAGATTAGGAAATGTGGACATATCGCCTTTCGGCAGTAAACGGTTTCCTACGGATATCATATGTGTTTGTAGTATCCAAGAGATCCACAGCACAAATGCAGAAGTAAAAAAGGTAAGTGGTAATAAACTGCAGGAGGACTGAAAAAAGGTTTGGGGCGTGAGAAACACGATAAAAACATTAGATGCTTCCGTCAGTGGTAGCGGAATGAACAAACACAAGCCTTGTATACCGTCTTGTTGGAAAGGACTAGCCCAATAAATATCCTTGAAAACAAATTAGTGTGAACACTTTACTATTACGCTGCTTAAGATTATAAGCATACGAAAGATCTGATCATTCTCGTTTGCTACGTACGTTACATACTGGCTGTACCACTGTAATATTACAAATTTCTGAGCATAAATTTGTCAAGAACCCTGTGCGACAGGTCGTATGTATGTGACACATTTCATTAATCATATTTCATTGACGTGAACCTCCTTATCTTCGATAAATAAAAATGTTAATGTTCGTTTGTTTAAAAACTTAAATCTCCGAAAGTTCTTCTCCGGTTGCTTTGAAATTTAGACATAATGTTGCATGCTAATACATATGTGTTTTTGTATACCTATTTATAATATTTAAAGTATATAAATAAATATGATATGTTTCAAGGAGAAAGGTTTCTCGAAAAGTTCTTGACCCATTTACTCCAAATTTTTACATGATGCTCTAATGAACATCCAGACGGACTTAGGCTACATCTTTTTAATATTTATAATACATAAATATATACACTGAAGCGCCAAGTAAACGGGTATAGGCAAGCATATTCAAATATAGAGATATGTAAACAGGCAGAATACAGTGCTGCAGACGGCAACGCCTACCTAAGCTAAGTGTCTGGCGCAATTGTTAGATCGGTTACTGCTGCTACATTGCCAGTTTATCAAGGAGTTATAATCAGCGCAGAAGCGATTGGACACAGCATCTCCTAGGTAGCGATGAAATGGGGATTTTCCCATACGACCATTCCACGAGTGTCCCTTGAAAAACATGAATCAGGTAAAACATCAAATCTCCTACATCCCTGCGACCGGAAAAAGATCCTGCAATAAGGGGACCAACAATGATTGAAGGGAACCGTTAACGTGACAGAAGTGCAACCCTTCCGCAAATTGCTGCAGGTTTCAATCTTGGACCATCAACAAGTATCAGTGTGCGAACCATTCAACGAAACATCATCGATATGCGCTTTCGGAGCCGAAAACCCTCTCTTGTACCCTTGGCGGCTGCACGACACAAATATTTACGCCTCGCCTGGGCCCGTCAACACCGACATTGGACCGCTTATGACGAAACACGTTGTCTGGTCGGACGAGTCTCGTTTCAAATTGTACGAGCGGATGGACGTGTACAGGTATGAATCCTTGGACCCTGCATGTCAGCATGGGATTGTTCAAGTCGGTGGAGGCTCTATAATGGTGTGGGGAGTGTGCAGTTAGAGTGATATGGGATCCCTGATACGTCTAGATACGACTCTGACAGGTGACACGCACGTAAGCATCCTATCTGATCACCTGCAGTCATTCATGTCCATTGTGCATTCCGACGGATTTGGGTAATTGCAGCAGGACAATGCGACACCCCACAGGCCAAGAATTGCTACACAGTGGCTCCTGGAACACTCTTCTTAGTTCAAACACTTGCGCTGGCTAACAATCACCCAAGACATGATAATTATTGAGCATATCTGGGATGCCTTGCAACGTGCTGTTCGGAAGACATCTTCACCTCCTCGTACTCTTACGGATTTATGTCAGCCCTGCGGGATTCGTAGTGTGAATTCCCTCCGGCACTGCTTCGGACAGAAGTCGAGTCTATGCCTCGTCGTGTTGCGGCACTCCTGTGTGCTCGCGGGGGCCCTAAAGATATTAGTCAGGTGTACCAGTTTCTTGGCTCTTCAGTGTATTTAGTATCTAAAGCAGAAACATTTTTTTAAAAAAAATCTCGAACCGTTCTTGGCAGATTTACTTAAAATTTTACACGACACTCTAATGAACATTCAGACATACTCTAGGCTATATATATTTTAATATATATTACGTCTAAATATACAGGTAATATATAACTGAAGAAATGGACAGAGAGATTGATAAAGAGGGAAGGAGGGGGAGGTGGACACTGACAATGAGAAAAGCAGATTAGAACATATATACAGTTCCCATACATATTCAAATCGTGTGCTTTCTCTGTTCTTTCTTTACCATTTAACCAGATTGAGCCACAGCAGCGCGTGGCCTGGTACAGCCAAGTGGACTGAGGTGTTAATGGGTTTTTGGGCTCAGGAGGACGGCGTGCTCGGGATTTCCGTACAGTTGTGCAACGACACTGTGCTAGGTTGGCGCGGTGGTTATCGCATCTGCCTAGCAAGCGGGAGACCTAGATTCGAATCCTTGCCTTGGTACAAATTTTCATTCGCCACTTCTGTCTGCAAACATACATCATACATGTCTGAGTCTTGAGAACGTCTATGGACTCATATAATTTCACCAGTTTGTAAAATCGTGAAGTGCTTCGCATGTCACAGCAAGCATCAGGTGAGATATAGCAGCTACTGAAATGCGAAACAATTAATAACGGAAATGCCCCAACTGCTAACCAGGGCGTAAATGAAGCCTTTTTTCAGGTTATGTTGATCGTCGGTAATTATTGCTGGGCTTTTAAATTTCTTCCTCAGTTGCATTATTATTATTATTTTCGAGTCCAGGACATAAAATAATTACAAAAACAAATAAGTATTGATTCACAGAACAAATTTGCAAAATTAAATATGTGCAGTAGCATTTATGACACAAATTAAATAATATATACAAACAAGCAGCAGATAAACAAGCAGCAAGATGATTATATTTTTTGACGGGCCCAGTATTCGGCGGTTATCACAGCAGTTTCGCTGGCTGCAGCAAGATCACAGATAGTGGATGCAGCCGGTAGCTTCCTGCAGACTAGCAGATGTTGTTCGTCCTGTACGTCACCACACTGACAAGTTTCCTCCTCATTACTGAAGCCCCACTTCCTGGGGTTGGCTTTGCACCGTGACACCCCAACTCGCAGTCTGTTCAAAGTCTTCCACGTCCCGTATGACAGGTGTGAACCGTCGGCTATTTTCTCCTTGACCGTTATGTGATTGTCTTCAGCTAGGGAGTCTCGTCAGAGCTCCACTCTGCGAGTTATGGGAGATGAACGAATTGCCATAGTTTTCTGTAGGAAGCTTTTTCTTGGCTGTTGAGGGTCATGTCTGAACAAAGAATGTCTGGTGTCGATTTCGATTTCTTGTTTTTTCTTCTCCACTTCTGTTGCAGCTTGCGTTCGAATGCGTGGCGGTGCTATACCCATAATTTGGAACAGATTATTGACAAGAGCATGTAACAATGCGCCCTGTCTCGTTCAGGGCTGTATCTACATCTTTAGCATGTGCAGTTTTGCCAGACGGGTGCTGTGTATTCTGCGGCGGAGAAACATAGTGCCAAGGCAGATGTTCTAAGCACTTTTGGCTGGGCACCCCAGGTGGTTCCTGTAAGTCTGCGGATGGTGTTGTTCCGCGCTTTTACTTTGAGGCTCGTTTCTTCACAGAGGGCTTTGAATGTGAGCGAACGGTCCATCTTCACCCCAAGGTATTTAGGAGTTTCGCAGTGGAGTGATGTTCGGTTTCCTTTTGGCTTCCCTATTTCTAAGATGGAACGCACAGACTTGGGTCTTTCCAGGGTTCGGGTTCAGTTGGTTTTCATCGTAATACTTGGCCAAATTTTCAAGAGCTGTTGTCAGTTTTACCTCTACTTCCTCAAAGGTCTCACCTTGGGCAGCATGTGCTGTATCATCAGTGTATATGAATGCCGTAGTTGAAGAGTTTATTGGCTGGTCATTTGTGTAGATGTTATATAACAGCGGAGATAGCACACTTCCCTAGGGAGACCATTTTTTTGCATTCTCCAACGACACTTCTTGTCTTGGAGAGAGACGAAGTATCTCCTGTTTTGCAGCATTCACTGAAGGATGTGAGTTAGTCGGTAATCCTTTGTAGCTAAGTATACTTTTCTAAGAAGTCATTGAGAATTGTCAAATGACATGAGTGCAAAGTTTTGGTGTAATACTAAGAAAGGATGTAGCTGAAAGTCAGTGTTTTGTGCACTACCTACACTCATTTCACATTTATGTACAGATGCAGACTCCTACATTCATCTTTTCCTACGGCATTTTGCTTGCTTCATCGAAAACAACAGGTCGCTAAGCAAAACAATCCTCTCTGAATATAAAACTTTTGTGTCGTGGTTATAACTCGTGTTGTTATCGAGTGAAACCTGTGTGACGATTATCAGCGCAAAAAAGAAAGAAGAAAAAAAACAACAGCGTTCGTAGGGTTGGCGAGCTGTGTTCCTTCTGTCGTGTTCCCTTCTGTTCGCTGGGAATGATAGCGAACACTGGGAAATTGCCAGTGAGTGATCGCTTGCACCAAGCTAAAGGTGCCGGTAGGGCGATTTGCAGAGGCTGCCAATATAAACTTTCCGTAACTGCCGTACATGCACTACTGCGCTCGACAGAGCGTCATTGTCGCTCCGAAGGAAGGATACACTAATGACGTAACAACAGACGCACAGGAATCAGTTGCGCACTGCTTACTTTGCGTTAAGTTTATTATGAACAGAGCATAACACCGGAGTCGCCCTTCGGTGTTCGCAAGGTACATGTGTAGCTACAAACTTGACAAGCATCCAGTGCGAGAGGCACAAATACTCTTCACCCTCACACACTCCAAGCACACTTGTACAAGCTTTAGTTTATTTTTATTATTTAATATGCTGCAATACATTGCACTCTTAATATCATGTGTGTGAAGGTTAACTTGAAATATGATCTACAGATTTTAGATTAATACAGGTAATACAACTCGTACAATTACATTAGTTACATTTATTTTCAAATGTAAAATTAGAATATATCAAGACGTAACAGTTAACTTAAATTTCAGTTTATGTCTTTATCTTGAGTTCTGATTTTAAATCTATTAGCTTTCTAGCATATTACAGGTTTTTCAGAGTATATCTGAATCTTACTGAATTAAAAAAATTGTAAAAAAATGTTGTGAATTTATGAACTAAGTTTGGCTGAACCATCGTCCTTCTTTTTCAGTTATTTACTTCTTGTGACTGTCCCTTTGTTTCGTTAAATTACTGGGCGTTAAAAGCAGATAGTCAATAGGTCGGTCTCCTCCATTACATGTGCAAAATGCGTCAGCAATTATTTTGCAACGTGTGTAACAGTATTTTAATTTTCTATGGCTGTAAAGTTCGGTGATAGCGGTAGCTTAATCATTAAACGTTGGCGGATGGTAGGAAAATACTGTTTCGTGTTTCCCTTCTTTTAATTTGTTGCCTCTCAATCACCAATTTGTTTCTAAACTCTTCTCATAGCTTTTCTTTCATTGCGCATACAGTTATTTTGCAGTAACTTACTGTTTTCCGTGATCTGGTTGCTTTCTTAGCTGGATTGTAAGCTAGTTCATTGGTTTAATCTGTCAGAAATCTGTCAGTTGTGCATCTGCAATCTTCTGATTTTGCATCGTCTTTCTTCAATCAAGAAATTATGATTTGCCTGTTATCGTAGCAAATCCAGCGTTATTCTGTTGTCTGTGTGGTTACTGCAAATCTGTCAATAGTCGTTAGATTGTTCATTGACTCATGCACTTTAACATGAGCAAACTCATGTGCTTGGTTATTTGAGCGTTCATTACCCAATAAGAGCTTTAATTGAGGAGAGAGTTTCTTGTTAATAAATATTCATATCCCTGAACTCACTCCGTGGCCTGATTTGCTTCCACCATACATCAGCTGAGTAGTACTAATTTTCTTCCTCCTCAATTATGCTTGAAAATAATTTGAAGGACAATCAAACAATTTAAAACCAGAGATGGTAAAGTAGTCTATATTAAACTGAGTGAAAGCCCAAACCCGCAATAGCTGTTTACTGTGTTTTCACTGTTTGATGACCGGTTTCATATCCTGGAGGTTTATCCCCACGTCGTACCTGCATATAGAATAAAACTACGTAAGTAAAAGCGCTAATAGTTATCATAACGTACCGAACAAAGCAGACAGTGAAGCGATGTACTTACAAAACTAATACTTTATGTGGCACGACTTCCAAGGTGAAAGTGCGCAGAGAAACATGCCACTCCTCGGTAAAACCTTGGATGAAACGGCAGCTGGGCATCCGATCCGAATCATGCGTGATAGATCGCCAAAACAATGTCAAAAGACGAGCCCGGACAGCACAAGGCAATCCACGTCTGATAGGATGAAAGCTATGAGCACAAAACATTGCAGAATGGGCGAAATGTCAATTAAAACATAGCATAGTGTCAGCAGAGTATAAAAAGGAGAAACCTACCATCGTCAAAGTAATTAAAAAACACACAGCCTTTGCGAGAGGTCAACTTGCTTGCATGATTCGGATCGAACTGCCATCTACCGTTCCACCCAAGATTTTACTGAAGAGTGGCATGTTTTTATGCGCATTTGCACCTTGGCAATCGTGCCGCAAGACGTATTAATTTTGTGAGTACATCGTTTTACTTTCTACTTTGTTCAGTAGGTTATGTTGACTATTACCGCTTTTACTTGTGTAGTTTCATTCTGTATGCAGATATGACCTGAAGATATACCTCCAGGGTATGAAACTGGTCATCATACAGTGAAAACACAATAAACAGCTATTACGGACTTGGAGTTTCACTCAGCTTAATAGACTATTTTATCGTCTCTGATAGTAAATTGTTTGATTGTCCTTCACATTACGTGCAAGATTTTCATCTGTGGTTTCCCGAACTATAAGGTTAATTGTATTCTAGAAAGTCTGCTCGATGTGGCCAGTTTCTTTACTCTACAGCCATGTCTGTTTGGTGTCTTTAGACCTGACTACGTCATAACATTTGGTCATTTCTTATGCTTTAATAGTTATGTGAGCGAGGACTGCTAAAACTCTTGGCTGTAGTCCTGCAACCTTGGACTACGTTTAAATGAATTACTTGTTGTGGTCTGCTTATACGGAGTGCCGGTTGTATTGTCACACTAGAGCTTGTATGCTTACCAGCGAAACGTACGATAATATAGATAACATAGCTCCTTTATTAATAGTTCTTACTCCCTCAGTGCGCAGTCCCCAGGTTAGTCCAGCCGGTCTGGAGAGAGTGCTCTGAGCAAAGCATGCTGCATAATGCGTTATATACGAGGGTAATCCCAAAAATAAGGTCTCCTATATTTTATAAATATATCGAGTTGTTTATTTCTACAATGGTTTACATCAGTTGAACATTTAGCTATTTTTCGACATAATCACCATTTCTGTCGATGCTTTTTTGTAGACGCTGTGGCAGTTTTTGTATGCCCATGTCATACCAGCTCGCCGCCATGTTGTTCAGAAAGTTATTAACCTCTTCTTTCACCTCGTCGTCGGAGTTGAATCGCTTTCCGGCCAAATGTTCTTTTAACCTAGGGAACAGTCGAAAGTCACTGGGCGCCAAGACAGGATCCCAGCTATTCAGCTCCGACGACGAGGTGAAAGAAGAGGTTCATATCTGGTGAGCTACCTATTCCTGAGCACATACGCCCACGACACGCAGGATCCACCCCAGACTTCATGGTGTGGAAGGCCATGAGTTACAACCTGCGGTCACATTTGGTGTTTCGGCAGGGTAAAGTAACCAGTGACCACTACATTGCATATGTTGTTTTCTTCCACACAAAGGCGATGAGCGTTTTCAGCAGGACAGTGCAAGTCCTCATACGGCTGCTGCGATGGAAAGTGATCTTCGCGTTGTCCAATTATGCTGGCCAGCAAGACATACAGATCTCTCGCCAATTGAACATGTATGGGACAAAACGGGCACCATGTTTGGGACAATCTACTGCACGATATCATTCGACACTTTGTGATCGTTTATACCTCAAAATACATGCCTGCATGTCGCCAGAGACGGGGGCAGGGGGCGGGACACTATGTGTGTTTCTATTGGTCTGAATTTGTTACTGTACACTGCTACAATAGTGAACAACTTGTCAACTCAGTTGCCAATAAAATGACCTTGTCTTGACTGTGTTGCTTTTTTTTTTTTGGCAGTGTAGATGTAGACAGGTTATTGCAGGACCAACAGAGATCACATTCCAACCACCCATCACTCGTAGCATCATCGATTAAGAAGCAAGATATGGTCACGATAGGAGCATATAACACCACACGAACGACTGCTAGCAATACTGCCCTTTCTTCACTAGCTGTAGAGGCTATGAAACCTAAAATACGCGTCAATACACATCTACAATACACGAGTTCTGACTGATGTAACTCATCTCCTCCTGCTGCATATTACTAAACATCTGGGAGGATACATTTTTACATACATTTTTTAATACAATGAAATTGTCTGCGACAGATTTAATTGCTTCGTAGTTTGTTGAAAGTATAAAATATGCAACATCCCTCTTTGCCTTATCGGAAAAGGCTTCCGATGCAGTGCTCCGGAAAGAAGGCTGGCTTCGATATACTCGAATAAATTTTTCAGCTGATTTGCCTACATCACTCAACATAGTGCCGGGCCAAAGATTGCATCACAACTGATGTTTAGTTATAGAGGCCTGCATACTGTCGGCACACACGCTCAAGTGTATGCACATGGGTATCCTTGTATAATTGAAACTCAGTTATCCACAAGCAGCTTGAACAGACAAAATGCATGCGCAACACTACCCTATACTTGCATAAAGTTCTTGATCATGCATGTCTGACGTCTGTGTCTGCCTATAATTAGACTATGAGATCAAAAGAATCGGAACACCCTCAAAAACATACTTTGTTCATATTAGGTGCATTGAGCTGTCACCTGCTGCCAGGTACTCCATATCAGCGACCTCAGTGGTCATTAGACATCGTGAGAGAGCAGAATGGAGCGCTCCGCGGAACTCACGGACTTTGAACGTGGTCAGATGAATAGGCGTCACTTGTATCATACGTCTGTACACGAGATTTCCACACTCCTAAACATCCCTAGGTCCACTGTTTCCGATGTGATAGTGAAGTGGAAACGTGAAGGGACACGTACAGCACAAAGGCGTAAAGGCCGACCTCGTCTGTTGACTGACAGAGACCGCCGACAATTAAATCGGGAGACATCTGTCCAGACCATCACACAGGAATTTCAAATCGCACCAGGATCCACAGCACGTACTATGACAGTTAGGCGGGAGGTGAGAAACTTGGATTTCACGGTCGAGCGGCTGCTTCTAAGCCACACATCACGCCGGTAAACGCCAAACGACGCCTCGCTCGGTGTAAGGAGCTCAAAATTGGACGATTGAACAGTGGAAAAACGTTGTGTGGAGTGACGAATCACCGTACGCAATGTGGCGATCAGATGGCAGGGTATGGGTATGGCGAATGCCCGGTGAACGTCGTCTGCCGTCTTGTGTAGTGACAACAATGAAATTCGGAGGCGTTGGTGTTATGATGTGGCTATGTTTTTCGTGAAGGGGGCTTGCATCCCTTGTTGTTTTGGGAGGCAGTATCACAGCACAGGCCTACATTATTGTTTTACGAACCTTCTTGCTTCCAACTATTGAAGAGCAATTCGGGGATGCCGACTGTATCTTTCAACACGATCGAGCACCTGTTTATAATGCACGGCCTGTGGCGGAGTGGTCACACGACTATAACATCCCTGTAATGGACTGGCCTGCACGGAGTCCTGACCTGAATCATACAGAACACCTTTGCTATTTTTTGGAAAGTCGACTTCGTACCAGGCCTCTCCTCAGTGCAGTACTCCGTGAGGACTGGACCGTCATTCACCAAGGAACCTTCCAGCACCTGACTGAACGTATGCCTGCGAGAGTGGAAGCTGGCATCAAGGCTAAGGGTGGGCCAACACCATACTGAATTCCAGCAATACGGATGGGGGGCGCCACGAACTTTCAAGTCATTTTCAGCTAGGTGTGCGGATACTTTTGATCACATAGCGTATCTTGTAGCAGGCAACCCATTGCCCATTTCGGAATAGTTAATGCGCGAACGGTGCTAACATTAGACGATTTTGCGCGTGTAATGTATGGCCAGCTGTCGTCCACGTAGTTACTGCCATATTGACTCGCTGTGCGTATCTGTAAGTGTCACCGTAATTCTATTAGAGACCAAACGGACTTGGAAGAACGATTGAACATAATAGATTGTGTCTTGAAAATAGATTATAAGATGCACATCCACAAAAGTAAAACGAGGGTGATGGAATGAAGTCGAGTCAAACTAGACGATGCTGAGGGAATTAGATCAGGTGACGATGAGACATTAAAAGTATTAAGATACGAATGAATTACAGACATTGGCCTTAATCGAGATCAATAGGGAAAGCTGAAGAACTGTGTTGGTCCGGGATTCGAACCCAGGGCTCCTGCTTACTAGGCAGATGCTGTGATCGGTAAGTTATCTGGGCACAGTGGTCATTGCAACTGCATGGATTAACCTAGCCGACCGCTGTGGCCGTGCGGTTCTAGGCTCTTCAGTCCGGAACCGCGCTGCTACTACGGTCGCAGGTTCGAATCCTGCCTCGGGCATGGATGTGTGTCATGTCCTTAGGTTAGTTAGGTTTAAGTAGTTTTAAGTTTAGGGGACTGATGACCTCAAATGTTAAGTCCCATAGTGCTTAGAGCCATTTGAACCATTTGACTACCCTAGCACGCCTACCGTCAGGCCCAAATTGCTAGCTTATCTCCACACAACTAATTTGGTGCTCATTTGTCTCATTATTCGCGTCATTTCGCCGTTAGCTGTAGGAGTTCGAGCCTGGTGTGCATCTGCACCGAGGAAATTGTTGGCCGTCTAATGTGTGTGTATGTGGTGTCTCTTCTTCTGGACATGTCTGAACAACAGACTCTATGTTGGTCTAGCAACCATTACGAATTAAGACATCAAGTAATTCGCTGTGGCCTCGCGGAGTGGCCGTGGGGTTTGAGGCACCATGTCACGGACTGCGTGGCCCCTCCCACCGGAGGTTCGAGTCCTCCCTCGGGCATGTGTGTGTGTGTGTTGTTATTAGCATAAATTAGTTTAAGTAGTGTGTAAGTCTAGGGACCGATGACCTCAACAGTTTGGTCCCTTAGGAATTCACACACATTTGAACATTTGAATTTGCTGCTAGCTAGCATCGACTGAAATCAATGGGGAAAGTTGAAAATTTGTGTTGGACCGGGATTCGAATGACTGTGGAAGTAGAGAGTATATGAAAGTCAGATTGGCAATAGCAAAAAAATCATTTCTGAAGGAGAGGAATCTACTAACACGTAATTCAAATTTAAGTATTGGGAAGTTTTTCCAAAGCATGTGATGGTATCAGTGGGAAAAAGTTTATGAGAAGGTTAAAATTATGTGCAAAGTTCGTGCTCTGATTACAAATACTCTATGAATATTGTCTGGGTAACTTGCGCTGACTCAGGACATATACATAGTTTCTAACTTTAATACTTGACTTTTTTTGTAACGATATTCACATTTGGTTTTAGTCATGTACAAGTACTCCGATGTGTCGATATATTACAGTGATATGGTTCCTGTGTGTATTCATTTCTGTGAGTCTGCCATAATCTTTGACTTACTTGTAACCGTTTTGGTGTGAATGCGCACAGAGGAGTCTTTGTTTCACTTTGAAGAAGTTAAGTTCTTATTTCGCTTTGTAAAAGAATAGTCAAGTCTTGTGTTTGGTTAAAGTGGAAATTAAATATATGAAGATTGATACAAAACTGTTTTCTTGATGATGTGACAATTAAGAAGAAGTATATGTGAATGTACAAGAAGTTTAATGAAAATGTGGATCATGAACACCAAGCCAAAAATTATTTCTACCATACCATTGTTATGATCTAGGATTGTTTGCTCATTAAGTCTTGTGTTTGGTTAAAGTGGAAATTAAATATATGAAGATTGATACAAAACTGTTTTCTTGATGATGTGACAATTAAGAAGAAGTATATGTGAATTTACAAGAAGTTTAATGAAAATGTGGATCATGAACACCAAGCCAAAAATTATTTCTACCATACCATTGTTATGATCTGGGATTGTTTGCTCATTAAGAATTTCCTGAAAAACGCATTTGTTAGGTCTTTAAGTATTGCTAAAATACAGATCTGGACCTTCTAGCAGTCAAAGTGGAATCACCCTAGAATCAACAAGATGAGCCATAACAACTTCGACGAAATCTACGTGGGAATCCATTCAAGATAAGTGCCAAAACTAATGACTTTTTTTACAGAGACTTCATTATTTCCATTCTGACGATACCATCCACAGTCAATAACTTTGTTGTTGCCCGATAAAGTGAACATATGCTGCGTGAACAACATTATTAATCTGATTTATAACCTACTTTGCAAGTGGTAGTATTGTTAGAAATGTGAGATTATACTGCTTAATGAGAGGATTATGAGAGGATTTCTTCATCTAATGTTTTGAAATTTTGACACAACGCTGCATTCGGAAACCTGAGGGTTTTTTATAAGTTTTTAAAATATTTATAATACTTAAATAAACAAGTAATATACAAAGGGAAAATGTTGTCTCTAAAAGTTCTTGAACGATTTACTTCAATTTTTACGCAATGTTTTAATGAACATTCGGACCGACACAGGCTATATATTTCTAATATACATAATATATAAATGTATGTATAAAATATATAATAGGAAAAGCTGTTACCGAGCAGGAAAGTTGAATTTATGGCTTATAGGATTGTGATTCGAGAGCTGCTACAGAATCTGAATTTGGAATAACAATAAACAAGACTCAGGGTAAGAGAAGGAGGGGTGGGGGGGGGGGGGAGAGGAAATGGACAGTGGAATGGGAGGAGGAGATTAGGACGTATATCTAATTCTCATACGTATTAGAAACGTGTGTTTGTTTTCTTCTGAGTCACTGCAACGCGTGGCGGGAACAGCTAGTAATTATGTAATATGGTGAAAATCAAATTTTTGTTGCCCTGTGAAGTCGTTAGATAGACAACCTGCAACTGAGACCAGGTGCCTGTTTCAGATATTTAGTAATATAAACACAAAGAACGACCTTATACTGCTCCTTAATTTTCTGTATGAGTACATGCACGCTCGCAGGCGCGCTCGTGTGTGTGTGTGTGTGTGAGCGTGTGCGTGATTGTTGTGGTTGTGCGCATATTCATAAACGAAATTTTGGCACTATTGATGTGTCCTATGATTTGGAAAGATTTTTCGACGAGTAAATAAATAAAAATAAATACGAAACCAAACCCGAGAGTCGTACAAAAATCATGGCTTCAATGACGAAGCGCTATAGAGGTAGTGGACTGTACGCTGGAAACAGAATGCTGAGCTTGAATGAAAGATACGGGTAATTCGTCGCATGCTCTTTGTTCAAATGTGTGTGAAATCTTATGGGACCTAACTGCTTAGGTCATCAGTCCCTAAGCTTACACACTACTTAACCTAAATTATCCTAAGGACAAATACACACACCCATGCCCGAGGGAGGACTGGAACCTCTGCCGGGACCAGCCGCACAGTCCATGACTGCAGCGCCTCAGGCCGCTCGGCTATTCCCGCGCGGCGCATGCTCTTTGAGAGTTCATCAGCTATAATAGCTGGCGGCCGATTGGCTGAGTAGCAGTCTCTCGGCAACCCGTGGTCATACGAGTTTAGTGGGTGAAATATTCGAGGAATGTGCTAGCCATGAGAATAAAAAACTCTCCTTGTGGAGGTACATTGGGACTGCAAACAACATGCGATTTACATTCCCGGCTATGCTGAACTCGTCTGACGATGGCAGGAGCCTCCTCATACATATGCACACGAAGAAAAAAACCGATGCACCATGAAGGATAAGCACGAAGGCAAGAAGTATAAACTGTCACCGTGTGCGGGCAGGCATTACCTTCTTGAATGTAAGTACAGGATGGCTTGCTGTCGAGGGCAACATAATGGGGCGTAGAATATCATCAACGTACCGCTGTACTATAAGGCTGCCGCGGACGACAACCAAAGGCGTCAATGAAATGGCACCCCAGACTATCACTGGTGGATGTCAGGTTATATGGCGGGCAACAGTCAGTTTCGTATCCCAACGCTGTCCGTCCAATGCTGTCCGCGGCGTCTAGACACACGTCTTCGGCCTGGATTGTTATTGACTGGAATAGAACTGTCTTTAGTGATGACTCCCGCTCCAAACTGAGCCCCAAAGACCAGCATAGATGCATCTGGAGACGCCCCAATCATCGGTGGATTTCTTGCCTGGCTGTCGCCCACCATACAGCTCGAATGCCAGCAGTGATAGTCTGGAATGTCATTTCCTGTCATAGCAGGACCACTTCGGTTGTCATCTGCGGCATCCTTTCAGCTCAGTGATACGTCGACGGTATTTTACAACCCGTTTTGTGCCCTTCATGGCTAATCATCCTGGGCTTACATTTTAGGACACTGCGAGAGTTGCTACTGCTTGCCTTCGTGCTTGTCAAACCCTACCTTGTCCGGCAAGATCAGCAGATTTCTCCCCAATTGGGAGCGCTTGAAGCATTATGAGCAGGACCCTCCAACCACCTGCGGATTTTGATGATAGAACACATGAATGGGGCAGAATTTGCCACTATGTCCCTCAGGACCACATCCAACAACCCTGCTAACCAATGCTAGGCCAATAACTGCTTGCATAATGGCCAACGCCTTCTCATCATGGCCGGCCGGTGTGGCCGAGCGGTTCTAGGCGCTACCGTCTGGAACCGCGCGACCGCTACGGTCGTAGGTTCGAATCCTGCCTCGGGCAAGTGTGTGTGTGATGTCCTTAGGTTAGTTAGGTTTAAGTAGTTCTAAGTTCTAGGGGTCTGATGACCACAGCAGTTAAGTCCCATAGTGCTCCGAGGCATTCGAACCATTTTGAGTCTTCTCAACTTGCTTAATTTGTGAAGCTCTTACACATGAATAAATCATCTAGTTTTTCTGAAATTGTAATAATTTATTTTTCTTTACATGTACGATACGTCTACCGATTTCCATCCCGTTCGGATAATTCCTTCGTGGTGCGTCGTTTTTTCTTTGTCTTGAAGTTTACGTCTATCGTGATAGGTTCGTTTGAACAGTTACCAGACAGCGCCAGGCAACAGGTTGCACTTTGCATGCGCAGCTACGATGACGTAGGCAGCCCGTGCTTGGTGCTTGCTCTGCTCATACGCTTTTCGTCGCATTTCTGGCGGAATTTATTGCGTGGTGGGGCATCACGTGACCATGTGCAACCCTGCGGCATGTTGTTGAGAGGACATACAGAGCTGTACTTAGAGCAATTGTTTTATCATAGCCCACCCAGATAAAAGATGCAAATAAGGAAGCAGTTCTTGGCAAAATATCATTTCAAAATTAGACTTCACAGCTCGAAGTACCATAACATTTTGCTGTGGGGTGAATGTGATATTTTTTTTTGTTTTTAATTCGTACTCTGCAATAGTGTTATGTAGCATTTCCATAAAGTTTACATCTACACAGCACTGCAAAAAGCTTGTAGGATGAAATACAAATTTCTTGCAAGCAAAATAAATAAATAAAAGTTAATTAAAAATAAAAATAAAAAATTATCATACTTATCTGAGAGGCAAAGAAACTGTACAACTGACAATTTATATTTTACTCTAGGAATAAATATAAAGCCATGTGGGGATTTAAAACGATAAAACACGGTATGCAGCCAGACTACAATTTAGCATTGAATGGCATTCTATAAATTTAAGATGTAAACACAAATTAAGAAATAACTTCAGGCCTGGAGGAAGTACTAGGCAAGTGCCTTGTGATGGAAAAACACTGTTTCATGGAAGGCAGATTTGTAAAATTCTGCTACAGCTGTTAATATATTTTAACCAAAATATTTAGTTCAAAACTATTAACCAAATTTGCCTACTTAGTCAGCTTCAAGTAAATGTTTACGTATGGTCGTACGTATATAGCATTAAGAGATCTTCCAGTGTCATAAAAGGAACAGGACATCAGAGACTACTCAAGCCAGCATCGGAATTTCATAAACCATACTAAAATGCTTCATTCCGTTCTAATTGAACATTTATATGTCCAGATGCACTCTGAAGCACCTGATATTCAGCTTTTCAAGTGGATTTCGTGATACCAATTTTCTCGGAGATCCAGTATTGTAGTCTCATGTTTGGTTCTTTACTATGATATAATGTCATTCGTCCCAGAAAATGAAAATTTGCACTTGAAATTGAACGAAGTTGAAAGTAGCCAATAGTGCGGAATGAAACACTTAGTTTCAAATAAACTAACTGCCTCAGAGGAAAAAAATTAATAGAAGCAAATTTCTCTACAAAACAGACAGAAATAGCTTCGTTAAGACGTTAATGATTCATTGCTAATAACGTGGAAATAATATAAAATCAGAAAATTGAAACTACTAACTTATTTTGGTCTTTCATGGTTATGAGAATGTATATTAATTCACTTGATGGCTCCCGGCCACAGAAATCTGTTTTGATTTCATTTGACGTGGGAGCTGTAAACGAAGAGACGAGCAATATTACGAAGACAGGGAACATATACACGGGTCACGTGGGGAAGGATCCCTCCCCACTATAACTCAGCTTGCTCTCTGAGCATGCGCGAATCTGGCAGCTTGGGCGCGCCAGATAATTTTTTCCGGGTATCATCTGGCTACTTGCTGCTACTGCTCATACAGAAAACAGCCACGCTTAAAGTAGCCAGAAGCGGGAGGAAGGCACTGCTCATACGCGAATTCAGCTCTGCGCATGCGCACGAGCCCGCTGGCAACTGCTCATACGAACCTGATGCTATACAGAGAACCGGGGGACTCATGTGGAAAGACGCAGTGGTGTCACTGTCGCGTCCAGTGTCGTCCGTTGGACAACTACTGTTGGAGTGTTATCTCCGTGCAGTCACATGAAGGGAAATGGTAACGATTTTCGTCACGCTGATAGTCCATGGTGCTCCAGATAACATCGCACTGTCCATGTAGATACTGATCTTACTGCAAAGAAGCCCATTTTTTTCTTAAGTTGCATGACCTGGCTGTAGAGATCTGAGATAACAATATGTATGTCCTCTCGCATGCTAGACACGTGGGGACGTTGAGTTCGTGCACCTTGCTATGACCCAACTGAACCTATTGATTCCACTTAGCCCATTTCTTACGCAAGAGGCGTTACGTGGCTGCACGGTCCTGCAAGTGCGAGCGAACAGTAAGTCTGTCCTCTGGAGCGCTAGTCATGTGGGGCCATTGCATTCGTGCAGTGCACTCAGTATGATCCTCCTGAACCTATGCATTTCATATTTCGACGACAGTCGTGAGGTCCGCAGCTCGTGGTCGTGCGGTAGCGTTCTCACTTCCCGCGCCCAGGTTCCCGGGTTCGATTCCCGGCGGGGCCAGGGATTTTCTCTGCCTCGTGATGACTGGGTGCTGTGTGATGTCCTCAGGTTAGTTAGGTTTAAGTAGTTCTAGGGGACTGATGACCATAGATGTTAAGTCCCATAGTGCTCAGAGCCATTTGAACCATTTGTGAACAGTCGTGCGATCAGCAATATTACGGAAGGATAAATTCATTGACTGGATCTCTGACCTCTTCATTGTAACCGTGTCACATTCCATGAATCTGGACTGCTGGACTGGAATTTGATACTGGCTACGCCAATACTGTGCCACCACGGCCGGCAATATTCGCCACCTGAACGAATAGCAACACATTGTCTCGTCATCCCGGTATTGCAACTCGATACGCACAAGAGGAAGTATGAATGAGCAACTCTATCAGGGGCTTCGGGTAACTCAATATACAGCGTGCCTGTTGCACGGACGCATAGTTCTCGGAAGTGGTGGCGCCGTGCTTTGTTGTAGTATATTGCGCAACGCGAGCTAGACATTACGGCTTTCATCATTCCGCTAGGTGCGGCTGGGCAGCATTTGGAACGGGCGGCTGCCAAGGAGGCGTGCCCGCGCCTAACTAAGGAGACAATAATACCTCAGCAACGTGACTCATTAGCCGCGCACACGCAACGCGCGTCTCTGTTCCCAAATGTCACCACCGCACTCAGGACAGAATTAGATTATGCGCAGCCTGTTGCATCATACGCTGTGCTGAAACGGACAGTCGCTATTGAGGGCTTGCTTGTTAACAGATGAGGTCTGTTCAAAAAATAACGAGATTTTTTTTGGAAACAGTTTAGTTTATTCTTCTGCATCAATGCTATCCTTCGAAAACATTTCCAATCAGGTGCTGCGGGGGTAAAATACAGGGAGCGAAAGGCTATTTACGATTTGTACAGAAACCAGATGGCAGTTATAAGAGTCGAGGGACATGAAAGGGAAGCAGTGGTTGGGAAGGGAGTGAGACAGGGTTGTAGTCTCTGCCCGATGTTATTCAATCTGTATATTGAGCAAGCAGTGAAGGAACCAAAAGAAAAATTCGGAGTAGGCATTAAAATCCACGGAGAAGAAATAAAAACTTTGAGGTTCGCCGATGACATTGTAATTCTGTCAGAGACAGCAAAGGACTTGGAAGAGCGGTTGAACGGAATGGATAGGGTCTCGAAAGGAGGATATAAGATGAACATCAACAAAATCAAAACGAGGATAATGGAATGTAGTCGAATTAAGTTGGGTGATGTTGTGGGAATTAGATTAGGAAATGAGACACTTAAAGTAGTAAAGGAGTTTTGATATTTGGGGAGCAAAATAACTGATGATGGTCGAAGTAGAGAGGATATAAACTGTAGACTGGCAATGGCAAGGAAAGCGTTTCTGAAGAAGACAAATTTGTTAACATCGAGTATAGATTTAAGTGTCAGGAAGTCGTTAACTGAAAGTATTTGTATGGAGTGTAGCCATGTATGGAAGTGAAACGTGGACGGTCAATAGTTTAGACAAGAAGAGAATAGAAGCTTTCGAAATGTGGTGATACAGAAGAATGCTGAAGATTAGATGGGTAGATAACATAACTAATGAGGAGGTATTAAATAGAATTGGAGAGAAAAGAAATTTGTGGCACAACTTGACCAGAAGAAGGGATCGGTTGGTAGGGCATATTCTGAGGCATCAAGGGGTCACCAGTTTTGTATTGGATGGCAGTGTGGAGGTAAAAATCGTAGAGGGAGACCAAGAGATGAATACACTAAACAGATTCAGAAGGATGTAGGTTGCAGTAAGTACTGGGAGATGAAGAAGCTTTCACAGGATAGAGTAGCATGGAGAGCTGCATCAACCCAGTCTCTGAACTGAAGACCACAACAACAGCATACAGAGTTGCAAAAAAAAGTATTCCATATTTTGAGAGTTGATGGTTTGGACTAAAACACGAAAGCAGTGTCCAGTGAACATGGATTCTAAAATGCATATGTAAAGAGGTTTGAGCATTTGTTCAGTAGAAACGTACTTCACAGTAGCGAAGAAGTAGTTCTTTAGGTACATATTTTAGAGCCTATGTTTAAGACATTATTCCTCGGTTTGCTTCAAACGACCGCCTCTCAAAATGAAGAGAGCACAAGGCTTACAGTAGAAGAGATGTGTTTCACAGTAGTAAAGATAAACAAGTGCTTATAGCTCTTAAGGTATGTATTTTAAAGTTTATGTTTACCGCACTTTTCGTCTTGTTTTGCTCCATAATACCACCTTCCAAAATATAGAAATTCTTTTTTAACACTATGTATATTTATGCCAGCGCTTGTGCCTATATCTGCGAGAGGTGGAGCAGTGGTTAGCATACACTGGACTCGCATTCGGGAGGACAACGTTTCAGATCCGTTTCCGGCCTCCAGGCTTCCGCAAATCGCTACAGGAAAATGTCAGGATGTTTCCTTTCAAAAGGCAGCTATCTTTCCCCAGTCCTTCAACACTCCGAGCTTTTTCTCCGTCTCTAACGACCTCGATATCGACAGAACGTTAAAACCTAATACTCCTTCCTTCTTCCTTTCTTTATCAATCTCGAAACAGTTCTAAAGCTCGATATTTGAGATAGCTTTTAGTAGTCGCAGATTTGAATTTTTAATCTCATCTATGTTTGTAACACGATGGCTCTTGAAAGTTTGCTTTATTTTTGGGAATAGAAAAAGTCACATGGGTCCAAGTCCAGACAATAGAGAGGCTGCGGCATCATTACAGTGTTGTTTTTGGCCAAATATTCACGAACAAGCAACGAACTGTGATCAGATGCATTCTTCTTCTTCATTTTTTGCTTCTTCTTCTTCTTCTTCTTCAGGGTCTATATAAGCACTCCTGAACATGACCTTTTGCAAAGATTTCCATGTCGATCTCTTCCGGGCGATGTGGATAAAGGTTATTTCCTGCGTGTCGTCTCTCTTTCAGAAGACGTTCGATACTGCTCTTTGACTGCCTCGGACACCACTGCATTAGTGTTTCGGTATACTGGAATTTGTTTCTTGCCACCTGTTCTGCCCAACGCCACTTGAGTCTCGCTATCCCCTCGACAACCTGACACCTGTTCTCCTCCTTATCGCATCATTCTTTATCCTGTCTCTCGGACTCACGCAAAGTATTGCTCTCTCCCTTACTCCTTGACTAGCCCAGAGAGGATGTACGCTGCTTGTTGTGTAATTGTTTTGAGTCCGTATGTTGCTACTGACGTGATGATTGTGTTATAAACCTTTCTTTTTAAATTTATGGGGTCGAGCGTATAACCAAGTTTCCCCAATACCATTCAAGTGAGGCCAATATGCTACGTGATTTCTGCTGTCTGGTTTTTTTTTTTCCAAGCTGGATGATAAATGTATTGATTTACTACTTTCAGAGCATAGTTTTCGACAGAAACTGTAAAACTGACATAACTCATGACTTTCGTCTTTCGAAGGTTAATTTTGACTTCTACAGCTTGGGAAGCACCTTTGTGTTCTCGGATCATTGTTGACAGTTCCTTAGAGTCGCTGGTAAAGAGGGAGATAATATCTGGAAAGCTAAGATGGTTGAGACGTTTTACAACTATACTTACACCTTTCTGTACCCAGAATAGACACCTGAACGTATCCGCTCTATTTTCGTAGAGCAAAGGCCATGAAATCTTTCGCCACAAATCCGAGCGTGTTTTTTCAGTTACCTTCACGCAGACAGTATTGAACTCGTAAGTGGTACTCAATTCTGATCGTTCAGCCATGTGGCGAAAGCAATTAGCAGAATCTTTACATTTGACCACAGTTGTCGTGGTTTCTTCATCTTGGCGATCCAGAATGCTTTCACTAAAGCGATTGAGTCTTAGTATCGTCGCCTTATCCGTAAACCTATGTTTCACTACCTTTTATAACCGTTCTAGATATTTTACGTTTGTTACTGTGTGCATCGGTTTATTGCGACAAATGTAATGAAGCAGTAATGGATCTTTCTACGTATGAATGAGCAGTGCGTTACATTTTTCTTATGATGAGAGTCAGCTGCCAGTACCTGAACCATTTCTCGTTCCTCTGCAGTTTCATGGCACTGCAAATTTTCTATAGACAACGGGACTGTCAACCAACAGTCTCTAGGAACTACCGGCGCTATCCAGTAGATCACCTTTTTTATATGGTGAACAGTGACTGCCCCAAATACTACCTGGTGATACACCATCGAAATTACTTTTACATCTATCGTATTCGACCCGTTAAAAACAATTTGTTGACTATGATCTTGCGGTGTGGGCATCGACAGTTTAGATACACAATAGGAATATTTTAATTTAATTTAATTTTAAAAATACTACTACAATCTTCTAAGAAACTTCTGGAAGCCGCACTAGCTGTTAATAATTTCTTTATTACAGGATCACACACGACCGGTTTTGCGATGATTTAATCGCGTCCTCAGGTTATACATTAAACTAATTTAACATAGATACACGGTATCCCAGCGTTCGGAACCGCATAAATTGTATGGTTATAAAACGAAACATGCAATTTAAGCGGTTCTGACAATTAGAATGCCATCCGAACGTTGGGAGACCGTGAATCTGTAATGACCCAATGTTAAATTGGTTATGTGTATACGTCTGAGGACGCGATTAAATCATCGCGAAACAGCTGCCGTGGCACCCGCCTTCAGACTCTTTGTGAAACTGGAGCACATCGTGCACAATGTGGTTTGCTGACCCATGACTACTCCGTAAACACACTGCAGTGTCATTCAGTGTCACTCGGTGGTTTTTCTTCACTACGGCTTCGACTGCTGCAATGTTCTGTGGAGTCACATCTCGTTGTGCCTGACATGGACGAGGAGTATCTTCCACTGAAGTGATACCATTTGCGAACTTCCTATTCCATTCGTGGACTTGCTGCTGTGTCAAACATGCGTCACCGTACTGAACCTTCATTCGTCGATGAATTTCAATAGGTTTCACACCTTCACTACGCAAAAACCGAATAACAGAACGCTGTTCTTCCCTGGTGCAAGTCGCAAGTGGGGCGGCCATTTTTATACTGATATTGCGACGGTATGTGTGCATCTGCACTATACTGCCACCTACAGGCCATTCTGCACCCTGTTTGCAACACGCTTACCAACTTACAGGATAACGGCGCGAAATCTCCACTTGTTATTACAAATTTAAGGTTTTCATTTGACTCACCCTCGTATTTATTAATGATTAGGTAGAGAATATTAGTGATAATGTCACTTTTTTTTTCAGATGGCGGAGTTGTCTGTAAGGGGCAGTCAAACAAAAACGAGACACATGGAAAAACGTAAGTAAACTATTTATTATTTCAAAAGTAATCGCCATGACTGTTAATACACGTATCCCACTGTGAGACAGGACGGTCAATGACTTTATGGAAAAACATTTTTGGTTGCCTGTATACCATCATTGTACCCAGGCGTGCGCCTGTTCGTCCACGGCGAATTGACGGCCACGAATGTCTTTCTCCAGGGCTCCAGTAATTTGGAAATCGCACGAGGAGAGATGGAGACTGTATGGAAGATGTGTAAAGGCTTTGGCAGCGAAATATCTGCAGAGTAGTCGAAATAACCTCGTCAACTCGTGGGGGGGCATTATCTTACAACAGAATGATGCGACCCGTCCATATTCCTTGGCGTTTGGACTTGATGACGCGTTTCAGATGTTATGAAGTGTCCACATACCACTTTGCGTGTAATTAAGGCGCCGTGTTCCGGAAAGTCAGTGGTCAGCGGACCCCTGCCGGCAGCTATGTCTCTCCAGGAGCTGATACGCACGGCTTTGGATGTTTTGGTTGGTGGTGGACCCATGTGCTTCCATTGTTAGTTCTGACGCTCGCCCTCGGCGCAAAATGATGACACCATGTTTCATCTCCCACGACAATACGGGACAGTGATGTCGACATTGAACTTCTTCTCCTCTGTCACGATGTAGGGCACCCACAGAACACACATTTTCCGGATCTTCAGATGCTCTGTCATGATGGCGTGGGCGGTACCGTGGCTGATGCCCAACGTGAACCGGATGTCTTCCACCTCCACTGTTGGTCATTTCTGACGGCAGGATATATCCCACCAATGACAGAAGGGGTAATGACGCGATGAGCCTGTCCTGTCCGAGGTGGTCTAGCGGTTCTAGGCGCTCAGTCCGGAACCGCGCGACTGCTACGGTAGCAGGTTCGAATCCTGCCTCGGGCATGGATGTGTGTGATGTCCTTAGGTTAGTTAGGTTTAATTAGTTCTAAGTTCTTGGGGACTGATGACCTCAGAAGTTAAGTCCCATAGTGCTCAGAGCCATTTTGACATCATCTGCTGACAGACGGCAACACGGAGATCATCAGTAGGAATGGAAGAACTAGCGGACCGAGGCAGCAGCGTCAGCAGCCTCGTTTCCCATCAGACCGACGTGACCAGGGACCCAAACAAACATCACAGTGGCTCCATCAAGACTGAGCTTTCCTGGTACAGTTACACTAAGGGATGGACGGTGTACAGCACACATATTCTTTGGAGGACGCTGAGAGAATCGGAGCAGATGATACAACTGAAAAGTCTGTGTCGCCGGATGTACTGCGGGGCCTGATACGGAGCGAAGAGCTCTGATTCCCGATATTCACTCTACACTCGTGAAATTGGCGTACGGGAATATCCCCACATCTTCGCTTTCTCGCAGATGCAGTGTTCCATCGCTCGTGCGCCGACTATAATACCACGTTCAGACTCACTTAAATCTTGATAAGAGTATTCCGGAAGCCGATACCGAAAATGGTCGGTTCCAATGACGAATGTACGCCCGATCCCACGGTCAGTCCGAGAGCCGTCAGTGTACACAAAGGTACTACCCCTAAGTTCCGTGCAAAGGCCGACAAACTTACACCGATAGATAGAATCTGGAGTAGTGTTCTTTGAAAGCGACTGAAGTCCAAGGTCAGCATGGGCCGCCCCACGAAGCCAAGGCGATGATGCGTTCACACCCATCGGGAAAGCGGCCGGTAGGGTGAAGTTAATCTGCCGGAGCGATAGCTGAAAGCAAACTTCAGAAGGTAACAGAGAAGTGGAACGCGCCCCATACTGGCGGTAGAAATAGTCATCGAGGGAGGAGGCATAGGATTGGTGGCCGGGCATGGCAGACAAACGGCATGGGTATCTGCATAGCAGAACATCACGTCGTATGTTATGTTAACCGGGGATCTAGAAAGGACGGAGATGCTCCGTTCCCGCCAGGAAGCAGTGGTCCACAACCCCACGACGACTACCGCAGTCCACTTCACCCTCCGCCGCCCCACACCGAACCCAGGGTTATTGTGCGGTTCGGCCCCCGGTGGACCCCCCCCAGGGAACGTCTCACACCAGACGAGTGTAACCCCTATGTTTGTGTGCTAGAGTAATGGTGGTGTTCGCGTACGTGGAGAACTTGTTTGCACAGCAATCGCCGACATAGTGTAGCTGAGGCGTAAGGGGAACAAGCCCGCATTTGCCGAGGCAGATCGAAAACCGCCTAAAAACCATCCACAGACTGGCCGGCTGACGGGACCTCGCCACAAATCCGCCGGGCGGATTCGTGCCGGGGACCTGCTCTCCTTCCCGCCCGGAAAGCCGTGGGTTAGACCGCACGGCTAACCGGGCGGGCACGTCGGTATGACAGGGGTAGTTCGGCAGCTTCTGCGCACGGATCGGGCTAATGTAAAAGGCGCCACTGGCCAAATGGATTCCACGATGGTGGATTGTATCTACACGGCGTAAGATGGCCGGACGGTAGATCCGTAAATGAAACACCAATAGAAGGCACTTCTATACTCACACCTACCTGCCTTACCAACGTCCGCGCCATGCTCGTTATATAGTCTGTCTCGTTCACGTGTGACAGCCCCTCATACACTGGAGAGTCAAAGAAACTGGTACACCTGCTTAATATCGTCTAGGGCCTCAGCGAACACGCAGAAGTGCCAAAACACGACGTGGCATGGACTCGACTAATGTCTGAAGTAGTGCTAGAGGGAAATGACACCATGAATCCTGCAGGACTGTCCATAAATCCGTAAGATTTCTTCTCAATAGCACGTTGCAAGGTATCCCAGTTATGTTCAATAATGTTCATGTCTGGGGAGTCTGGTGGCCAGCGGAAGTGTTTAAATTCAGAAGAGTATTCCTGGAGAAATTCTGTAGCATATCTGAACGTGTGGGTTATCGCATTGCAAATTGGAAATTTATGGTAAGTTTCTATAGGACCAAACTGCTGAGGTTATCGATCCCTAGGCTTAGACACTACTTAAGCTAACATACACTAAGGATAACACACACTCACACCCATGCCCGATGGAGGACTCGAACCTCCAAAGGGAGGAGCCGCGCGATGGTGTCACATTATCCTGCTGGAATTGCCCAACTCCGTCGGAATGCGCAATTTACACGAATGGAAGCAAGTGATCAGACAGGATGCTTATGTACGTGCCACCTGTTAGAGTAGTATTTAGGCATATTAGTGGTTCCATATCACTCCAACTGCACACGCTTCACACCATTATAGAGCCTCCACCAGCTTGAACATTTCCCTGCTGGCATGTAGGGTTCAAGGATTCACGAGGTTGTCTCCATACCCGTACACGTCCATTTACTGGATGCAATTGGAAACGAAACCCGTCCAATCAGATAACATGTTTCCAGTCATCAACAGTCCAATGTCGGTGTTGACGGGCCCGGGCGAGGCGTATAGCTTTGTGTCGTGCTGTCATCAAGGGTACACGAGTGGGCCTTCGGCTCCGAAAACCAATATCAGTGGTTCGCTCGCTGACACTTGTTGATGGCTCAGCACTGAAATCTGCAGCAATTTGCGGAAGGGTTGAATTTCTGTCACCCTCAACGATTCTCTTCAGTCGTCGTTGGTCCCGTTCTTTTTCCGGCTGTAGCGATGTCGAGATTTGGTGTTTTATCGGGTTGCTGATATTCACGGTACACTCGTGAACGTACGGGAAAATCCCCACATCATCGTTACCTCGGAGATGCTGTGACCCATCGCTCTTGTGTCGACTATAACACCACGTTCAGAGTCACTTAAATCTTGATAATCTGCCATTGTAGGAGCGTAACCGAACTAACAACTGCGCCAGACACTTGTTGTCTTATATAGGCGTTGCCGATCGCATCGCCGTACTCTTTCTGTTCACATATCTTTATTTGAGTACGCATGCCTATACCAGTTTCTTTGGCGCTTCAGTGCATAATGAACTGGTAAAAGCTATACAAATATCTAGTTAGTTGATAATAAGGTATTAAAGAGGTAGAAAGATTGGCAACATATTTTAAATGTTCAATAATTACATTTTGCACTTAACCAAACGTCAAAACGTTATGATTATAAATCATTGACTGAGAACTGTAATGAATCAGCTCATACAAATACCTCAAAATTACGGAGGTATAACATCGATTTCGTACGGTTTAAATACTTTGGAGAACATTATAGAAAATAGCTCGAAGAATAACTGAATCTCTCTTGGGAGAAGAACTGTATGGATTTCAGAAAACAGGTATTCAATTGATCTGATCTTCGCAACAAGAGCACAAGTCAAAAAATATTTGGAAAAGACTAAAAGTATCACACTAGTCTTCCTAGAAATAGAAAAATTATTTGACAGTATAGAAAGAGCCAAAATTTTGTAATGCCTCAAAAGAAGAAATGTACCCTAGGAACTGACTGAGAAAGAAAAGATACCCTGCAGAAGTTGTGCTAGCTGTGCTCGAATAGGAAATGGAGAGAGCGAATAATTTCAGACCAAATGTGGAGTCCAACAGGGGAGTGGCTTATCTCTACCGTTCTTCATCTTTGCGACAGACGAGATCATGAAAAGAATAAAGGAGCAATATGGACCAGAACTGAAAGTTGTGAGTTCGATGATGATATTAAGACCTGGGGAAATATAAATGATGTCCAAGAAAAACAATACAGTTATGAAACAGTCTCCTTAAGAAATTATGTTTCAAAGTTAATAAATCAAAAACTGCAGCCATGAAGGTAAGCAGCTAAGAAGCCAGTCCGATCTGGCACTGAGTGGAAGACCCATAGAGAATGTGCAACATTTCTCATATTCGGATACCTTGATTGATTGTAAAAACTTAAGTCGAAGTGAAGTTCTGAGCCGTACACATCAAACTGTCCAGTTTTACAATCAAGAATTTGTCCCCTTAGGGACAACCATATACTACACAAGGCAAAATCAGCCATCTTCAGTACCTACAATTTCCAATTTTTATCTGCTCATTGGAGACCTGTGATCTGCTACACAGAGGGAGAATAGTCAAATGCAAGGTGCAAAAACTAAGTTTCTTAGCTCTTCTCTGAAAAGAACAAAAAAGGACAAGATAAGGACAAGATAGCCTACAAAACTCAGTGTACTGGAAATACACCGCCAATGTAGGTTAAGATGATATGGTCATGTGAAACGGATAGAAGAAACCAGGATAGCCAAGAAATTCCATGAAATGACTATAAATGGGACGACCAAGGAGAGGATGTATCGACACAGTTCGGGGGGGGGGGGGGGGGGGGCGTCGCCTAAAGTGGTCTCCTTTGGGATAGCAACCATGAGCAAGAGATGTGCAAGAACAGAAAAGGTTGGGAGGGGCTCGCTACCAGCACTGGGAAACTGCAGCTGCGACCTGTTGATGAAAATGACACGATCACATAGTCTCAGTCGAAGATAAAGCAGGTATCAGACATCAGTTCCTTGGTGCGATACTGGGAAAAGTAGATTGTATACAAAACGCTCGTGCGACTCTGTGTACAAAACGTTCGTGCGACTCATTCTTGATTATTGCTCAAGCGTATGCGACCCATACCAAATATGGCTAACACGGTTTATTGAACATATGCAAATAAGGCCAGCACGAATGGTCAAAGGTCTGTTTGAGGGATGGAAGAGCGTCACGGAAACACTGGGAACATCTGAAGTGGCACATGCTTTACGGAATAGGTCAAGTATGCCGCTAACGCCATCTTTTGCACGGATCGTCATTTAAGATTTGTCATCACATTGGCGGAGCTGTGGGGATTTATCACAAAGCACCCGCGGGGATATGTTGCATTTCGTCATTTTCCGACTATTACGCCATTGTTGATTTTGGGGACCAGCTGGAACAATTATTTCCACTCGAAAGTGAAGCTTAAGTGCAGTAGTGACAACAAGTAATTCGTTGATTCTTCTTTTCAAGCCCTATTTTATATAATTTTCAAATAAAAATCAGAAAAATTACATGTGAGTAGTAAAAGCGGACTTACATCGTTTTCTCACGTCTGGACGACCTAACTGGACGAAATGTCATGGAACTATGCGTTAAAATAAGACAGACCTGAGACCTTGTTATCAACTCCTGAATCGACGGCAATCAATTCAAAAACTCGATGCGGGTTTTTACCCCACGCCCGGCTTTACCCCCACCTACCCTACACATTATGTACGTCATACATCATATAAATTGTGCGAAATGTCACATATGAGCTTACGCCTTGAGTACAAACGTTGCTGGTGACCTCAACAGAGACGGAAATGGTTTTTGTGTACGTAAGCCTTTATTTCACAGTTCGCCTTCGATGTTAAGGAAAGCCTTTCGCAAGGGCGGCGCGCAATATCGATTGGTGTGTAAACAAGGTGTTGAAATTAATCGTGGCCTACAGGCGGTTAGCCTTTAGCTGATAGGAATCTGACAGCGGCGTGATTGTAACGATTTTCTAATGAAGGTAGCTGTACCGTTCCCGTACGTCATACATAGCCTGTGGCTGCCCTGACTTACACCCACGATCATGCGCGTGAGGCAGCGTAACCGCCGACTATGAACAACCTCTATTAGACTCTTACCGAACCACGATACACTGGCACCTGCTCATAACATTTACGATCGTAACATTTACGATCGTCATTAAACGAAACGGTTTCCGTGCCAATGTAGTGTTGCGGACGGGATACTGATGCGCATCCAGGGCTTATTTCTGTTGCCCCCCCCCCCCCCATCCCCCCACCTTTCTATCCAAACAAAACTTGCCGTCATCTGATCCCTCCCCTCCCCCACCTCCCCTACAGTTTCTCTTTCTCAGTGCGATTGATTAGTAGTATGCTTCCATACGTTCTACCAATTTGTTGTTTCCGTTTTATGCAGAATATTTCAGTGATCAACCCTTCGTCTTTTTATGAGGTGAGAGTTTTACTTCAGCCAGTCTATGAAATAGGTCTCCAGTCGCTATTTATTGCTGAGTTCGGTTCCCGACGCTCGATTAGTCCTTTGATGCTATTTGTTTTTCAGAGCTCGCACTAATAATCCGTGAAACGTAAATAAATTCTCTTAGCGTTTCCCAGCTCTGGTGGATACGACGGCAGGCGACATCCTAATTTTGGGTTAGTGCATAAGGACGTAGCGTTTTCATATTAGTTTATAAAAAACACAACAGATACACCTATCAGAGACTTTAGTAATCAATAATACAAGGGTTGGAACTTTCTTAGTGGAAACTATTTATTTAGAGCTCGTAAAAATTTGATAAGTGTTCCAAAGTTTTACTGATCTTCGAAATAGTGACCAGCATTGTGTATAACCCGTTGCCAGCGACGTGGAGGTCGTAGGATGCTCTTAGCCGTGCCAATTGTGTTGACAGTTCGAGCGGCGCGGTCTGTTGCCCGATGAATTTTTAGGAGTTCTGAAGCGAATGCCTTGAAGCGTTTCCTTCAGTTTAGAAATCGAGTTGACCTCACAAAGGCAGGGGAGTGCAGTAGGTGGTATGGCACTTAGCAGCCCCATCAGTCAAATCAATAACAGCTTGCACTGTACGTGCTTGAGCATTGTTCTGCAAAATGATGGCCAGGTCCTGCAGAAAGCGTCATCACTTAGGCCTCTAAACTGGTCGTAGGTTGTGTTTCATAAATGATCAGCATAGAGACAGAAGTGGTGACACTTTCTGCAGGACCTGGCCATCATTTTGCAGGACAATGCTCAAGCACGTACAGTACAAGCTGTTACTGATTTTTTGACTGATGGGGCTGCTAAGTGCTATACCACCTACTGCACTCCCCTGACTTAAGCCCTTGTGAGTTAAACTCGAAACGCATATGTGTTTTGAACGAGCTGTAATAGTTGCCACTATTAAAGTTCCAAACCTCGTATATTCTTCCTTACTACGTACAAAAGTCTGGCAAGCGCTGGAGTAACTTTTCGATTGCGCGACTGTAGAAATCACGTGGTTTTAAGTCGAAGAACTTGTCGAACCGTCTAGGAAGACGTCTCAGTTGTTGGCAGTAAAAGTCAGCAGTGAAGGTTACATCTCACGGAAGCAATCCGTAGCACAGCACACCGTCGCTTTTCCACCAGATGCATTACTTTTGTGGAGACTCGCACAGATCTTTTTACGGGAAGCTGCTGCCTTGTTTGGTCTACACCATTCCACTCTTTTGCTTATGTTAGCATAAAGACAGAATTTCCAGTCACCAGTAACGGTAGAGGATACGAATGTTCGGCGCTGTTCATGAGCCAACTGATGATGAGCCAGCGGAGATTTATATATGGCCACCCGCAGATTTTTAGAGAATGCGGTACACGTACTCCCGATTTTTGAAACTTCCTTATTGCAAGCAAATGTCGCACGATGGTAAAATGATTACAGTTAATCACATCTGCCAGGTCTCGAGTATCCTGGTGTGAATCATTGTGTATTAATGTGTTTAAACAGTCTTTATCAAACCCCGAAAGTTTTCCTGAACTCGGAGAGTCACTAATGTCAAAACGATCCTTCTTAAAACGAGAAAACCATTTTCTTGTCGTGGCATCATCCCCATATAAGGCGTAAACGTTTGTGGCTGCCTCCGCTGCTATCACCCATCTATTGAACTCAGACAGAATAATCTGTCGGAAATTTTCCTATTTCTCCACTTAGCGCTCGATTTTGTAGCGTGCACAGCTCCACTCACAATCCCCAAACGACAATATATAAACTGAAATAGCAACAGAGAATTACAAATAAAAATGACAGTCGATAAATAAATTCACAGCAACCGGAATGCCAACAGCAAAACGAAAACGCTACGAACTTTGACACCAACCTATTAAATTGAAACCTCCATCCCCGTTTGTTGCCTTTCAGGTAACTTTATTTCAATAGACTCCTTAACTGTGCTCTTCCAGAAACTCGGAACATGCCCAACGATACTGGTCTCATCGTATTTCATTTCATGATTGTCTTCGAGCCGGCGCGTGTTGAAAGCTGATAAGTAGGGTGTGTCGGTGGTCTTCCTTGCAGCTCTTCCAACTGTTGTGATAGTCTGCCTCTCATACGACATGCCGTATTCGCGTACGATTTGACCAGTGTCGTGGTACGAACGCCAAGCTCGTCGAAATATTTTGCTTAAAATGGAAACAACAACCAGACAGAACACAAGGAAGCACCCAATTAATCCCTTTCTCCCCCCCTCCCCCAACCCATTTTTTATCATGTCAAAGATGTCTAGAATATTGATAATAAGAACAATGAAATGTGTAGAATGCTTTAATGTAATTAAGATACTTGCGTTTGATGACGAAGCACATTTTGAAATATTCAAATTTCTTCCTTAAATTAACTTAACTGTAATTGGTATAGATTTGCTACCTAAAACGACGTATGGAAATTTGTGACGGATCGGGACTCGAACCCCGACTTATCGCTAGCGGTCACCTTACAACTGTCCGCCCCCGGTAGCTGAATGGTCAGCGCGACCGAATGTCAATCCTAAGGGCCCGGGTTCGATTCCCGGCTGGGTCGTAGATTTTCTCCTCTCGGGGACTGGGTGTTGTGTTGTCCTAATCATCATCATTTACCTTGTGACTTACGCTATGCGAGCACGTTAGTAGTACACTGAGTAGTACATCAATACCTATTACAGTTAAGTTGAATTTCAGGCATAAATTTCAGTATTTGAAAGTGTAATTCATCGTCAAATATAAATATATGAGGCAAAGACGAGCGTGTGACGAAGATGACAACAATAGTCTCTGACTTCTCGTTGCCTTGATTCTAATTACCCAGGAATCTCGAGAAATGCGAGTGTGGGCTAATGAATTACACATCTGTGAGAAGAAATGGATAGATGTATGACATATAGAAGTTTACGTCGGTTTAGAGAGCGTGCTCCTAAAACTTAAATGGCGAGGCGACCGCTAGCGATAAGAGAGAAATCCGGGTTCTAGTTGTAGCGTTGCTCTTGGGGGGCGAAAAGAAAAAGAATTGTTATTTTATATTTTTTGAAAAATGTCAAAAAAGTGAATATTTTGGTGGGCTACTTGGCAACAGAATCAGGGATTGATTACACTATTATAATAACATACGTTGAGCATTAAATACCTGGTTGGATTATTTTGAAGAAGAGCAGCAGATTGATTTATTTGCCGGCCGAGGTACCGAACCGTTCTAGGCGCTACAGTCTGGAACCGCGCGACCGCTACCGTCGCAGGTTCGAATCCTGCCTCGGGCATGGATGTGTGTGATGTCCTTACGTTACTTAGGTTTAAGTAGTTCTAAGTTCTAGGGGACTGACGACCTCAGAAGTTAAGTCCCATAGTGCTCAGAGCCATTTGAACCACTGATTTATTTGAGGTCGTTCGGAAGAAACATCATTTCTGTGCATTTTTATAGTCGGGATGTAGTCATACCGGGAACAACACTAAGGGACCAGAAGATTTATAGACTTTAAAAGAAATGAAACACTACATATAAAAAAAGGCTGATTCAGAAATAATAGGAAACGATCATGTTCCTGCTGCCTTATGCTGCGTTCGGCCCAGCAGCGTGATCGTAATTTCTGGTGATGAACTAACACAAAATAATTAACATTCAAGTAAATGAGGAGATGGAAATCATCAAGGTCAATTTACTAAAATAAGCACACTTATCTTTAACACATGTTTTTTTTTAATGCTACGTACCTTTTCATATTAAAGTACAATAGATGACCATTGTGGTTAAATACTTTATACATAACCGTGAAAATGTCCTCTTGATGCTGTCTGTTCGTAATCAGTTACAAGAAAGTACATGTTTTCTGATTGGAAAAATAACAACTGGCATATTTACTGAATATTTTCACATAAAATATAAAATACCGATGCGGAACGCAGCAAGTCCGCGTCGCCTTTCACGGAATACAAACAGTGAAAGATGAGGCGCCCAGTGCATCATTTGTCTTCAAACCACAGAATTCTGTTTTATATCATGAATCGATAGATGTACATAGAGATTCACAGGTACCCCGCAAGAACGGCAAAGAAAAAGTATAATAGATTCTGTCGCAGCTACGCGATGGTTCGTTTCTTTTCGATATCTTTAGGCCATCAGGCGTTTACTACTGAGCATATATTAATGTTTGTGAGTCGAAAATTACTAATATTGCAGAGTTTCGGTCCTGCGCAAATTTTCATATGTCGACTTAGATAGTACTTGCTACAGTTAAGCTGAATTTCAGGAATAAATTTTGGTAATCATAATAATTTGTTTTGAGCAGAGTGTCCCCCACAGTTTAAGAAAACAGTCATATTTTCAAAAGCGCCAAGAGATGCTGATAAGGAATTCTTTATTTAAACCGATTTTGATCATCTCATTATCAGCGATTATCATAAAACAACAGCCTATATGCTAACGTTCGTACTGTGGCGTCAAAAAAAAAAAAAAAAAAAAAAAACCATTTTCAGATACTTTTGTCAGTAGTAAAATACATTCTATAGGCAATAAATGCAGTAACTCAATTTATTACACTTTATATACCGTCATAACCCAGTTTCACTTGTCATGTGAAGGCGTCCTACGTAGTGGCCACATTTTCGCAACGCCGTATAAACTACGAGATGTGAACTCGAAGTGTGCATTCTTCATTGTCAGTGTTTCAACTAGCATTACTATAGTGAACACTGGTCAACAGATTATGGTTACGCGGGCGTACGAAAGAGAATAGAGCGGTTTCGTTCAGTCGTTTCCGTGGTGGCGAGGGGGGGGGGGGGGGGGAGCGGAGAGGGGGCGCGGGAGGGTATATCAATCAGTCTTTTCAGCAATTTTTTTTTAAATAATTCACTGGCTTTTGGCTTTCGGGACTTGCCCATACAGCCATGTCAAACACTGAAATGTCATTTATGACGATACGAACGTAAAGACAACGCAACACCCATTCCATGAGCGTAGGAGATCTCCGAGCCGGCCGGGATTCGAACCGGACCCCGTTGCTTAGCAAACCTCCCCGCTGACCGCGCAGCTGAGGCGAAATTTTTGTTATATTTTGTCTTATTGTGGTGTCTAACCCTTCCTGTCTTGCTGTAGGCGGTGTCCTATGGTTTGCCGTTTCTATTAGTGGACTCAGGAATCGTGTAGGATTTGTTTTTGAGAACAGCTGTGGTCGGCCGGGGAGTGGGCACCTTTTCCTGTCTGGAATTTTTTCTGCCAGACGATCAGCCCGCAAGCTCATCTCGAGAGCCATCAACTGAAATGTATACTGTGTTAAAAACAGTTTAAATTGTGTAGAACCTTTAGCCTTTACGAGAATCTTAATTTTCATGCTATTTTTTCTCAGAAAGATATGTGTACAACGGCTTTTGGGGATTATGGCCCCTCGCCTCTCGCCTCTGCTCCAACTCTTTCAATCTCCATCCTTCCCTTAGGAGTTACGCTGTAAGTGGCTGGGACCTAGTTAAGCTGCCTGATACATATAAATAATTCCTGAACGTGGAATCCAAATCGATACAACATCGCAGCTTATTTCATACTAGCTGACACGGCTATTCTACCGACAGATCTACGCAGATAACGATGCTTATACACTCTTACATGAAGACTGATTTGTCATGTAGTAGTCTCATTCGAATGCGTGTTGTTGTTGTTGTTGTTGTTGTTGTTGTTGGTGGTGGTGGTGTTGTCGTGGGTGTAACACATGTGTACCTGTCTCTTTAGTTTCTTAATGTATTTTTGAGGTTGTTGGCCTCGAGTTTTGCGAGCTTTAGGCAGTGAACACGGCCGGCCGGGGTGGCCGTGCGCTACAGTCTGGAACCGCGTGACCGCTACGGTCGCAGTTTCGGATCCTGCCTCGGGCATGGATGTGTGTGATGTCCTTAGGTTAGTTAGGTTTAAGTAGTTCTAAGTTCTAGGGAACTGATGACCTCAGAAATCAAGTCCCATAGTGTTCAGAGCCATTTGAACCATGCATCTACTTCGCACTTTGGGAGCCTCCTAAAGTGTGTGATAGAGAGCATTTCTAGTACTATTAAGTGGTGCTGTCTCCCCTGTCCCTGTCGCTGATGGTGCGTGGGAAGAATGATTGTCGGTAAGGCTCTGTATTGGCTCCAATTTCTGGAATTTTCTCGTCGTGGTCATTTCGCGAGACGTATGTGGCAGGAAGTTGTCTGACTCTTCCGAAAAACTGCTCTCTCGAAAATTCAATAGCGAATCCCTATGTGACTCACAACACCTCTCTTGTAGCGCCTGCCTCTGTAGTTTGCTGAGCATCTCTGTAACGCTCTCGCACCAACTAAACGATCCCGTAACGGGTCTTCTCTATCTCTTCTGTCAGTCCTAAATCGTACGGGCCCCAGAGTGTTGAACAATACTCAAGAATCGGTCGAACAAGAGCCTTATAAGCCGCTTCCTTCGTGGATGAGTTAGACAGGGTAAGTATGCAGTTCATAACTTCCCGTATTATAGTAATGGAAGCTACACTACTGGCCATTAAAATTGCTACACCAAGAAGAAATGCACATGATAAACGGCTATTCATTGAACAAATATATTATACTAGAACTGACATGTGATAACATTTTCACGCAGTATGGGTGCATAGATCCTGAGAAATGAGTACCCAGAACAACCACCTCTGGCCATAATAACGGCGTTGGTACACCTGGGCATTGAGTCAAACAGCAATTGGATGACTTCTACAGGTATAGCTGCCCATGCAGCTTCAACACGATACCACAGTTCATCAAGAGTAGTGACTGGCGTATTGTGACGAGACAGTTGCTCGGCCACCATTAACCAGACGCTTTCAATTGGGAGAGATCTGGAGAATGTACTGGCCAGGGCAGCAGTCGAACACTTTCTGTATCCACAAAGGCCCGTACAGGACTTGCAACAAGCGGTCGTGCATTATCCTGTTGAAATGTAGGGTTTCGCAGGGATGGAATGAAGGGTAGAGCCACGGGTCGTAAGACATCTGAAATGTAACGTCCACTATTCAAAGTGCCGTCAATGCAAACAAGAGGTGACAGAGACGTGTAACCAACGGCACGCCATACCATCACGCCAGGTGATACGCCAGTGTGGAGATGGCGAATACACGCTTCCAGTGTGCGTTCACCACGATGAGGCCAAACACGGATGCGACCATCATGATGGTGTAAACAGAACCTGGATTCATCCGAAAAAATGACGTTTCGCCATTGGTGCACCCAGGTTCGTCGTTGAGTACACCATAGCAAGCGCTCCTGTCTGTGATGCAGCGTCAACGGTAACCGAGCTGATAGTCCATGCTGCTGCAAACGTCGTCGAACTGTTCGTGCAGATGGTTAATGTCATGCAAAACGTCCCCATCTGTTGACTCAGGGATCGAGACGTCGCTGCACGATCCGTTACAGCCACGCGGATAAGATGCCTGTCATCTCGACTGCTAGTGATACGAGGCCGTTGGGACCCAGCACGGCGTTCCGTATTACCCTCCTGAACCCACCGATTCCATATTGTGCTAACAGTCATTGGATCTCGACCAACGCGAGCATCAGTGTCGCGATACGATAAACCGGAATCGCGATCGGCTACAATCCGACCTTTATCAAAGTCGGAAACGTGATGGTACGCATTTCTCCTCCTTACACGAGGCATCTCAACAACGTTTCACCATGCAACGGCGGTCAACTGCTGTTTGTGTATGAGAAATCGGTTGGAAACTTTCCTCATGTCAGCACGTTGTAAGTGTCGCCACCGGCGCCAACCTTGTGTGAATCCTCTGAAAAGCTAATCATTTGCATATCACAGCATCTTGTTCCTGTGGGTAAAATTTCGCGTCTTTAGCACGTCATCTTAGTGGTGTAGCAATTTTAATAGCCAGTAGTGTATAAGAGATGCTGGAAGTGATCCCCTTGAACTTGAAGACGGAGTTGCACAGGTTTCTGCATCTTCTTGAAGACGTTGCGCAGAACATCGGGAGAGATGCTCATGTGACGTGTCAGTGCAGCTTGGAGTTCTCGTATGATGTGCGTATTGCCTTATAGGCCTTTTTCTTCAACATACCCCATAGAAACTAATCCGATAGAGCCAAGTCGAGTGAACGCGGAGGTCAGAGTCCTCGAGAGATGATGCGGTCACCGAAGATGCCCTCATGCTGTTGGAACCAGGCATCCTCAATTTCGATCTCATTCAGTTCACCTAGGGAGGGCCACAGGATGCATGCGCAGTACCGTTCTGCTTTTATGGCGTCCTGAAAGAAGATCGGCCCAATGATGCGTTTACGAGTCACGGCGTACCTAACACCAGCCATTTGACCATGCAGTGGGGATACCTTAAATTCATGCAGATTCTCTGTAGTCCACAGACGACTATTCTGGCTAGTCACGAAACAGGAGAGGTGAGACCATGCCTCTTCCACGAAAAATGTTGTGTCAAGAATCCCCTCATCATTGTCCTGCAGGAAGGACAGAAGCCAGTTGCTAAAGTTCACACACTGCGTGCGATAGGTATCTCTCAGTTCATGCGCGACCGATATTTTTTAAGGTTACATGGAGAGTGACGTCCGGAGAATCTTGTGAGCGGAACCCACGGGCACGCGGGCCTGCTGAGCTAGTCGTCTAACCGATTTCTTTGGACTTTGCAGCATCATCTCTTTCACCTCTGCCACGTTCTCTTCGGATGTGCATGTGCATAGCCTGCCTGATTTTGGTTCATTATGAACGCTCCCGCTCTTTCGAAACTTGGTCTTGAGGTTCCGTGCAGTAGTGCGGTCAGACATCTTCACACTTGGGAACTTCGCTGCAAATGCAGCTTCTACTGTCGAGGTAAACTTGTCTCCATTGCGGAACACATGCTGCACAAGAAACACTCTTTGTTCAATCGTTAGCATGATGATCTGGATCAGAATGATGTCAATCAAACCGGGCCTGCGAACAAATACAAATTCCTGGTCAAATATGTTAAACAATGGAAAATGTTGTATTAATAATTGACAATCACATCAGTCATTACTTAGCTCACCACAACATATCACTTTAAAGTTACTTTCTGAACATCCTGTATTTCCTTAGGAGTCTTCCTATGAATCTCAGTGTGGCATATGCTTTTCTTACAGTTATTTTATGTGTTTATTCCTCTTATTGTTGGTCTGCATAGTTACTTCTAGATATGTTACGGCAAATACTGTTTCCAGCGATCTATCCTCAATAGTGTAGTTGTACAGTAGTGGGTTTCTTTACCAATGTTTGGAAAATAAGTTACATTTTTTTACGTTAAGGGTCAACTGCCACAACCTGGACCATTCATCAATCCTGTGTAGGGAATTCTGCAAATCGATGTCTTCTGGCGTCGCTACTTTCTCTTAGGCAACCGCATTATCTGCGTACAGTCTTACAGATCTACTAGATCCTTGATGCACACTGTAAACAGTAACGCTCCTATCACACTTTCTTGGGGTACTCCGGAAATTACTTTTGCATGTGTGGATTTTGTTCCGTTAAGGGGGGGTAGATCGTCAAAAGGGGCCGAATTGGAGCAGGAGAGGCACCACACGACATTTTAATTTCAACTATCTATACTTTTACAAATAAATTCATAAAACTTTGCCAGCATGACCAGGAAGGATTCAGGATTCACGCTCATAGCAGTGCAAGTTCAAAAACATAACAAAATAAATTTTTCTTGCGTGTGAAATGTCATCTTTTTTCACTTACTATTGCCTGCATTTGTTGCTATAGGTACACTATTCTTCATAAGTAAGAGAGATTCTTCGATGAATTTTGCACAGCACACAAACCATACTTACAGGTGTATGAAACTCTAGAATTTATTTAATTAATGAAAAAATAAATGAGCTGTTACATTTTAAACTTTATGTTTAGAAAAAACTCAAATTTTATGGTTAATTATCTCAGTTTTTACCACAGTTTTTAATAGATTTGAAAAATTCTAGAGTTTCATACACCTGTAAGTATGGTTGTATTGTATGTATTGTACTGTATGTTAACCGGGAGGCCTAGAAACAACGGAGAGGCTACGTCCCAGCCGCAGCCGCAGCCGCAGTGGTCCACAACCCCACGACGACTACCTCAGTCCACTTCACCCCTCCACTGCACCACACCGAACCCAGGGTTATTGTGCTGTTCGGCCCCTGGTGGACCCCCCAGGGAACGTCTCACGCCAGACGAGTGTAACCCCTATGTTTGCGTGGTAGAGTAATGGTTGTGTACGCGTACGTGGAGAACTTGTTTTCGCAGCAATCGCCGACATAGTGTAGTTGAGGCGGAATAAGGGCATCCAGCCCGCATTCGCCGAGGTAGATGGTAATCGCCTAAAAACCATTCACAGACTGGCCGGCTCACCGGACCTCGACACAAATCCGCCGAGCGGATTCGTGCCGGGGACCAGACGCTCCTTACCAATCTGGAAAGTCGTGCGTTACACCGCACGGCCAACGGGGCAGTATGATTTGCATGCTGGGCAAAATTCATCGAAGACTCTCCCTTGCTTATAAAGAAAAGTGTATCTATAGTAACAAATGCAGCCAGTAGTAAGTGAAACAATGATGGCATTTCACATGCAAAAAAATTATGTTTTGTTTTTGAACTTCCACTACTATGAGCTTGAATCCTGAATCCTTCCTGGTCATGCTGGCAAAGTTTTATGAATTTATTTGTAAAAGTATAGACAGTGGAAATTGAAAGTTCTGTGATGCCTCTCCCGCTCCTAGTCGGTCTGTTTGACGTCCTACCCCCCCCCCCCCCCTCCCCTTAGAGAGACGGGTTGAGTTCTACCTGCAAGGATGCCTTGAATAGAACTTCAAATCTGGTCCGATACTCGATAACGTCGTATTTTTATCACCAACTTCTGAATACTCAGGAAAGCGTTAGAGAGGACACAGGCACGTGTATGGCACGACGGTGCACGTGCACACCCTCTCCAATACGCAATGTACAATATGCTTTGTTGGCCCAGGGGTAAAGTGACTTCTCAGACACACAGTATAGAGAGGTTTCTAGATGATATAACTAACGCTCTGCTCTGAGTTTCCGCCAGAGACAGGAGCTCAGTCTGAAACTCTCCTTTAATCATGGCGGGCCATGTACCGGATCTGCCGACAGAGACCTTCCCTTAATCGCCATCCAGACCGCGGCAAACAAGCCGCAGATTATACGTCTGTGGGCGCCAGCCGCCGGCGTGTTTGCTCAGCCGGTCAACGTATCATTAAAGCTGGTGTATCACTCGCGGCGAGGAGGAGCGCATCTGGAGTACCAATCAGCCCGAGCCCCGAACACCGTTCACCTCACAGAACTGTTTCCAGTTCGAAGTGTGGCTCGCTGCTCTCTTGGCTGTCAGAACAGAATTCAGAAATCTGCAGTCGATTTCTAGTATTTTCTCGTAATATTATTATTTTGGCATGTTACAAGTCACCTAAGGCTGTGCTTACTTCACATGGAACCGAGTCTCGTGAATATACACTAAGGGCCATTAAAATTGCTACACCAAAATGACGTACTACAGACGCGAAGTTTGACCGACAGGAAGAAGATGCTGTGATATGCAAATGATTAGCTTTTCAGAGGATTCTCACAAGGTTGGCGCCGGTGGCGACACCTACAACGTGCTGACATGAGGAAAGTTTCCAACCGATTTGTCATACACAAACAGCAGTTGACCGGCGTTGTCTGGTGAAACGTTGTTGTGATGCCTCGTGTAAAGAGGAGAAATGCGTACCATCACGTTTCCGACTTTGATAAAGGTCGGATTGTAGCCTATCGCGATTCCGGTTTATCGTATTGCGACATTGCTGTTCGCGTTGGTCGAGATCCAATGACTGTTAGCTGAATATGGAATCGGTGGGTTCAGGAGGGTAATACGGAACGCCGTGCTAGATCCCAACGGCCTCCTATCACTAGCAGTCGAGATGACAGGCATCTGATCCGCATGGCTGTAACGGATCGTGCAGCCACGTCTCGATCCCTGAGTCAACAGATGGGGACGTTTTGCAAGACAAGAACCATCTGCACGAACAGTTCGACGACGTTTGCAGCAGCATGGACTATCAGCTCGGAGACCATGGCTGTGGTTACCCTTGACGCTGCATCACAGATAGGACCGCTTGCGATGGTGTACTCAACGACGAACCTGGGAGCACGAATGGCAAAACGTCCTTTTTTCGGATGAATCCAGGTTCTGTTTACAGCATCATGATGGTCGCATCCGTGCTTGGCGACATCTCAGTGAACGCACATTGGAAGCGTCTATTCGTCATAGCCATACTGGCGTATCACCTGGCTTGATGGTATGGGATGCCATTGGTTACACGTCTCGGTCACCTCTTGTTCGCATTGACGGCACTTTGAACAGTGAACGTTACATTTCAGATGTATTACGACCCGTAGCTCTACCCTTCACTCTACCCCTGCGAAACCCTACATTTCAGCAGTATAATGCACGACCGCATGTTGCAGGTCCTGTACGGCCCTTTCTGGATACAGAAAATGTTCGACTGCTGTCCTGGCCAGCACATTCTCCAGATCTCTCACCAATTGAAAACGTCTGGTCAATGGTGGCCGAGCAACTGACTCGCCACAATACACCAGTCACTACTCTTGATGAACTGTGGTATCGTGTTGAAGTTGCATGGGTAGCTGTACCTGTATATGCCAACCAAGTTCTGTTTGACTTAATGCCCACGCGTATCAAGGCCCTTGTTACGGCCAGAGGTGGTTGTTCTGGGTACTGATTTCTCAAGATCTATGTACCCAAATTGCGTGAAAATGTAATAACATGTCAGTTCTAGTATATTATATTTGTCCAATGAATACCCGATTATTATCTGAATTTCTTCTTGTTGTAGCAATTTTAATGGCCAGTAGTGTATATAACAACGATTCGATCTGGGGAACTATACATCGCGTATGATTCGTACGTATCAGTATATGTCCAGAATGAAATGTAAACGAAGTGGAATATTTCCACTTGCTGTGGAATCACACCAAGAATGAATAAATACTACATTTTTAATTTGCATTTGTACTTAAATCTGCACTACACATTGACTTTAGGATACTTCTTTCCGTTTCACTTGTAACATGAGGACACTTTGATCTCTGAGTACTAACGTAATGAGGGTTCATTTAGCTGGTGACACGAAAAGCTGAATCTTGGAGAAACAAATTTTTGCCACAAATTCACTGTCTGTCCCAGTCTTGATTAGCATATCCACTGCAAAGAGTTCGCGCTGAGGTCTGACCGTCGCCTTCAGTGCCTGAAGCAGCTGCACATTGCACACATAAAGGTGTAACTCTTAGGTAAGACTTGTGGCACTTATACCACTCTGACCACCGTACACACTGATTGTTTCCGACTTTTTACAGACGTCTGGCGTACCTTGTCCACTTTGACTTCTGAAACACAGGTGGGACCTGCCTCCCGTTTATGGAGAACATTGTCTGTTTTCATAAATGAAGTCTGCCAAGACCGTAAGGATTCTCGGGACGGTGGTTCTCTTCCATACTGTGTCCGAGAGCTGCGCCGTACTTGCGTATCGGACTTCGTCTGCATGAGCAAACCGAGATTTCCCCTGTGGTATCCTTTTTCGTCTCATCTGCAGAGCATGGAGAGAAAAAAGAAAACTCTCTGACTTATCTCTGGTTGAAAACCAGTTATGATTTTCCAGTTCAATGTGTAAGGATTTAAATACTACTACTGTAAAGATAATTTATGTGCTGCCTCTAATTCCCGAGGACAAGCATCTTTACTGCATGGCTCAAAGATGGTGGTATAGTCCTGAATAAAATACTACGGAGGTATTCCCTCATGTGGATCCGAGTGTGGGGACTTTGATACGGTACGCAATCTGGTCATAAGTGGAACATGCTGGTTTTAAACGGGGACAAATAATAAAACAAATTTATTGAACAAAGCAATAAAAAAATTACACTTCGCTGCAAGAACTAAATTACAATCGGCCAAGGTGCCAAAGCTCAAAGCCAGATGTATTCAGGTAAAATTAGTGAAGATTGGTTCAAATGGTTCTGAGCACTATGGGACTTAACATCTGTGGTCATCAGTCCCCTAGAACTTAGAACTACTTAAACCTAACTAACCTAAGGACATCACACACATCCATGCCCGAAGCAGGATTCGAACCTGCGACCGTAGCAGTCGCGTGGTTACGGACTGAGCGCCTGAACTTCTAGACCACCGCGGCCGGCAAAATTAGTGAAGACAAATCAGTCTTCATCTTCAAAAGCACAAGAGGTATTTACAAATGACTACCAATCAGTTCCAATTTTTACCAACTTAGTTTCAAAACCAACTTCTCAACCACATAAATTGTAAATATACATGAATAGTTTTACATATACATACACTCCTGGAAATGGAAAAAAGAACACATTGACACCGGTGTGTCAGACCCACCATACTTGCTCCGGACACTGCGAGAGGGCTGTACAAGCAATGATCACACGCACGGCACAGCGGACACACCAGGAACCGTGGTGTTGGCCGTCGAATGGCGCTAGCTGCGCAGCATTTGTGCACCGCCGCCGTCAGTGTCAGCCAGTTTGCCGTGGCATACGGAGCTCCATCGCAGCCTTTAACACTGGTAGCATGCCGCGACAGCGTGGACGTGAACCGTATGTGAAGTTGACGGACTTTGAGCGAGGGCGTATAGTGGGCATGCGGGAGGCCGGGTGGACGTACCGCCGAATTGCTCAACACGTGGGGCGTGAGGTCTCCACAGTAGATAGATGTTGTCGCCAGTGGTCGGCGGAAGGTGCACGTGCCCGTCGACCTGGGACCGGACCGCAGCGACGCACGGATGCACGCCAAGACCGTAGGATCCTGCGCAGTGCCGTAGGGGACCGCACCGCCACTTCCCAGCAAATTAGGGACACTGTTGCTGCTGGGGTATCGGCGAGGACCATTCGCAACCGTCTCCATGAAGCTGGGCTACGGTCCCGCACACCGTTAGGCCGTCTTCCGCTCACGCCCCAACATCGTGCAGCCCGCCTCCAGTGGTGTCGCGACAGGCGTGAATGGAGGGACGAATGGAGACGTGTCGTCTTCAGCGATGAGAGTCGCTTCTGCCTTGGTGCCAATGATGGTCGTATGCGTGTTTGGCTGCGTGCAGGTGAGCGCCACAATCAGGACTGCATACGACCGAGGCACACAGGGCCAACACCCGCCATCATGGTGTGGGGAGCGATCTCCTACACTGGCCGTACACCTCTGGTGATCGTCGAGGGGACACTGAATAGTGCACGGTACATCCAAACCGTCATCGAACCCATCGTTCTACCATTCCTAGACCGGCAAGGGAACTTGCTGTTCCAACAGGAGAATGCACGTCCGCATGTATCCCGTGCCACCCAACGTGCTCTAGAAGGTGTAAGTCAATTACCCTGGCCAGCAAGATCTCCGGATCTGTCCCCCATTGAGCATGTTTGGGACTGGATGAAGTGTCGTCTCACGCGGTCTGCACGTCCAGCACGAACGCTGATCCAACTGAGGCGCCAGGTGGAAATGGCATGGCAAGCCGTTCCACAGGACTACATCCAGCATCTCTACGATTGTCTCCAAGGGAGGATAGCAGCCTGCATTGCTGCGAAAGGTGGATATACACTGTACTAGTGCCGACATTGTGCATGCTCTGTTGCCTGTGTCTATGTGCCTGTGGTTCTGTCAGTGTGATCATGTGATGTATCTGACCCCAGGAATGTGTCAATAAAGTTTCCCCTTCCTGGGACAATGAATTCACGGTGTTCTTATTTCAATTTCCAGGAGTGTATGTATTGAACCAGCTTTGATGTAATCCTGGTGCCAACAGCGCATTAAGTACGTAAAAAAGTGATGTGATAGCTTTAATAAATCAATACGATGGTGCCCATAGCGCGCTGAATATTTAAAAACGCTTTATATGAATAACGCTTTTTGTGGTGTCGATAGTTACGATGCCACAACGTAGGTGCACGCTCTCGTAAGTTGGCACTACGAGAGAAGACTTAACTACGCCGACCACGGCGCCCCCTGGCCGACGCTGTGGAGCTAAGCGAGTGCCGTCTTGATTTCTGGGCATTTCATGAAGTGCAGACGGCCTGGAAATCTCGCTTCTGTTACCTAGTGGGCTAGCTTGTTACTGAGACTTTGTATTAGTTACGTTCAGTTAAAGTTTGGACAGCAACGAGTAATTGTATATTTTGTGATTATACAGAACAGTCACCCTAACTTCACAGGATTAGACATGGACTACGGCTTCAAAACTACATGCTCATCCTAGCCAAAGTTGTGCATGAATTTGATATTTACTTGTGTTTTTGACTCTATTAAAAGTGTTAAAGTTACATTCAGTACCGAAGTGCTTCATCTCTCCTGCTCCTACTCGCTCCCTTCACGCTCGGCCTATATTGCAGAAGCAGTTCACAGCAGCAGACCGACGCACCACCTATCCAGGTGGGATATAAAACCTTTGGTAAGATGTCCCACCTTTTCAACATTACCTGAAAAAGGACACAGTAGAAACACAACTAACACTACAGAAACTCTAAGCTTAATACTAATTTACAAGGAACGGGCGTCGAGAAAGAATCTACGTTTTTAGTAAAGGCAGAAAACGCCTCAGTTTATACTAAAAACAAACACGCTAAACTGTACAGCTTGAGGATACACTGTTTTAGCCTTGGAGACAGCCTCATATCAGAGCCACAAGCGACACCACCCTGGCCAGGCCACAAGCAAGAAAAACAACACCGTGAAAAAACTGAACGCATGAATAACAACGTCTTCCAAACGCTGGTCGGGCACAATATAACGTTCCAGCTACGATACTATGCTCCCACAGCAGTAACGAACAACTCAATACGCTGTATCAGTAACAGTAATACTGTTGAATACCGCCAACTAGCAAACTTCATTCCGCCGCTTTTTGTAGACTAATTCCACTGGTAACCACAGCTGTCAATCACACTAGCTGACTAGCGTGTAACCTTCACTTCCACATACAGACTAACAGAAGGAGACATGTATAGCTTGCACCAGCGCACCGTCCTCCGTACACAACAGTGCGATAGAGAGAGAGAGAGAGAGAGAGAGAGAGAGAGAGAGAGACAGGGCTGAATGCCTGTCACTTGCTTACTGGCCCTGTTGTGTGTCCGCGTCGAACTGAGGTTGTGCCTCCGACGTTCTCGCCCCCCATCGGCTGACTGCCTGCCGACATCAAGCACCAAGCCACAATAGAAATTGCAGCGATACTTGCCTGGAATCGATAACTAGAGTCGTTCCCCGAACGGCTCAGCTTCATAAGAGGAAGATGTCATTGGAAAAAAGAAACAGAATTGGGGCAGAAAAGAGTTTTATGGCATGACTAGAAATGAGGTTCATAAGACATATCCTGAGACGTTAAGGATAGTAAATTTGGTAATAGAGGGAAATATGGGAGGGGAAGATAAAAATAGTAGAGGGAGACAAACGTATGAATACAGAATGAGATTTTCACTCTGCAGCGGAGTGTGCGCTGATATGAAACTTCCTGGCACATTAAAACTGTGTGCCGGACCCTACTCGAACTCGCGACCTTGGCTTTCGCGGGCAAGTGCTCTACCATTTTTTTTAAATCTCATTGTGTTCGCTTTCGTTCGTTGCATCTGCTCGGGGTGGACGTCATAAGACACCCGTTTATGTTCGTTGTTGATCGATTAACTCAGTTTTTTTTATTACAGAGGCAGCTAACCCTCTAACCGAACACGCTGAGCTACCGTGCCGGCTACCATCAGAGCTACCCAAACACGACTCACACCCCCTCCTCACAGCTTTACGTCTGTCACTATCTCGTCTCTTACCTTCCAAACTTCTTTTCTTTCTTTCAGGAGTGATAGTTCTGCAAGGTTCGCAGGAGAGCTTCTGTAAGTTTGGAAGTGAGGAGACGAGATACTGGCAGAAGTAAAGCTGTGAGGACGGGGCGTGAGTCGTGCTCGGGTAGCTCAGGTGGCATACTTACCTGGGGTAGGGGATACCGTAATCATGAAGGCGGTTCCTCCGGGGTGAGGCTCTTCCATTGCTCTTCGGTCGAGCTGACCCCCGCGCTTACTGCAAATGTAACTCGGGCGCACAATTTTTGGTAGTCGGGACTGCGTTCGCGCTGTCCCGGTGTACTAAAAAATTTCTTTATACCGGCGCGGTAGCTCAGCGTGTTCGGTCAGAGAGCTGGGTGGCCTCTGTAACTAAAAAAGCTGAGTGAAAGGATCAACAACGAACTTGAACGGATGTCAAATGACGTCCGCAACGACCAAACACAACGATCAAAAAAGAACAAAATCTAAAAAAAAAAGAAAAGAAAAGGAAAAAATGGGTGAGCACTTGTCCGCGAAAGGCAAGGTCCCGAGTTCGAGTCTCGGTCCAGCGCACAGTTTTAAACTGACAGGAAATTTCGTATGAATATAGTAATCAGGTTCAAGTGGATCATTTTTTTGCATTTTTTTGTCTTAGTATCTTTCAGCACTACGGCTAAGATGTACTGCCGCAATATGTCACCCCAGCAGACTACAGTAATTGCAAAACTGAAAGAAAGGCTGTTGCGTACGTACAACTACATCTAAAGCAACATTCGTAACTTACAGTGAGTGGCGGAATGGTAAGCAAAGTGCCTTCTGTTACACACCGCACTGTAAGGTGGCTTGCGGAGTTCAGATGCAGCTGTAGGTGTTCTGCTGAGAATTTCGCCCTCAGTCGCGATCACTAAGGCCACCATGTCGATTCTTTTCAACAGTATTCACAGGAATGTAGCGTGTCTCAGTGGCGCGTCAGGCGACGACCGTGAGATGATCTTTCAATAAATGATTACACCTCGAACGACGCGTCAGTTTTCGCTGAATTTCATCGTTTTGCTTAACCTCGAAAGAAGTCGTACCCATATAGATAAATTATAAATGTGGTATTTACTTGACTGTATGTAGAAAACGTTGGCTCCTTCGGGATATGACTATTATCTTGAGTTTCTCCAGTGCAAAGAAATCTGGAACTTCCAAAATCGTAGTAGTTAAATGGTTGCCTTTAACCACTAAATAATAAAAGTTCCTTCACTTTTGCTTCTGTATTTTTAGACACTGAAACAGCTGGTTCACAATACTCATTCACCTTAGACAGTTACGTGATTTCCAACTGCTCAGATGCGCTAGAAAATTCCAACTACTCCCTACGACTGCACGGATATGTCCGGCGTTACATCGCCTCTTCTCGCCAACCGTTCGCCAACCGAGAAATATCAGATTTAGGAAAAATCTAATCATTTAAATTGCTAGAAACCAAATTGAAATGGAACTTAAACATATTACGAAATATTGTCGTGAAGAAACTTTATAGAATTTACAAAGTCGTATTTCTTGTTGATTACTTGTAAAAGTCTTCTACTCATATCAACTGAAAGGAGTAGTTCACAAAGTATAATGTTTGCTTGTAAATCTATGTCCCCACTTTATAATTTTTATAAACGAACTGATCGATACCCAACGATATCGAAGGCTTCCTAATACATATTAGATTTGATTACTTCACAACAGACAGAAACGATGAGTAAATATTGAAAGAATTATGCCTTGTGCAAAACACAATTTCTTCTATTTCATCCAGACACGTTTCACCATTTTCACTAGATTTCTCTCTATTTTTCTGCTTAACAACAAGTAAAATGTTACGTGAGAATACATATAATTATGGAATTGCGATCGTTATATTCTAAGAGTTCTAACAAACATGCATACGTTAACAGCATACACTGTTGTCCATGTCTGTCATCTGTGGTACAGTCTGTCATCTGAAACAGACCAGAGTTGCTCTCAACTACCGCGCTTTATCCGAAAAAAGAACATAAAATGAAATTAAAAAATATCGCTGATAATAATAATTTTATTTATGCCACAATTTTTTTTTCGCTCCGTATGAAGCACACATCTAGCCGTAATGTCCGGGCGTTATACACGGAACTTCTCCAACTAGATCAGCCCTTCCAGTGACTTCCTTGCCATTAAGTTTCTTAGAAATTAGAGCCCAGGTAATATTTGTACTAAATATCTTTCACACAGTGAAATTACATTACGATTTTATATTCACCCCTAACATATTGTTTCATATGCACTTACATCACTCTGTTGCAGGTAAAACCAATTTGCGATTATAAGAGATTTGACACACAATGTGAGTTATGAAAGCCCAATGCGACATTTGTTACCTAATCATATGGTGAAAGATTGTGGTAGTAGTCAATAACTTTAGGTCCAAGAAATGAATTTTCAGTTGCAGGTAAAACCAATTTGTGATTATAACAGATTTGACACACAATGTGAGTTATAAAAGCCCAATACGACATTTGCTACCTTATCATATGGAGAAAGATTGTGGTAGTAGTCGATAACTTTAGGTCCAAGAAATGAATTTTCACTCGCAAGCGGAGTTTATGCAGAAAATTTTCTGGAGGATTGAGAATGTGTGCCGAACCTGGAGTCGAACCTTGGACCATTGCCTTTCACGGACAAGTGCTCTGCCGACTGAGGTATCCAAGCACGAGTCACTTTTCATAAAAATGTTTCTCAGTACACAACTCGCAATGTACACATTCATAAAGGTAAAGAATGAAAAATGAGGAACTAAACTTATCGACTGATAAATGAGAACAAGGACTTTAGTTAAACTATGCTTCATTAAACCATGACAACAATACACATTTTCATAAAGTTGACACACCTAGACAAGTTAGCAAAATATTTCGTAATAACTCTTCTGTGTACAATTATGTTGCATTATGAAAGTTCCACAGCGCACTTCAGCCATACACAATATTCTAACAATAAGAAAGTAGACAATTATAAGACCAGCTTCCATTCTTCTCAAAGCAAATACATAGCCAGCCTGTCCAATGCACGCTGACTGCTACTCTCACAAAGTAAAACCTAATCTCTCTGATCAACATGTGTGGTCTCAAGAACAGTCTTACAATGAATATGGTTATATCGATACTACTTAGGTTGAGCACATTTATCAGATTTTGAAAACTTTTTGAAAACGGCCCTGACAAATAGGACAGTTCCTTTCACCATGCGCAATGCAGGAGTGGAGTAAGCACCACATAAATTCGATAAAGCATCATAGACCTTCTGTTACACTGTAACTCTGGGAGCACAGCAGTTGCGAGGTAAATTTCTCTTTTCACGATGTACTTTAGTTGACTAACTACGAATCTATTGATTACTGGTTACGGCGTCTACCAAATCCCATTTCTGTTCTGGATAACAACGTGTATTAACTTACTGTTGGGTTAGTATATTAATGTCATGCTTCACAAAGTGGTACTTGGAGGAGCACGTTTATGAAGTATCGTAATCATTGCAGCTAAACTTATTGCAAACAGTACTTTTAATCTCTAGTATTAAGTCTGCGGAAAGCGATTACGAAATCTAACTACTTGGTCTATTTGTATTGTGATCTGAGTTATATGAACGTCCAACGATCTGTAAGCATAAACTACTGAATGTATATACAGAGGGAACGGCATAATTTAGATGCAAAGGCTACGAACAAACTAAGATTATAGTTCAGTGCCCTTGTCGCGTAACAGCTCATTAAGTAATTTAAAGTACCCTACAACTTTATTATCAGGCTTTCCACGAAATAGCTTTTATCTGTAGTTCACGCAACGAAAGGTTAAATGTTCATAGGGAGTTTATGTTGAACAGTGGTGGGGATCCTTGTCACTAAATTACCGAGAGTCCAAGGATAACGATGTGTTGTCGATCTGCTCTGATTATTCGATAGTTTTGTTGTACAGCAACTCTTGCAATTTTGCTATTAATGCTTCATGAGTAACGCGAGGCCCTCAGTTGGAATTCAGTCTGAGGAAATGTCAGCTGTTTAACGTTGTTCATTTGCTCAGGGCTGAGAGAAAGACCACCCCACTTCTCTGTCACTTATTAACATTTTCTCTGTTAACATTCTATCCTCTTTAAATCATTGTTCACTTTGTTCAGGAGAGTATTGTTCAGACCCATGTTATTTTAAATCATTGTTCACTTTGTTCAGGAGAGTATTGTTCAGACCCATGTTATGTGTGAAGTTCACGCGAAGTTTTACTCCTTTTTTTTTTTAAATATGTGCCTCATTCTAAAATCGTTGTCAGGGGCCCCATATCATTCCAACTGCACACGCCCCACACTATTACAGAGCCTCCATCGGCTTGCACAGTCACCTGCTGACATGCAGGGTCCATGGATTCATGAGCTTGTCTGTATACCCGTAAACGTCCATCCGCTCGATACAATTTGAAGCTGGACTCGTCCGACGATGCAACATGCTTCGACTCATTAACAATACAGTGTCGGTGTTGACGAGCCCAAGTGAGACGTAAAGTTTGTTTTCATGCAGTCATCAAGGGTACACGAGAGGGACTTTGGCTCCGAAAGCCCATACCGATGATGTTTCGTTGAATGGTTCGCACGCTGACACTCGTTGATGGCCCAGCATTGAAAACCGCAACAATTTGCGGAAGGGTTGCACTTTTGTCACGTTGTACGATTCTCTTCCTTCGTCGTTGGCCCCGTTCTTGCACGATCTCTTTCCGGCAGCAGCGACGTCGGAGATTTGATGTTTTACCGTATTCCTGATATTCACGGTCCACCCGTAAAATGGTGTTACGCGAAAATCTCCACTTCAATACTACCCCGGAGACTTAAACTTGAAAACCTGCGATTCTATCAGCAGTAACCGATCTAACAACTGCGTCAGATACTTGTTGTTTTATATAGGTGTTGCTGACCGCAGCGCCGTATTCTGCTATTTACATACCTCGGTATTTGAATACACATGACTATACCAGTTTCTTTGGCGCTTTAGCGTAGCTGAGTGGTGAAGGCTAGATTAAAGGCAGACTGGAAACTTCCGCGGTGCCGTAGGATTCGATGTCGCTAACTTTAGGTCTCAAAGAATGTACTCTACTGTTGGAGAACAAGAGCCGACATCGGGTAGCAGTTTCTTTGCTGCAACAATCCATGATGAGTTGGTGGAGGTGTCGAAGACAGTGCTCCATCAATCAGAAACTGACGGAAAAAAATTGTAACACCGAAAAATTATTAATGTAGAGTAATGAAATTTCGCGAATTCATTTGTGCAGGTAACATATTTAAGTGATGAACACTTCAAGATCACAGAAAAGCTTTTGCAAATGTGAATGGTTGGGTTACAACAGTGGGATGTGGTCGAACGTTATCCTGTTAGAAAACACCCCCTGGAATGCTGTTCATGAATGGCTGCACAACAGGTAAAATTGAAACGTCCCCTTTGAACAATTATACATGACTGTGTTTAAACTGACACACAATATTTTTAGCGCAACGCAATCTGACTTTTAAAAATCCCTACAAAAGAATGGCCCTGACTAACATTAACCTATACCTTTCAGAAGTCACTTACCTCGCCAAAAATCTTCGTTACTCGAACTACTGCAATACAGCGAGCGTCACTACTATCAGCTAAATAAAAGATTCGAACTACGGAAGGCACTGACTACTGATAGGCATAGTTAGGAAATGAAAGATTTTAATAGAGATCAAACAATGTATTTACCTTACTAGTGTTCAAAAGTCGTAGTATATATAGCAGTTCATGACATCCAGTCTTACAAATTTCAAAACTCCGCCATTTCTCTCCCTACATCCACCACTGCTGGCGGCTCCCCTCCAACTGCGCAATGCTACGCGCTGTTAACAGCCAACAGCCCAACACTACAATAGCGAATAGTACAACAAGGCCACCCAGCCACAGACTGCACACAGCACAGCCAGTCATTTTCATGTAGTGTGCTACGTGGCGTTACCAATAAGAAAACCTAAACAGCCCACTTACAAAATAACCAGATGCAATGAGGCTGCGTGGGATAACCACGAGAGTGTTCCTGCTGCCACGACATATTGCACCCCAGACCATAACTCTAGCTGTAGGTCCGGTGTGTCTAGCACGCAGAAGGTTGGTTGCAGGTCCTCAGCGAACACACGGCCGTTACCAACATTCATCAGAAGACGCAACAGACCTCCACATTGTCCTTCAAAGAGCTCTCCCTTGACGCCACTGAAGTTGCAAATGGCTGTGGTTTGGAGTCAGTGGAATGCACGCTACAGGGCGTCTAGCAAGGAGCTGTCCTTGAAGTAATCGATTTTTGTTGTGTCACTGTGGTGCCAAATGCTGCCAAATTGCTGTTTCAGATGCATTACGATGCGCCATAGCCTTACGCTAAAAACGATGGTCTTTGTTCTCGGTAATACCACGTGGCCGTGCGGAGCACGGTCATCTCGCAACTGTACATTCTAGTCACCACCGTTGCCAGCAATCGTGTGCGGTGGCTACAGGTCTGCCAAGTTCAAATGTGGGAAATCTTATGGGACTTAACTGCTAAGTACCTCTACTACGCCATCTCGTTCACACTAAGTGAGGTGCTGATAATGGCGTCTTTGTCACCTTGAAGGCGTTATTGACTAACAGTAACTCACCACGTTCAGTCTCAACGGCCGCTACACCATGTGGTTAAGGAGAACCTGATTTGTGTCCTTGTAGTGGCGTCACTAACGCTACTCTTATGCGATTGGTGTGCAACTTTAATTCAAATCCTCTTTTAGATGTGGAAACTCGCCTACATCGTTTATGTCGCTAGCCCCTTGATGTTGCGATTTCTTTGCTTCAGAGTATGTCCCACCGGTCTGAATGACGAAGAAGTGACAGATTATCTCATAGTGAAGAACCGGGAATAAGAGAAGGGAAGGTCCTGTTGCTTGAAGGCCGATGTATGACAACCATGGTGATGGTGGAAAAAGAACAAATCAGTAAAGGCTCAGTTTTCAGCATCTAGCATCAGTTATTAAATATAACAAAGATAGTCATCCTCATGTGTTGTGTACATAGTTCCTCATAGTCAGCGCGTACACAACTTTCCCACTAGAGCGCGCTAAACACAACAGCGCTGGCGCAGCGCTCGTCCGTCTCCGCACTACGAGATGGCGCTGCCTTAGAGACGGACCAAATTCTGCTTCCATCGATCTGCGTATTAATATGTAACGCAGCCAATGAGATTGCTGCTAATGTAGAACCTTTTCTCCTCGAGGATCACACTCGCACAGTGATTCCTGAACGCGTGAGGTATTATAACGAGTGTACAGACCTCCGATTAATCAGTCCGCATTTGTCTGCACCAAAGAAGATTATCATATTCTTGTACATAGCCATGAAGATAAATGTATAGACACTTTGTCAAGTATCAGAGATATGGGAGAATAAGATGAATGTACCAAGACCAAAGAAACTTCAGATTGTCAATTGTAAACAGCATCCAGAATCAAGTTACGTAATGTGTATGCTTTTTATTATTTTAATAAATGTGTGTGAAAATTTATCAAGTTCTGTTTAAAGTTGGTCACCGTCAATCTGCTACTCTAAGCGTGCTAGTGGCATCTCTATCGTCTGACATAACGGCAGCAGATAAACACGCCACGATAAGACCACGAGACATATTGCTGACACTCGCCTCTTCGTTAGAGTGACAAGTCAAATAATCTGATGGTGTGTGTACCGAAGGTCTTACAGTACGCACACCACAGCATGGTTTCTCAAATACTCACATCGAATCAAAAGCAGTGGAAATGTTACAGCAGTGTCAGGCTAGTCCAGATGACACGCTAGTGCGTAATCACATTGGGCAAGTGCTGGGTGTATCACCGTGACTCCCAGACAAATGAGCAAAGAAAGCAATAGAATCATGTGGAGTCAACATCGCCGAAAAAGGCTGGGACCCAATCATGATCAGGCAATGTGATGCTGTTTTTTGGGACAGTTATGATGTGGTGATAAGAAATTACATACCAAGAGAAAGCCTTACGGGAAACTGCCCAAGGTTGAAAAGCTGTAGCAAGCGAAGAGGCGAGGGTGGTAAGAGTCGTTCAAAAATGATTGGCACTACAAATTTTTTGTGTTCACATTAACAGTTTACTGAACTAACGGATACATATTGTACTAAAATTATTATCCGCCAATGTCTACGTACTTTTTCCGTAATTCTGAAAGATTCCCTATTTGCGTGGTCAATCGTTCTTTGGGTGTATCCCAGCGCCGCTGGTGGACAACTCCATCGAATTCGTTATTGTTGGTAAACTTCTTATCTCACATGACCTGTTTCATTGCGTCGAAAGGGCATGGGAACTAGGAGCCAGTGACGGCAAGTATGGAGGATGTGGCAGCACAGCAGAATTTCGCTCAAAGAATTCCGTTGAATCCACACCATGCCGTTGTACCAACTGTTGGCATGGCACCACACGCTTCTGTTTCTGCGCAGTGGTGAGGGAATGGGACACCCATTGTGCAGACACTTCCTTCATCTTCAAACCCTCATGGACGACGGTGTGGAGGATTCCTCGTGATATATATGTGTTTCCTTTCCTAGTTCATCAAACGAACTCGCTTGTGCCCCTTTATCAAGTCATTGACACTCTGGGAATTATCTGGCTTGCGAGCAGTTCCTTAACACCTAGTGCTTTTTGCGTTTTTCAGCACAGTAGCTGCCCTGTTTGAACACTGATACCCAACGAAACACGGATCTGCGACTTGGTTACTAACGTCTTGCGGATGTCTCAAGCAGTCATTCCTTCCCACCAGAGGAACCGTTGGCAATGCTTTTCTGCTTCCACGTTACCTTATCGGTGTCCTACATCATAGCCGCAAGCCGGAACAGATTCTGCTTTAATGCGCCACCTATGGAAAGCCAGCAACACCAAATGGTGGCAGTGGGCAGCACTATGATCTATTTTCGCGCATACGCCGGCAGATATTTCAAGGTGCTACTTCGCAGGAATTATAGGGGGAATGCCAATCAATACTAGACATAGTAAGTGTTTATCAAACACGGTATAGCAGACATTTATGTATTTCTTACCATGTCTTAAGTAAGTCTAAGAAATTTCGATCAACACAAACAAATGAACAGTACACTTTTAGATTTAGAAACTGATTAATTTAACTAAAGACAGCAAACTATTAAGATTCACCAAACGCTAAAAGATGGACATCATAGTTTTGAGATTACGAAATGAACAATTTAACCAAATCTAATAAACTTTATCTCACTCCAGTGATTCTGCTCCAACATTGAGTAAGAACAAAAATATTAACTAAGAGACAGAAAATTTCTGTTAGCAGATGTTCCATACCAATAGACTAACATGGACGGGCATTTAGTTTTATTCTCAGACAATCCAGTGATCCACTAGTAAACAACCCTATAAAGCAAATGGTCAACGATAATAGATGTACAAACAAAGTTACGAAACAACACCCAGATGGTTCCAATTAACAATAATACATTTAACTCTGCCTACTCAGACCAGCCCAAATAATACTCACAAATTACAGATTGGGCTGAAACACAATATACAGGAATATTTGTAACATAAACAGGCAGAAACCCTCATCAGTGTACATCGCTTGCCTTTTAAAAATTCATATAAAAGTGTATAAATGCAATATGCACCGGGACACCCAAACACCTTCAGTTAATTGAACTTTCCCTTCGCTGAGTACACTTTACAGGCACAATTCATAATATTCTAGCATTGTGCACAGGGCACAAAAGCACTAGACAGCCATAAGCGCGAAGCAAAATAAAATTTAAGAACTACCACTAAACATCGCTTTGCAACATTCGAGTTAACTAAACGTAAAACATGCAGTATACGTACTACGGCACAACTTATAACTCCAACTATCTTCTCGTATAGTCTTCACATTAAGATGCTCACCAAGGACATCCACTTTGTCTGCACGTTCTGTAGATACCAAACAGCGTAAGGAATACCAAGAACGTTCTCCACCAGATCCGAATGTCGTGTTTCTCAGGTGTGTAAACTGAATGATTAGCAGTGCAGAATTTCGCTCAATGCTATTCAGCTCCAGCAGTTGGCTGCAGTGTCCATGTCCCACATAACTTGCAGCCACTGCCATTGCATACCCGTCCTCCTACCATCGGTTGCAACTGATACCGAGCTGATCCGGGGGCGTTAAGTCTACACGGCAGACGTTGTACGTGCGTCCTGACGGGACGCTACGCAGGTCGTTGCCTAGCAACTGCAAAGAATCTGAATGGCGCTTTCGTTTGCATATCGCAGGCGCGCACAGATCAAAGGTGGTATTTTTTTTTCCACGACAGTGTTTCACCTCGTTCTGCACAGCACACAGTCATACATGCTGCTCCTTTCATCAAATTTTGCCTCACCTCCCATAGCCTCTTAAGGTGGTGTGCAGTGTCTTCTTCTTCTTCTTCTTTCCTCAGACGAAGAAACCATTACATAACGTCAATTAGGCGATTTTCGTGGTGAAACATTTCCCTAACAGCCAAAAATCAGACCTCTACAACCAAAGTCTCTGTCAGGTCACCTATAGCTCGGAAAAAAGTGTCGCATGGAAAGGTGATTCTGCAGAGACGGAGCAACACTATCACCAAGTTTTTTTTGGTCGTAACATGACTTTCTCGAGGTGATAGTGAATGCGTGTTTTACTATCCCTCGCACATTATAATGTTCATTCACTTTACAGAGTAACATTTCTTTTCTCCAAAGCAGTTGCCTTTAGAGGTAACGGAACTGGGATCCCCAACGACAAGCATATCCATAATGGTGAACAGATATTGGCGATTGTTTGTCAATAAGTCGTTTTACAGAGGACAGCATGCTTATAATATTTTTAAAGATATTTTGAATGATATTCGTAGTCAAAATTCTCAGTAATATCCGTAAAGGTACGAATGAAATGCATTTTTGTGAAATACAGGGAGTCTATAAAGTCCAGTTTTCATTTCAAAAAAGCATAGCTTGGACACTGAGCAGTGCGCGACTCGTGTTCATCCCGTTTATTGTCTGTCATCTTCTCTTACGGTACTGCCGCCTCGTTTTCTTATTCCATTTACTGACGTCACTAACTTCCTGCCTTACGTGCCCATGAGTGGCAGCAGCAGCAGCACTTATCGATAAGTCCACTGTCGTACCATCTCTGGAGCGACCGATAGTATTTCCGGGTCGTCGTGTGTCTGGAGTTCAGCTGGGAGCTCAGTCGGGGCGCAAAAGCAGTGAGTCGGTGACGGAGCGCCAGTGATATGCGGACAGCCAGTGCTCGCCGACCGCTGGCGACAGACATGAACTGTCCGACGGAAGGAGATTGGAGCGGGCCAACCGTTGGTTGGTCGTTCTGTTGGTCGTCTCATCGGGCGACTTGTATTGGATCTTTTGACCGTTTCTGGACCTCGTCACTTGGTCATCGTGCCGGACGTGGGTCGGTTCCTTCCGTGCGCAGAGATGTCGTGACCAAGGGGCAAGAGTTATCTCTGCATGCATGGCTCCGAGCCAGTGTGCCCGGGTCGCCTTGTCTCCGCCTTCCGAAAGGATATGGAGTTGAATCGGGTTGGAGCTGCAGTCAGCTTCGGACAGCCCAGACTCGCCCGACCGTTGCCAACAGACGCAACTTGAGTGGGAACGACCTGGGTTGGTGGTTCAGTCGGTCGTCTCACTGGACTTTTGTGGAAACTGTGTGTCGAATTGATTCGTCCTTGTTATTCCACAGTGATTGCTTTTACAGTTATTTGAGATCTTGTGCAAGTGTGTTTACGTGGAACCGTGTGTAGCTGCTGTGATGTCCACTGAGCAGATGAATGCCGTCTGCGTACTGGAGTAGTCAGTCGGTCGGTTGAAATAGAGCAGCGAGTGTGTTCCGTGGGAGGGAATTGATTAGGCTGTTGCTTGGTTCTTCAGCCGTCCGTAGGTCGTGTTGCCACCCGATTGTTCAGTTTTACACTTGGCTGCCTGCCTCACCTAAACTGTAGTTAGAGTTTCCTCCCCAGGCCAACCTTTGGAACACTTCTGAGCACCATTGTTGTTTGTGGTTGTCATTTTATTTGGACGCAGGTACTGTGCCAGGCCTTCAGCCGTGTATTAATACCGCCTGTTTTATGTTTAGTATGTGGTCCTCAGGCCGGCCGGGGTGCCCGAGCGGTTCTAGGCGCTACAGTCTGGAGTCGCGCGTCCGCTACTGTCGCAGGTTTGAATCCTGCCTCGGGAATGGATGTGTGTGATGTCCTTAGGTTAGTTAGGTTTAAGTAGTTCTACGTTCTAGGGGACTGATGACCTCAGAAGTTAAGTCCCATGGTTCTCAGAGCCATTTGAACCATTTGGTCCTCAGCCGAACTTCACAACAGGTTTAAGATTAGGCCTTCAGCCGTGTTTCATTTAAAATTCTTGTTGCTCTGTATTTAGGCCTTCAGCCGCGTTTGTTCCAGAATCTGTGGCTTTAATATGTCTGTAAGGTTTCCCCTGAATTCTTGAAACGGCCTTCAGTCGTCTTCTGTAAATGTTTATCTTAAGGTTATCTTTAATTATTCTTGAGTAATTGTTTGGGCCTTCAACCGTCAAGATACTTCAAGTTTTCTTAAGATGTTTTTCTGTTGTGGTGTAAAGCGTATCATTAATGCATCTCTTTTATTACGTAAGGAATTTTTTTTTTTTTCATTGAGCCTTCAGCGAAGAATTAACTTGAATTTTTCTTCATATGGCCTTTAGCCGGAATTTGTAAATGCTTGGATTTTAAAGTATTCTTTAGCTCATCTGAAATATTATTTCGGCCTTTAGCCTAGAAGATACTGTAAATTTGCTTAAGTAAGGCCTTCAGCCGTTACTTTAAATCCTGGTGTTTTAAAAGCAATCATTCAAACTTATTCTGGAGAAGTTACTTGGGCCCTCAGCCGTGAAATGATCTTTGTTGTTTTAAAGAGAAAAAGTGCAGTGGTTTGAGAAATAAAGTTGTGTGTGTTCTTGTGTAACTAACAGTAATTGACCTTGGTCCCTTTCGACAACTTGATCCACTCTGTCTTGCGTAACCAGATTTAAGACATTATTGGATATAGGGTATCGTTGTTTGTTGTAAAGCACCTAGCGGCTGTCAGGGTTTTGTTATGTTAGAATTTCAATGTTTAGATCACACGCAGCTCGTAAAACAGCTATTCGAGATCTGCCATTGTACTGGTCTGCACTACGGCATCAACAGTTCTGATCGCTTCATTGCTTTGTGCATGAAGGGTAGCAGTGTCAAAGATTGGTGTCCATGTGATGCTTGATGTAACCCCACAAAAAGCAATGTAACGGCGTGACATTTGGAGAGCTTGAGGGTCATGCTATGGGACCAAAACGAAACATCCATCTTCCAGAAAATGTCATTCAGCAAATCCTACACATTTAAAATCCGAAGTGTGGGTGCACCATCATACTGCAAAATGATAGACGGCTGGAGCTCTTCGAACTGTTGTATCAAGAACTGTTCCAGCATGTCCAGGTAACAATTTTCTGTTATGGTTATCAAAGCGAAGAAAAAGAAGGGCCGGTCACCCTGTCATGGATTCGGCGGTACGAAACATTAACCTTCGGGATGTCACGGATTTGTTCTTGCGTGTTATGTGGGCTTTGGCAGCCGCAAATTCTAATGCTGTGGCGATTCACATGTTCAGAAAATTGGAACTCTGCTTCATTTGAAGCGGCGCATTTTCAGGTAGTCATTGTAAGTGACTATGGAGGCCAGTATGGAAGACACGGACGCATTCCACAGGGAAAGATCCTGTGGTTGCAGTGCTTAGACCACTTGCACTCTGTAAGCAAGAAGACTTAATCACATTTGTAACACTTTATAGACAGTTGATATTCACGTGAGCTACGACGAATGTTCTGTGGGTTATGTTGAAATTCACATACTTGACACGTAAGGGGACGTCGCTTCGAGGAAGGTCTTGTACACTGCCGGTCTCTTTTAAGTTTCTGAACCACCTCTTTATGCTTGTTTTTGCTGTTGGGGCTCTTCCATACTGTCGTCGGTAATATCGCAGTAGCTTTGTCACAGATTTGGATTGTGCGTACTGGACAACTCACTGCCCCGTTTACTGGTCTGTCACCATTTTGGGGCACTCAAAATCAATTCTGCAGCAAAGTACAAGAGAAAAATCTGTCTTCAGGAGTATGCACGTTACGATTTTTTGAAATGACTGTGGTACTTCATGGACACCGTGTGTTACCAATGTGTTGCCTCGCAAGTTATGAGTCCGTGTGAAAAACGCCAGTCCACTTACATGTGGTTCTCTTAGGTGTGTCAGGGCTGGGAGCACCAGTAATACACGTATCAACACGAAGGCTCGCGACCGAATCAACCATCCAGCTCCAGGACCTTTTGTTCCGCGAGGGTTTTGCCGTAGCACCGTCACTCACGCAAATTATAGCTCACAAATGGGACTGGGCCAGCCCCCTCTTCATTTACAAAGAAAGCAACAAAAGGAATTACAGACAGTGAGTTATAGCAGGCACGGGCGCATTGTTAAAGTGGGAGTTCTCTTCAAAGTAATGAACCATTTCGAGGACCGTTTCTTTACTTGATCACATTTCATTCGTTCCGAGAACTCTATTCAGACGAGCCTTGCTTACTTATCTATAATTAATTAGGTCGGCGAGGGCCGCTATTCAGGTGTGCTTGGCAGCACGAGATGGTGCGCACGTGTGCCGTAGGAAGGAGGGAGTGCCGGGAAGAGGGAGAGCGTGATTCAGCAGATCAGGGGAGGAAAGAACGGCGACTGAGCTACAAGCGGTACAACACGTCGTTCTGGGCGCAGTGCGGGCAGGACGTGGGCAAAGCGCAGTGGAGTGGCACTGCCAGGAGGCAGGAGATGCTCATGTTCTACATCTACATCTACATTTATACTCCGCAAGCCACCCAACGGTGTATGGCGGAGGGCACTTTACGTGCCACAGTCATTACCTCCCTTTCCTGTTCCAGTCGCGTATGGTTCGCGGGAAGAACGACTGCCGGAAACCCTCCGTGCGCGCTCTAATCTCTCTAATTTTACATTCGTGATCTCCTCGGGAGGTATAAGTAGGGGGAAGCAATATATTCGATACCTCTTCCAAAAACGCACCCTCTCGAAACCTGGGCAGCAAGCTACACCGCGGTGCAGAGTGCCTCTCTTGCAGGGTCTGCCACTTGAGTTTGCTAAACATCCCCGTAACGCTATCAAGCTTACCAAATAACGCTGTGACGAAACGCGCCTCTCTTCTTTGGATCTTCTCTGTCTCGTCCGTCAACCAGACCTGGTACGGATCCCACACTGATGAGCAATACTCAAATATAATTCGAACGAGTGTTTTGTAAGCCACCTCCTTTGTTGATGGACTACATTTTCTAAGGACTCTCCCAATGAATCTCAACCTGGCATCCGCCTTACCAACAATTAATTGTATATGATCATTCCGCTTCAAATCATTCCGTACGCATACTCCCAGGTATTTTACAGAAGTAACTGCTACCAGCGTTTGTTCCGCTATCATATAATCATACAATAAAGGATCCTTCTTTCTATGTATTCGTAATACATTACATTTGTCTATGTTAAGGGTCAATTGCCACTCCCTGCACCAAGTGCCTATCCGCTGCAGATCTTCCTGCATTTCGCTGCAATTTTCTAATGCTGCATCTTCTCTGTATACTACAGCATCATCCGCGAAAAGCCGCATGGAACTTCCGACACTATCTACTAGGTCATTTACATATATTGTAAAAAGCAATGGTCCCATAACACTCCCCTGTGGCACGCCAGAGATAACTTTAATGTCTGTAGACGTCTCTCCATTGAGAACAACATGCTGGTCTGATATTCCGTAGGCTCTTACTTTGTTTATCAAACGACAGTGCGGAACTATATCGAACGCCATCCGGAAGTAAAGGAAAATGACATCTACTTGGGAGCCTGTATCTAATATTTCCTATTGTCTCTGTTACAGAAGAGCAGCAAAATACCGTCTAGGCCAGATGCAGACAGTGATGCTCTCGACATTTTGCAACTCGCAAGTGTTAAGCGGCGAATAAGATATTAGATGCTTTCGTAAGAGTTAAAAATAAGATGAAATATAGCTATCAGCCCATGCACGTCCGCAGCTCGTGGTCTAGGCGCTAGCGTTGTTGCCTCTGGAGCACGGGGTCCCGGGTTCGATTCTCGGCCGGGTTGGGAATTTTCTCTGCCCGGGCGGGAACTGGGTGCATGTGTTGTCCTCATCATTTCATCATCATTGTGAAAAGAAAATGGACTGTGTAAAAATTGGGACTTTCCTAGATAACAGAACGCAGGATGTCATTCTCAATGGAGAGAAGTATTCCGAAGTAAGAGTAATTTCAGGTGTGCCGCAGGGGAGTGTCGTAGGACCGTTGCTATTCACAATATAGATAAATGACCTTGTGGATAACATCAGAAGTTCACTGAGGCGGATGATGCTGCAGTATATCGAGAGGTTGTAACAATGGAAAATTGTACTGAAATGCAGGAGGATCTCCAACGAATTGACGTATGGTGCAGGGAATGGCAATTGAATCTCAATGCAGACAAGTGTAATGTGCTACGAATACATAGAAAGAAAGATACTTTATCATTTAGCTACAATATAGCTGGTGAGCAACTAGAAGCAGTTAATTCCATAGATTATCTGGGAGTAGGTATTAGGAGTGATCTAAAATGGAATGACCATATAAAATTAATCGTCGGTAAAGCAGATGCCAGACTGAGATTCTTTGGAAGAATCATAAGCAAATGCAGTCCGAAAACAAAGGAAGTAGGTTACAGTACACTTGTTCGCCCACTGCTTGAATACTGCTCACCGATGTGGGATCCGTACCAGATAGGGTTGATAGAAGAGATAGAGAAGATCCAACGGAGAGCAGCGCGCTTCGTTACAGGATCATTTAGTAATCGCGAAAGCATTACGGAGATGATAGATAAACTCTAGTGGAAGGCTCTGCAAGAGAGACGCGCAGTAGCTTGGTAGGGGCTTTTGTTGAAGTTTCGAGAACATACCTTCATCGAGGAGTCAAGCAGTATATTGCTCCCTCCTACGTATAACTCCCGAAGAGACCATGAGGATAAAGTCAGAGAGATTAGAGCCCACAGAGAGGCATACCGACAATCTTTCTTTCCACGAACAATACGAGACTGAAATAGAAGGGAGAACCGATAGAGGTATTCAAAGTACCCTCCGCCACACACTGTCAGGTGGCTTGTGGAGTATGGATGTAGATGTAGACTTTGTACGGCCGGTGATGACTGCGCAGTTGAGCGCCCCACAAATCAAACATCATCATCATCATCGGCTCATGCACGACAGTACATGGTACCAATATGTTCGAAAAATCTGCGCACGAAAATGTGATTTTTCAGGTGGTCATTTCATGGGTTGTATTGATCACATACGTAAGGGGTTAAGTGCTTTGGATAGCTCTTGGCCTAGAGACCTTTTGTGTAGCTATCGGAAGAATGAACACTCTGTAGCTTTCCTACAGTAAAGGTTCAAAATTTAAACTTTAAAGACATCCTCCAGCACAGGCAATTGACCAAATCGGTTGGTTTTTTGCATTAGGTGTCGTTTAGAGTGGGACCTAATTGGCTTATAAAAGCACCATTTTTTGATCGGGGTTCTTCAGTAAACCCAAAAAACCATGTTTTGGCGTACCACAAGTACCATTTGTGGGGCTGGACACTTGTAAAATTTCCATTCATGGCAAATCGTGGAAATTTTGAACATATGTTCTCAAGATGAAGTTCTCGGGGAACTTCGAGAATTCTTTCGCTACCATTATCTATTACCGAGATCTAGAAGTTCAAAGTTAACGTACTTACGCTCGTAAAATATGCATGTAATTTTCGGTATGCGGCGCAAATTTAGTTTTAACTGGCGCAGCAAGCACATGGCAAGGGTTCTGGGATCATCGCAAGGATTTTGGCGTCACCAAGCCATGTTTTCAATCGCCAGTTTTTCACCAATGAATCTTTATGAAGGGCTGTCTCTGTATGATGAAGTTCCCGCCTTTGCAGGCTGTCTTGACCGGGCAGTTATTCGATGGTGCCACCTGGCGGGGCAAGCACCATATAAAAATTATTTGGTCACATGGAATTCTTTGTACTTGCAAATCAAACACCGCATTTTTTTGGTATACTGTAGTGTAGCCAAAAATGTGCATTTTTATGTGAAGTAGAGTAAAATGAATTGCGATAGATGGGAGATGATTTTGACATAACCTTATATTATGTATACTTATTTGTCGTTTGCATGTTTCAAAGTATGTAAATACACTCCTGGAAATGGAAAAAAGAACACATTGACACCGGTGTGTTAGACCCACCATACTTGCTCCGGACACTGCGAGAGGGCTGTACAAGCAATGATCACACGCACGGCACAGCGGACACACCAGGAACCGTGGTGTTGGCCGTCGAATGGCGCTAGCTGCGCAGCATTTGTGCACCGCCGCCGTCAGTGTCAGCCAGTTTGCCGTGGCATACGGAGCTCCATCGCAGTCTTTAACACTGATAGCATGCCGCGACAGCGTGGACGTGAACCGTATGTGAAGTTGACGGACTTTGAGCGAGGGCGTATAGTGGGCATGCGGGAGGCCGGGTGGACGTACCGCCGAATTGCTCAACACGTGGGGCGTGAGGTCTCCACAGTACATCGATGTTGTCGCCAGTGGTTGGCGGAAGGTGCACGTGCCCGTCGACCTGGGACCGGACCGCAGCGACGCACGGATGCACGCCAAGACCGTAGGATCCTACGCAGTGCCGTAGGGGACCGCACCGCCACTTCCCAGCAAATTAGGGACACTGTTGCTCCTGGGGTATCGGCGAGGACCATTCGCAACCGTCTCTATGAAGCTGGGCTACGGTCCCGCACACCGTTAGGCCGTCTTCCGCTCACGCCCCAACATCGTGCAGCCCGCCTCCAGTGGTGTCGCGACAGGCGTGAATGGAGGGACGAATGGAGACGTGTCGTCTTCAGCGATGAGAGTCGCTTCTGCCATGGTGCCAATGATGGTCGTATGCGTGTTTGGCGCCGTGCAGGTGAGCGCCACAATCAGGACTGCATATGACCGAGGCACACAGGCCAACACCCGGCATCATGGAGTGGGGAGCGATCTCCTACACTGGCCGTACACCTCTGGTGATTGTCGAGGGGACACTGAATAGTGCACTGTACATCCAAACCGTCATCGAACCCATCGTTCTACCATTCCTAGACCGGCAAGGGAACTTGCTGTTCCAACAGGACAATGCACGTCCGCATGTATCCCGTGCCACCCAACGTGCTCTAGAAGGTGTAAGTCAACTACCCTGGCCAGCAAGATCTCCGGATCTGTCCCCCATTGAGCATGTTTGGGACTGGATGAAACGTCGTCTCACGCGGTCTGCACGTCCAGCACGAACGCTGGTCCAACTGAGGCGCCAGGTGGAAATGGCATGGCAAGCCGTTCCATAGGACTACATCCAGCATCTCTACGATCGTCTCCATGGGAGAATAGCAGCCTGCATTGCTGCGAAAGGTGGATATACGCTGTACTAGTGCCGACATTGTGCATGCTCTGTTGCCTGTGTCTATGTGCCTGTGGTTCTGTCAGTGTGATCATGTGATGTATCTGACCCCAGGAATGTGTCAATAAAGTTTCCCCTTCCTGGGACAATGAATTCACGCTGTTCTTATTTCAATTTCCAGGAGTGTATGTCGAATTATTAAATAAACTGTCATAACCTTACTGGCTGTAGCATTCGTTTTATACAAGCAGCAGCCGGCTGCGGTGGTCTCGCGGTTCTAGGCGCTCAGTCCGGAACCGCGCGACTGCTACGGTCGCAGGTTCGAATCCTGCCTCGGGCATGGATGTGTGTGATGTCCTTAGGTTAGTTAGGTTTAAGTAGTTCTAAGTTCAAGGGGACTGATGACCACAGAAGTTAAGTCCCATAGTACTCAGAGCCATTTGAACCATTTGAACAAGCAGCACAACCTGCTGTAACAGGGAAAGAAGGTAACCAGCTGAAATATACTCCAGTCAGAGCACAGAATGGGGCATATGCTCCTTTTTAAATTACTGTGACAGAAATAGGGAAACCATGTACCTCAATTCTCAGTCACCCTTCCTCGACAAAAATTTTGGCTTGCGATAATATTCGCGCTTTTCTGTGCTGAAAGGTAGCAGCAGAGAGACAGTGACAGTGTAAGAGAGAGGAGGCAGTGCTAGAGGGAAAAGAAGAGAGAGGAGACAGTGATTGCGATAGAGGAAGAGAGAGGGATGAAGACAACAGCAGTGGGAGCCAATCAAAGGAGAGATAGTGATGATCAGTGAAACAGCGCCAGTAAAATAGGAATCGGTGGGCAGAGATAATAGCAGTGGGAGCAAAACAGAGAGGAGACAGTGAAAATGGAAACGAGAGTGGAGTTGAGACCGTATGTTGGCTTGTTGGGGGGTCTCTACACCCTCCGCCGCCGTCTCCCTCCCCCTCGCATCCCACCAGACCGGTGAACTTGAACGAGAAAATATTTAGCCACTTTTCCGCATCCCCTGTACCAGTGTTGTATAGTGCTCCGGTCTAGAGCTCCAAACCTCGAGCGAACAGTCCCCACGAACATGTGTGGAGAGGAGACAAGGGTGGCTGAAGAGAAAGACAGCAGACAGTAAGTGAGGCAGAGAGCGACAGTGCCATTGGGAGAGAAAAGAATGGGACAAAGACAACGGGCGTGTGTGAGTGGGACAGAGACAGTGAAAGTGACAGAGAAGGAGGCAGTGGTCAGGAAGAGCGAGAGAAAGGGATGAAGACAGTGAAAGGGACAGATACGAGAAAGTGCCAATGGAAGAAATAGGAGACAGTGGGAGAGAGACATACAGGGTGATATAAAAGTCAGTATAAATTTGGAAACTTAATGAACCATGGAATAATGTAGACAGAGAGATAAAAATTGACACACATTCTTGAAATACCATGGGGTTTTATCAGAACAAAAAAAAGAAGAAAAACAAAGTTCAGAAAATGTCCGACAGATGGCGCTGGACAGCAAAACTGCTACCGTGACGGGTGAGAGGTACGCCGATATGTTACAGAATCGCATCATCCCCAGCCTGGCTGATAAACACCTGCTGGAACGTACGATGTTTATGCAGGATGGCGCTCCACCCCATATTGCTAGACGCGTGAAAGATCTCTTGCGCGCGTCTTTTGGTGATGATCGTGTGCTCAGCCGCCACTTTCGTCATGCTTGGCCTCCCAGGTCCCCAGACCTCAGTCCGTGCGATTATTGGCTTTGGGGTTACCTGAAGTCGCAAGTGTATCGTGATCGACCGACATCTCTAGGGATGCTGAAAGACAACATCCGACGCCAATGCCTTATCATACAGTGCCGTTCACAACATTATTCCTCGACTACAGCTATTGTTGAGGAATGATGGTGGACATATTGAGCATGTCCTGTAAAGAACATCATCTTTGCTTTGTCTTACTTTGTTATTCTAATTAATTGCTATTCTGACCAGATGAAGCGCCATGTGTCGGACATTTTTTGAACGTTTGTAGTTTTTTTCGGTTCTAATAAAACCCCATGTCATTTTAAGCTTGTGTGTCAATTTGTACCTATCTGTCAACATTATTCCGTGATTTATTCAGTTTTCAAATTTATACTGACTTTTTGATCGCCCGGTATATAGACAATGACAGTAGAGGTACGTGCTGAGAAAAAGGCTTTACCACAAAGGGAGACTGAGTAAAAGGATTTAGAGTGCCCTGTGTTAAAAGTGCGCGAATATGTCTGCAAGGGAAAATTTTTGGTGAGGAAGATAGAATGAGGATTAAGGCAGCTGGTTCCCCAGTTTTCTCTCGGTCTGTTCGTGCGCCGACAAGGAGTATTTTTCAGCTAGTTGAACATGTATTCCGACTTCAGACTATCTACAGTCTGAGCGAAAAGTGTTTCTACTTATGTAATGTTTCTGCAGTGAACTTGTAACTCGCAGCACGCGAAGTTTCCCGCTCCACCCAGCCTTCCGCGCTAGAGGTGCTCTCGCAAAGCAGGCGGTGTCAGCAGAGTTTGTGGCTCTACTGGTGCTGCCCCGAGCTTCCTGAGTCGGGAGGGGAGAGAAGAGTCATTTGCATCACATCAAATGCAGGACGTCTCCCGAAATATAGTGCCACGAGACCGTTTCTTATAAAACCAGAACTAAAAAGAAAAATCAAATTGGAATAAATTAATCCCCACCAATAGATGAAATACGACTCAGTACCAGTCACTGCCAGCATTTAACTACACTACTTGCCATTAAAACTGCTACACCAAGAAGAAATGCACATGATAAACGGGTATTCATTGAACAAATATTTTATACTAGAACTGACATGTGCTTGCATTTTCACACTATTTGGGTGCATAGATCCAGTACCCAGAACAACCACCTCTGGCCGTAATAACGGCCTTGATACGCCTGGGCATTGAGCCAAACAGAGAGTGGATGGCGTGTACAGGTACAGCTGCCCATACAGCTTCAACACTGTACCACATTTAATCAAGAGTAGTGACTGGCGTATTGTGACGAGACAGTTGGTCGGCCACCATTGACTAGGCGTTTTCAGTTGGTGAGAGATCTGGAGAATGTGCTGGTCAGGGCAGCAGTCGGCCATTTTCTATTTCCAGAATGGCCCGTACACGACCTGCAACTTGCGGTCGTGCATTATCCTGCTGAAATGTAGGATTTCGCAGGGATCGAATGAAGGTTAGAGCCACCGGTCGTAACACATCTGAAATGTAAAGTCCACTGTTCAAAGTGCCGTCAGTGAGAACAAGAGGTGACAGAGACGTGTAACCAATGGCACCCCATACCATCACGCCGGGTGATACTCCAGTATGGCGATGACGAATACACGCTTCCAATGTGCGTTCACGACGATGTCGCCAAACACGGATGCGACCATCATGATGCTGTAAACAGAACCTGGATTCATCCGAAACAATGACGTTTTGCTATTCGTGCACCCAAGTTCGTCGTTGAGTACACCCCCGCAAGCGCTCTTGTCTGTGATGCAGCGTCAAGGGTAACCGCAGCCATGGTCCCCGAGCTGACAGTCCATGCTGCTGCAAACGTCGTCGAACTGTTCGTGCAGATGGTTGTTGTCTTGCAAACGTCCCCATCTGTTGACTCAGGGATCGAGACGTGGCTGCACGATCCGTTACAGCCATGCGGACAGGATGTTTGTAATCTCGACTGCTAGTGATACGAGGCCGTTGGGATCCAGCACGGCGTTCCGTATTACCCTCCTGAACCCACCTACTCCATATTCTGCTAACAGTCATTAGATCTAGAGCAAAGCGAGCAGCAATGTCGCGATATGATACACCGCAATCGCGATAGGCTACAATCCGACCTTTATCAAACCTGATGGTACGCATTTCTCCTCCTTACACGAGGCATCACAACAACGTTTCACCAGGCAACGCCGGTCAACTGTGTTTGTGTACGAGAAATCGGTTGGAAACGTTCCTCATGTCAGCACTTTGTATGTGTCACCACCGGCGCCAACCTTGTGTGAATGCTCTGAAAACCTATCCTTTGCATATCACAGCATCTTCTTCCTGTCGATTAAATTTCGCGTCTGTAGCACGTCATCTTCGTGGTGTAGCAATTTTAATGGCCAGTAGTGTACTAATTGCAACGTTACCTAATAGTTAATTCAGTCACTGCCATTATCGATTATATCTTGGTACCTTTTTGGCATGCCTTTCACGAGATTGTCTGCATATTCTCTCGGTAACGACCTCCATATCGACCAGATTTTGTATGACAGCTGCTTAAAAGTATATATTGGCTTTCCTTTAAGATTCATTTTAATATACGACCAAACACTTCGATCGGATTTGCATCCGAAGACATTGCAGGCTAATCCATCGTCGACATCCCATTGCCTTGTTTTCACGCTGTGCAGAGACGGCAGCGATGTTTCGGATCATTATCCTCTTGAAACATCCAGTTTGCCTGATTCGAACTAAATAGCCTCTTAACGGGCCTCAGAAGGAATTTTTGATAGATACTGCACATTTTATCGGCGTTTTAATTGGCTGTAAATAAATACAGATAGCCAAAACTGCAAACACTGTTTATCTGCACGCCATGCAATAGGTTCGAGACCACTGTCAGAGATGTCGCTTGCGGACGTTATATCAAAAATTGTGGCGTAGACATTCTTGTAGAACTGACTGTGCATGACTATCCATTTGCTTAAAAATACTGGGGAAGTGTGATACTGCTACTACCGTTAGAGGTGGGTGTGACGATGAGAAGGGGGCCATGTGGAAACATGCGAAAAGGGTCTGTTCCTATGCTGAAGCGCCATAGAAATTGGAATACCCACGTGTATTCAAATACAGAGATATGTAAACAATCAGAATAAGGCACTACGGTCGGCAACGCCTATGTAAGACAACAAATGTTACTGCTGCTACAGCTTATCAAGATTTAAGTGAGTTTGATGGCTCTGAGCACTATGGGACTTAACTGCTGTGGTCATCAGTCCCCTAGAACTTAGAACTACTTAAACCTAACTAACCTAAGGACATCACACACATCCATGCCCGAGGCAGGATTCGAACCTGCGGCCGTAGCGGTCACGCGGCTCCAGACTGTAGCGCCTAGACCCGCACGGCCACTCCGGCCGGCTAAGTGAGTTTGAAAGTGGTGTTAAAGACGGCGCACGAGCGATGGGACACAGCATCTCCGAGGCATCGATGAAGTGGAGATTTTCCCGAATGACCATTTCACGATTGTACTGTGGATATCAGGGATCCGATAACACATCAAATCTCCGACATCGCTATTGCCAGAAAAAGATCCTGCAAGAACGGTACCAACGACGACTGAAGAGAATCGTTCAGCTTGACAGAAGTGCAACCCTTCCACAGACTGTTGCAGATTTCAGTACTGAACGATCAACAAATGTCAGCGTGCGAATCATTCAATGAAACATTATCGATATGGGCTTTTGGGGCCAAAGGCCCACTCGTGTACCTTTGATGACTGCACTACACAAAGCTTTACGCCTCGTCTGGGCTCGTTAACACCGACATTGGACTGTTGACCAGAAACATGTTGCATGGTCGGACGAGTCTCGTTTCAAATTGTATCGAGCGGACAGACGTGTACTGGTATGGAGACGACCTCATGAAACCATGGAACCTGCATGACAGCAGGGGAATGTTCAAGCTGGTGGAGGTTCTGTAATGGTGTGCAGTTGGAGTGATATGGGACCCTTCATACGTCTACATACGACTCTGACAGGTGACACATACGTAAGCACCCTGTCTGATCATCTGCATCCATTCATGTCCATTGTGCATTCCCATTGGGCAATCCCAGCAGGACAATGCGACACCCCACACGTCCCGAATTGCTACAGATTGGATCCAGGAATACCCTTCTGAATTTAAATATTTCCGCTGTCCACCACACTCCCAGACATGAACATTATTGAGCATGTCTGGGATGCCTTGCAATGCGCTGTTAAGAAGAGATCTCCACCCTTTCGTACTCTTACGGATTTATGGACGGCCCTGCAGGATTCCTGGTGTCATTTCCCTCCAGCACAACTTCAGACGTTGGTCCAGTTCATACCACGCCGTGTTGCGGCACTTTTGCGTGCTGGCGGGGGCCCTACACGGTATTAGGCAGGTGTATCAGTTTCTTTGGCCCTTCAGTGTAATTCTTTGCTATATAACGTGATTGGAATACTTCAGAAATACGAAGAGGAATGTGTCTTTCATTTACATTGCTCACTGCATCACCCACACCGTATTTCGGGGCTAAAACACCGTGCCAGACTTCTCAGTACCACAAATACAATTAACGACCTATCTGGAGTCGTATATGATAAAACAGTTTGGAGAGTTGCCAGCTGTGTCCTTTTTCTCTACACGACAATCAGTTACTGGGCAGGCTTATACGTTTGTTCAGGATCTAGCTGAAACTACAGGACGGAATACACTAGAGATGCGGATGAAACATATGTACAATATTTGCAGAATATGGTACATTTACTGAAATCTATATATGTGTGTTAAATATATAACAGAAAGACCAAAAATATTGTGTATTCCTTGGGTAGCAGAAGAAATATTGAATTTAATTGATGAAAGGAGAAAATATAAAAAGTAAATGAAGCAGGCAAAAAGGAATACAAACGTCTCAAAAATGAGATCGACAGGAAGTGCAAAATGGCTAAGCAGGGATGGCTAGAGGACAAATGTAAGGATGTAGAGGCTTATCTCACTAGGGGAAAGATAGATTCTGCCTACAGGAAAATTAAAGAGACCTTTGGAGAAAAGACAGCCACTTGTATGAATATCAAGAGTTCAGATGGAAACCCAGTTCTAAGCAAAGGAGGGAAAGCAGAAAGGTGCAAGTAGTACATAGAGGGTCTATACAAGTGCTATGTACATGAGGACAATATTATGGAAATGGAAGGAGATGTAGATGAAGATGAAATGGGAGAGACGATACTGCGTGAAGAGTTTGACAGAGCACTGAAAGACCTGAGTCGAAACAAGGCCCCGGGAGTAGACAACATTCCATTCGAACTACTGACGGCCTTGGGAGAGCCAGTCCTGACAAAACTCTACCATCTGGTGAGCAAGATGTGCGAGACAGGCGAAATACCCTCAGACTTCAAGAAGAATATAATAATTCCAATCCCAAAGAAAGCAGGTGTTGACAGATGTGAAAATTACCAAACTATCAGTTTAATAAGTCACAGCTGCAAAATACTAACGCGAATTCTTTACAGACGAATGGCAAAACTGATAGAAGCCGACCTCGGGGAAGATGAGTTTGGATTCCGTAGAAATGTTGGAACACGTGAGGCAATACTGACCGTACGACTTATATTAGAAGCTAGATTAAGGAAAGGCAAACCTACGTTTCTAGCATTTGTAGACTTAGAGAAAGCTTCTGACAATGTTGACTGGCATGCTCACTTTCAAATTCTAAAGGTAGCAGGTGTTAAATACAAGGAGCGGAAGGCTATTTACAATTTGTACAGAGACCATATGGCAGTTATAAGAGTCGAGGGGCATGAATCGGAATCAGCGGTTGGGAAGAGAATGAGACAGTCTTGTAGCCTCTCCCCGATGTTATTTAATCTGTATATTGAGCAAGCAGTAAAGGAAACAAAAGAAAAATTCGGAGTAGGTATTAAAATCCATGGAGAAGAAATAAAAACTTTGAGGTTCGTCAATGAAATTGTAATTCTGTCAGAGACAGCAAAGGACTTGGAAGAGCAGTTGAACGGAATGGACAGAGTCTTGAAAGGAAGGTCTAAGATGAACATCAACAAAAGCAAAACGAGGATAATGGAATGTAGTCGAATTAAGTCGGGTGATGCTGAGGGAATTAGATTAGGAAATGAAACACTTAAAGTAGTAAGGGAGTTTTGCTATTTGGGGAGCAAAATAACTGATGATGGTCGAAATAGAGAGGATATAAAATGCAGACTGGCAATGGTAAGGAAAGCGTTTCTGAAGAAGAGAAATTTGTTAACATCGAGTATAGTTTTAGGTGTCAGGAAGTCGTATCGGAAAGTAATCGTATGGAGTGTAGCAATGTATGGAAGTGAAACATGGACGATAAATAGTTTGGACAAGAAGAGAATAGAAGCTTACGAAATGTGGTGCTACAGAAGAATGCTGAAGATTAGATGGGTAGATCATATAACTAATGAGGAAGTATTGAATGGAATTGGGGAGAAGAGGAGTTTGTGGCACAACTTGACAAGAAGAAGGGACCGGTTGGTAGGACATATACTGAGGCATCAAGGGTTCACAAATTTAGCATTGGAGGGCAGCGTGGAGGGTAAAAATCGTAGAGGGAGACCAAGGGATGAATACACTAAGTAGAATCCGAAGGGTGTAGGCTGCAGTAGGTACTGGGAGATGAAGAAGATTGCTCAGGATAGGGTAGCATGGAGAGCTGCACCAAATAAGTGTCAGGACTGATGACCACAACAACAACAACATTCCAAAGAACTTGATTAAATGTTTTCAAAATTAATTTAATGTACAAAGACCATTGTCTTTCATTTACTGGGGTTGGACAAAAATGTGGAAACGCCGTGAGAAATGCCTGCTTGACCATAAATGGAGATGCTATAGGAACCTGCAGGCTGCGCTATTGCATTTGACCACAAATAACACCTGCACAATGTTCTCTATACGTTGCAAGTGTCAATCGTGTTTAGAACAGTGTTCTGTGTGGAAGGGAGTGCATTATGACGGAGCCAAGTGACTTCGAATGTGGGCAAACCTGCAGGCTGCGCTATTGCATTTGACCACAAATAACACCTGCACAATGTTCTCTATACGTTGCAAGTGTCAATCGTGTTTAGAACAGTGTTCTGTGTGGAAGGGAGTGCATTATGACGGAGCCAAGTGACTTCGAATGTGGGCAAATTCTTAGCGCTCGTATGGTCAATAACTGCTGAGTGACAGACTAACAAATTATTTCACTTTCCAAGTTACATTAACATTTAATAACCACAGCATTTATTAATTAATTAGATGTGGAGAGTAATAATTATTATTTGGTGGATAAGGAGGCTTCTTTCACTGAAAAGCAAAACATGGGATTATTGCAAACTTGGACTAACATTCACGAGCCTAACCCTGCAATTGCTTTTGCGCTACGCTTGCGAATTTTTCCTTGAAGTCGATCTTCAAGCGTAGTTAAGCCATCTAAATCAAGCCTTGAGTATGGTAAGATTTGCCATCACCGACATGAGGGCAGCTTGACACGTCTTCTGTCTCTGAGCTCTCGACCGACACTACTACTTTCACTCTGGCAGACAAGCCGCGTCTCGCAACAATGCTTAGAATCGCTCTCCTATGGTTCTCCCTCAGATTGTTACTATCGGTATCTGAGTTCCTATTTATTTCCAGTCTTACAAAATGCAAAGAATAGTGTTGTTGTTGTGGTCTTTAGTCCTGAGACTGGTTTGATGCAGCTCTCCATGCTACTCTGTCCTGTGCAAGCTTCTTCATCTCCCAGTACCTACTGCAACCTACATCCTTCTGAATCTGCTTTGTGTATTCATCTCTTGATCTCCCTCTACGAGTTTTATCCTCCGCACTGCCCTCCAATATTAAACCGGTGATCCTTTGATGCCTCAGAATATGTCCTACCAACCGATCCCTTCTTCTAGTCAAGTTGTGCCACAACTTTCTCTTCTCCCCAATTCTATTGAAGAGCTCCTCATTAGTTACGTGATCTACACATCTAATCTTCAGCATCCGTCTGTAGCACCACATTTCGAAAGCTTCTATTCTCTTTTTGTCTAATCTATTTATCGTCCACGTTTCACTTCCATACATGGCTACACTCCATACAAATACCTTCAGAAAAGACCTTCTGACACGTAAATCTACACTCGATGTTAACAAATTTCTATTCTTCAGAAAAGCCTTCCTTACCATTGCCAGTCTACATTTTATTTCCTCTCTACTTCGACCACCATCAGTTATTTTGCTCCCCAGATAGCAAAACTCCTTTACTACTTTAAGCGTCTCATTTCCTAACCTAATACCCTCAGCATCACCATATTTAATTCGACTACATTCCATTATCCTCGTTTTGCTTTTGTTGATGTTCATCTTATATCCTCCTTTCAAGACACAGTCAATTCCGTTCAGCTGCTCTTCCAGGTCGTTTGCTGTCTCTGACAGAACTACAATGTCATCGGCGAACCTCAAAGTTTTAATTTCTTCTCCATGGATTTTAATTCCTACTTCAAATTTTTCTTTTGTTTCCTTTACTGCTTACTCAATATACAGATTGACTAACATCGGGAATTGGCTACAACCCTGTTGTTAAATTGGCTATATTGTTTTCAATGCAAAGGAAAGTTATGACACACTCCTTACAACATCAGCTAAGCTGCACGTTGTTCCAAGAATTACAATCATAACAGACCTAGGTATCACTTCCAGAACGAGCAGGAATAATTACGTGTAGCGATAATAAGCGATCACTAAGCCATGACATAGACAATGTCCGTCAGCCATTATTACAAGCTCTAGGATTTAGAAGGACAGTTACAAAGCTACGTGGAACACCTGGAAGGTATATAGGTATAGGCTCAGAACAAATGACACACACACATTTTAAAAGAAACCCCTTCAGATTTCTACAAATAAGCAAAATTTAACAACTTGTGCATTAGCAGCTGTCGTGCTGCTCAAAGAACTGAGTCAAAGTAACGATTTTAATGCCGAACAGTGCCTTACACAATTAATTATTTAAGCAATGTGACAATCTAAGTCACCAAACTTACCTGCTCTCAGCACACTTTAATTACTTCACAAGCATCAGGACAAACTTTATCACCGCCCGCGTAACTACACACAACTCGTCCCCTCACTCTCTTCCTTTTTTGTAACTTCAAGATGGCAGACAACGAGAGTCTGACAAGGCTGATAGGTTTCCCCATAAGAATAACAATTTTCCAAGGATATTTATCAGAGCTCGCCATTAAACAAAGGCAGTCCCCAGAACTTGCAGACAAATCAAACCAGATCCACAGGATGCTCACGCTCCAGGTGAGAAGTTACCATCACACGGGCGTGGTTCCTACCAAGGCGTGCGGCAGAGGTTTCCGTCCTCTATGTCCCAAGCCAGTGAGCCCTCACGCCGCGAAGCGCTTCAAAACACCACGGCAGTACAGGCGTGCGCCATCCGGTCGCCACTCAAGGCCTTAGCAAGTACGCAACTGGCACTAAGAGTACACCAGAGCTCGCGCCGCTCAGGGAACGACATCCAACCTTGATTTTCACTAGCAGTCGCTCACCGAGCTGACACTTCTGAGCATCTGCTCCCCTCCATCTGGTCACAACCAAAGGGCTGAGCACCGTCGACATATGGGGCAAAGAGGACATTCGCGCAAAAGTAAATGGAACTCCCGCGCCGCGGCTCAGTGAAGGGAATTCGATGATATACAGTTAACGCTCAACCCATCCAAACCCCAACCGATCTAGTATCATTATCCCGAAATATCGGGAATCCCTCCCATCTATAATTGTAAATGGGACAAATATCAATTCTATCCCTCAGCAAAAAGTCTATGAGTAATAATGGAATAATCTAAACCGGACTGAGCAGGTGACTGTAATGTGTAGAAGGCAACAGCATCTCTTCATACATGACAAAAATACAAAAAGCTATCCCCTCTTCACCAGAGAAAGAACCATATGCAAACACTTATACTGCCAATTATTGATTACAGCGACGTTGCCCTGCAAGGTCTTTCTCATGAAAGCTCACGGACACTGGAACTGGTTATGAATTCTTGTGTTCGATATATGTGATGTCCGACTCTTCGATCATATTTCACCACCATATGCACAGCAATCCCAACTGCTTGCAAACAAACGCAGAGATTTCCACATCCTCTGTCTTCTCTACTATCTCGTCAATGTCTACTGTCCCTCATATCTCTCCTCGACCTTAGCGCTCTCGTCTGAACAACATGACAGAAACACCCTTTCCCATCAGAGCAAAATCCTTTCCGTCCCACTCAATTATTCACTCACTTTGTCAAAGTCCTTATCAGTAGCAGGAACCCGACTCTGGAACAACCTCCCGCATTGTTAGAGAACTGAGTAACGCCCCCAGCTTCAGAATACAGTTAATGGCACAGCTACACAGCTACTGGTGCAACAGTAATGACTGCCATTGCCCCTGCACGCACTCGTTGCCCTGTACATCCCTCTTTTCAGCCTGATCTTCCTCATTTCCCAGTATTCTTAGCTGCTGCAGTCTCCTTAACTTTCCTTTCTCTAGAATTCGCTATGTCAAAATACATCTATTTAGTACACTTGTTGTTGTTATTTTCAGTCCAGAGATTGGTTTGATGCAGCTCTCCATGCTACTCTATCCTGTGCAAGCTTCTCCATATCCGAGTAACTACAGAAATCTACATCCTTCTGAATCAGCTTAGTGTATTCATCCCTTGGTCTCCCGCTACGATTTTTACCCTGCACATCTCCCTCCAATACCAAATTGGTTATCCCTTGACGCCTCAGAATATGGCCTATCAACCGATCCCTTCTTCTAGTTGTGCCACAAATTTCTCTTCACCCCAAATCTATTCAGTACCTCCTCATTAGTTAAGTGATCTACCCACTTAATCTTGAGCATTCTTCTGTAGCACCACATTTCGAATGCTTCTATCCTCTTCTTGTCTAAACTACACTTCTGGAAATTGAAATAAGAACACCGTGAATTCATTGCCCCAGGAAGGGGAAACTTTATTGACACATTCCTGGGGTCAGATACATCACATGACCACACTGACAGAACCACAGGCACATAGACACAGGCAACAGAGCATGCACAATGTCGGCACTAGTGCAGTGTATATCCACCTTTCGCAGCAATGCAGGCTGCTATTCTCCCATGGAGACGATCGTAGAGATGCTGGATGTAGTCCTGTGGAACGGCTTGCCATGCCATTTCCACCTGGCGCCTCAGTTGGACCAGCGTTCGTGCTGGACGTGCAGACCGCGTGAGACGACGCTTCATCCAGTCCCAAACATGCTCAATGGGGGACAGATCCGGAGATCTTGCTGGCCAGGGTAGTTGACTTACACCTTCTAGAGCACGTTGGGTGGCACGGGATACATGCGGACGTGCATTGTCCTGTTGGAACAGCAAGTTCCCTTGCCGGTCTAGGAATGGTAGAACGATGGGTTCGATGACGGTTTGGATGTACCGTGCACTATTCAGCGTCCCCTCGACGATCACCAGAGGTGTACGGCCAGTGTAGGAGATCGCTCTCCACACCATGATGCCGGGTGTTGGCCCTGTGTGCCTCGGTCGTATGCAGTCCTGATTGTGGCGCTCACCTGCACGGCGCCAAACACGCATACGACCATCATTGGCACCAAGGCAGAAGCGACTCTCATCGCTGAAGACGACACGTCTCCATTCGTCCCTCCATTCACGCCTGTCGCGACACCACTGGAGGCGGGCTGCACGATGTTGGGGCGTGACCGGGAGACGGCCTAACGGTGTGCGGGACCGTAGCCCAGCTTCATGGAGACGGTCGCGAATGGTCCTCGCCGATACCCCAGGAGCAACGACTCCCTGATATTTAACTCTATACTCGATGTTAACAAGTCTCTCTTCTTCAGAAACGCCTTCCTTCCCATTGCAGTCTACATTTTATATCCTCTCTACTTCGACCATCATCAGTTATTTTACTTCCTAAATAGCAAAACTCCTTTACTACTTTAAGTGTCTCATTTCCTAATCTAATACCCTCAACATCACCCGACTTAATTGGACTACATTCCATTATCCTCGTTTTGCTTTTGTTGATGTTCATCTTATATCCTCCGTTCAAGACACTGTCCATTCCGTTCAACTGCTCTTCCAAGTCCTTTGCTGTCTCTGACAGAATTACAATGTCATTGGCGAACCTCAAAGTTTTTGTTTCTTCTCCATGGATTTTAATACCTACTCCGAATTTTTCTTTTCTTTCCTTTACTGCTTGCTCAATATACAGATTGAATAACATCGGGGAGAGACTACAACCCTGTCTCACTCCCTTCCCAACCACTGCTTCCCAAACACTCGAGTAGTACTAGTGTTCTGTAAGCTGTCTACTTTGTAGATGAGCTACACTTCCCTAGAATTCTCTCAATAAACCGAATTCGACAAAGGACGTCACATGCTTGTTCTGTTTCATGTCGCTTTGTAGCATTACCCATAGACATTTAATCGACGTGACTGCGTAACACTGCTTACTGCTACTACTGTATTTGAACATAACAGGATTGTTTTTGGTATCACCATTATCAACCTACATTATGTCACGTTGAGAGCAATGTGTCATTCATTGTACAAAATACAAACTCTATCCAAACTCTATCCTGTAACTTCCTACAGTCACTCAAAGGCGACACTTTCCCGTAAACTACAGCGTCATCAGGACACTGCCGCAGATCCGTCAGACTTTCATGACGAAAATACAGCTGCTTTTGCAAAAAGTCGTTCACTTTAACATGAGAACATATATACACTTCAAGTAAATATTCCTAAGTCACTTCTGATGCGCTAGAAGTTATATAATTCCAGTTACAAAACACACTTTTTCCAGCGCTTCTGCCATTGATGGTAACATTTCTGGAACTAATCTTCTGTAATATCCTCCAAGGCCCTCGTCACAGCTTTTTGGACATCTTGTGTTGTTTGAAAATGGTGTCCCTTGACCACCGTTTTGACTCTTTGAAATAGAAAAATGTCGCATGGAGCGATATCTGGTGAATAAGGTGGCTGTGGTAGTACTGAAATTTGTTTTGAGGTTAAAAATTGCTGTACTGAGAGCAGTATGGGATGGCGCATTACCGTGTTGCAGAATCCAATTATCGGCAATGTTGGCACAGACATGAGGAACTCTTTTACGAAGTCTTTCTAAAATTTCTTTGTAGTAATATTGGTTAACTGTTTGTCCAGGAGGCACCCACTCTTTATGAACAATTCCCTTGGAATCAAAAAAGCACACAAGCATGCATTTCACTTTTGACTTTGATATGCGAGCTTTTTTTGGTCTGGGTTATCCCTTTGAGCACCATTGCGAACTTTGGCGTTTTGTCTCTAGATAGTACTAAAAAAAAAAAAGTTTCATCACCAGTGATAACACGGCTCAACAATTCTGGACTGATTTCCGTTTTCTCGAAAAGATCGGTTGCCACATCTTTCCATGTTTCTCGGTGCTGTGGTGTGAGATTTTTGCACAAATCTTTCTCATACCGAGATCTTCAGTTGTTATTAGACGAACCGTTTCTGGACTGATGTTCAGTTCTTCTGCAATGATTTTCATGGATAATCTTCGATCAGATCGTACGAGTTTACGCAACCTGGCCAAGTTGACATCCGTCCGTGAGGTATAGAGTTAAATATCAGGAAGTCGTTTCTGAGAGTATTTGTATGGAGTGTAGCCATGTATGGAAGTGAAACGTGGACGATAAATAGTTTAGACAAGAAGAGAATAGAAGCTTTCGAAATGTGGTGCTACAGAAGAATGCTGAAGATTATATGGGCAGATCTCATAACTAATGAGGAGGTGTTGAATAGGATTGGCGAGAAGAGAAGTTTGTGGCACAACTTGACTAGAAGAAGGGATCGGCTGGTATGACATGTTCTGAGGCATCAAGGGATCACCAATTTACTATTGGAGGGAAGCGTGGTGTGTAAAGATCGTAGAGGGAGACCAAGAGATGAATACACCAAGCAGAATCAGAAGGATGTAGGTTGCAGTAGGTACTGGGAGATGAAGAAGATTGCGCAGGATAGAGTAGCATGGAGAGCTGCATCAAACCAGTCTCAGGACTGAAGACCACAACAACAACAACAACAACAAGTTGGACTTAGGCGTCTGTTTAATATCTGTGACCTTTCGATTGCATATACTCTGAAAATGTGGAGTTTGACTTCCCCAATCTCCATCTGCACCCCTGCCCCGTGCCAAGTCAGTATGTCTGCTACAGCCCCGTCACACACTCCGCCCCCTGTTCCACATATTTGGTCAGTGCATAATTTCTTAGAGTCCATAAAGTGATTTGCGATCATCACAATAATTTTATAACTGTTTTTTTTTTAAATTCTTGCCGAATGATGTGAACAGTGGTTCGTCTTTCACAAAATGAAGTTTCGACTGTCGTTATTATTTGATTATGTGCTTCTCTATCGTTTAACGTTTACAATGCTTTTTTCATTTTATTCAGATATATTCGTATAATCAGCAAACAACATACGTACTTCTCTCTGATGTTTTCTATGTACTCCAACTCCTTACCTCATGACAGCATGACGGATGTGTTGTTTGCTGGTGGGCTGCTGTCCACTTTATTTATTTATTTATTTTTTTGAGTCATCAGACTGCGTTGATGCGGTCTGCCACGAACTCGCCTCTGCCAACCTGTTCGTCTCAGCGCAGCACTTGCAACCTACATTCTAAATTATTTACTGGGTGTACTTCTGTCTCCGTCTCCCTCTACAGTTTTTAGCCTTACAGCTCCTTCTAGTACCAAAGAAGTTATTCCGTGATGTCTTAACATATGTCCTACAGTTCTGCCCTTCTTCTTGTCAGTGCTTTCCATATATTCCTTTCCTTGCCGATTCTCCGAAGGAACTCCTCATTCCTCCTGCCTTTCCTAACAGAACAATTTCTAAAAATTCGAGTATTTTCTAGCCTGCATTGAACGGAGAATAATTTGCGTAATTCAGACTACGTCTAGCATCTCCTGCGCTAAATATTAATGTTTTCATAACTTAGCATTAGTCCACACCAACGTAATCCTTGTTAAGCTTTTGTTAATAAAGAAAAGGAAGGAATTTACTGAGAGTGGAACAAATATTCTGACCACGACTGTGGCTGTTTTCCTGCCTTTCATTATTCATAACCTGACATTTAATCTCTTCGTGACTACATTTCTTTGTTCCTTCTAAAACCTAATTTCTGGAAAACTCTAAAGGGATACACTTCTTCCACCCATAAAATGCAGGAATGCTTACACCATATCACGGAGATTAACGTACGTGTACGTTGTTGAATAATTCTCTACACGGAACACATATTCGATAAAGCAAAATTCCACCACATTTTAACGAGTATTGTTGTCCCTAAGTTAAGGTCCGACAGGAAGAGAACTTACGAAGGCACTGTTGTTCCCGAAACTTGTCTATAGAAATCAGACGCAAATCTCCATATGGATTCAGTAAAGAAATTGTTATTCAGCGTGGTTGTCACGAAACGAGCAAGAGACAGAATCTATAAAACGATTATCTCGGGCCGCTTTCACACACATTATCATATCTTGTATTTTAATTTTCATGCCCGTAAATTTACCAGCGCCGTCCTTGCCACGTTAGGCAATTTACAAGCGTCTTCAAAGAGGTCTCTACCAGCACTTGGACGAAATTCTGCAGTTAAGAGGCTTTATTAAACAGGCCGCTGCGTTAGATGTAATAAATGGCTTCACGCTCGTTAAGCCTATGCGTCCAATAATAATCCTACTTCAAAGTATCACATATACATATCGATTTTATGTTGCGGCAATTATTTCAATTTACACATGATTTAAATTTACAGGTCTCCAGCGCAACTTATAAATGACGCCTGGAATTAATTAAGTCAATGAATCTTACAATTTATTCACTAACTGTAATCGTGTGACACTTAGTGCTAATAGAAAGCACTAAGTTTTAGCGGTACTTCACTGAAGAGTGGCAGAAGAGATTCTGTTCCGACGCAGACATCGAAACGATGCGACAGCCTCTCTGGGGAAATATACAGACTGGAAGGTGCGTTAAATTTGTAGTAACTAACTGTGTCAGTAGCAAATGACATCAGATGCCGTGTTTACGTGGAGGTATAGCTATGGAGAAAGTATTTATTTCCCCACATCCGAACTACAGCCCAGTTACTAATAACAAGCTGATACCAGTAATATTGAATGTAGAATTAATTTAGATTCTACACTACTGACCATAAAAATTGCTTCATCACGAAGATGACGTGTTACAGACGCGAAATTTAACCGGCAGGAGGAAGATGCTGTTATATGCAAATGACCAGATTTTCAGAGCATTCACGGTGGCGACACCTACAACGTGTTGAACATGAGGAAAGTCTCCAACAGATTTCTCATACACAAACAGCAGTTCACCGGCGTTGCCTGGTGAAACGTTATTGTGATGCCTTGTGTAAGGAGGAGGAATGCGTACCATCACGTTTCCGACTTTGATAAAGGTCGGATTGTAGCCTATGGCGATTGCGGTATATCGTATTGCGGCATTGCTGCTCGCGTTGGTCGAGATCCAATGACTGTTAGCAGAATATGGAATCGGTGGGTTCAGGAGGGTAATACGGAACGCCGTGCTGGATCTCAACGACCTCGTATTACTTGCAGTCGAGATGACAGGCATCTTATCCGCATGGCTGTAACGGATCGTGCAGCCACGTCTCGATCCCTGAGTCAATAGATGGGGACGTTTGCTAGACAACAATCGTCTGCACGAACAGTTCGACGACGTTTGCAGCATCATGGACTATTAGCTCGGAGGCCATGCCTGCGGTTACCCTTGACCCTTCATCACAACAGGAGCACCTGCGATGGTGTACTCAACGACGAACCTGGGTGCACGAATAGCAAAACGTCATTTTTTCGGATGAATCCAGGTTCTGTTTACAGCATCATGATGGTCGCAATCATGTTTGGCGACATCGCGGTGAACGCACATTGGAAGCGTGTATTCGTCATCGCCATACTGGCGTATTGACTGGTTCGTCTCTCACCAGTTGAAAACGTCTGGTCAATGGTGGCCGAGCAACTGGTTCGTCACAATACGCCAGTCGCTACACTTGATGAACTGTGGTATCGTGTTGAAGCTGCATGGACAGCTGTACCTGTACACGCCATCCAAGCTCTGTTTGCCTCAATTCCGAGGCGTTTCAAGGCCGTTATTACGGCCAGAGGCGGTTGTTCTGGGTATTGATTTCTCAGGATTTATGCACTCAAGTTGCGTGAAAATGAAATCACATACCACTTCTAGTATAATATATTTGTCCAATGAATACCCGTTTATCATCTGCGTTTCTTATTGGTGTAGCAATTTTAGTGGCCAGTAGTGTAGATCTACAAGATGTCCATAATTAAAGTTCCAGTTTCGAAACGTTTTAAAGAGAGAACCACAGCTCAAAATGCTCTCATATTAGAACAGCATATTATTGACGCAGGGAGGAATGTCATGGAACAATCAAACACCGTCGTTTTCTGATTTGTGTTTATAGTTTTTGTGTGAGATTTATCAGCTGGTTGTAGTTACAAAAGGATCAATAAAACTTGTCATTATTTTGTAAACTTAGATACGCCACTGTTCTCATTCATACTGTCTCAGCTATTCACTGTTTTTATTTTATTGTGGTGGTACGTGGGTACACCGGCAATTTAAGGTCCAATCTTATTAAACTAATTAATTTGATTATTGATTTGAGTTCTGAAAGCGCCCGCAAGCATAGACAACAGAAGTGCCGTGAGTAAAGTCACTGATTTCGTATGTAAAAATTAAGGGTGTAGCTCACAATTTGAGGCTATTCAGAAGATAATAATACTTTTCTTTCTGTAAACATAATAACATTTAGCATCACTCATTCAGATCCACATTCATGTTTAAAACAAGCGACGGCTTGCAGTTGGCGAACCTTGGCTAGGATCTCGATTCATGCCACTTTTGTGAGAGAGTTAGTGCGTTATCTTGCGGAACAGGTGCGTGTTTTCCTTTTTTTTTTCAACGTGATACTATGGTGCACTGAAAACATTCAGACTCGATTTTAGCACTAAACGTTGTTTCTCAGCAATTTGTTGTATGTTGTAGTAATTTTATTTTAATGTACGCATTGTTTGTGTCATTGAGTTTTTTGTTGGTTTCTCATTGTGTCTTGTCAGTGACTTCTGCGTCACTTCTTGTCTGTTATTGCGTTGTTGCTGACAGTATTGCGCAAGCTTTTGTGGAACAACTCTGAGTAGGGGAAGTGTGCGATATTATAGGGTAGGTTTCGTTTCATGAACTTAAACATATGTGTTTGCATTATTTAAAAAAAAGATCAGAGTGGAGTTGTGGCGAATGCTATTTTAGAACCGGAAACTAACGGAAGTAGCAATCGATTTGAATGCTTACGAGCATCAACACGAATCAGCCATTGACGCAGAACAAGACAGAACAATGGAAGAAGTTCATTTAAATCAGTCTGCAAATAGGGCGCAAATGCCAAATCCAGAATACTCCTGTGATGACGGTTCAGTTCACTCAGGAAATGAAAGAGAAATGGATGACGAGACGGCAGGTTATATAGGTTCTGTAAATACGGAAACAGATACAGGCAGAGAAAGCAACAGTCGGCTTTCACGGACAAGGCGTCATAGAGCAGATGAATCGCGTGCGTCTAGTACTAAGTACATTACTGGAAGTGCGCAGTTAGAGTAGATCATTCAATATATGCAAGAGGCAGAGAAGAGGCGACAGCAAACGGAAGAGGAGAGACGACAGGAGGAGGAAAAACAGAGGAAGGAATGGGGAAAAAAAGAGATGATAGAAAGAAGACCAAAGACAAGAGATTCCCATGAATGATATTAGGGAAGTTCAGAAGCGATAAGACAAGCAGGAAAAGAGACAGGACGAAGTAATGAAAGAAATTAAAGAAATTCGAAGGAGGACTGATGATTTTGTCGAAAACGTAAATCAGTTCAGGAATGATGGGTGTAAAGGTTGAAGACATTAGAGAAACATGAGATGAAATGCGGGAAGTAGTGGTAGAGTCCAAACGGGAGGCTAGGGCAGCTAGATTAGCAGAACGAGATGCACGAAAAAATGCCCAGATTGCGCGAGATCAGGCAAAGCTGGCAAAGATCGAAGTGAGCACAACCAAGAAAGCTATTTCTGCTTTCAAAAAACAGCGACAAAGAGTAGCTGAAAAGACAAAGGAAGAAATTTGAGAGATCAATGACGAGCAAACACGTCTCACTATCCAACAGAATGAGCTGGCGGATGAGATGAGACAAATATGCGAACAGGTAGCTCGTGTAGAAATTCAGCCAGAATCAACAGCACGTCGCCGTGAGTTTGTTGGTCACCGCGAATGTCAGAGAAAATTTTGCAACACAAACTGGAGCATCTCCGGTACATGTTTTATTAAAATACGTATGCATGCATCTAATGAATTTATCGTTTTTATTACGTCCCCGCCGGCCGGGGTGGGTGAGCGGTTCTAGGCGCTACGGTCTGGAACCGCGCGGCAGCTACGGTCGCAGGTTGGAATCCTGCCTCGGGAATGGATGTGTGTGATGTCCTTAGGTTAGTTAGGTTTAAGTAGTTGTAAGTTGTAGGGGACTAATGACCTTAGCATTAAGTCCCATAGTGCTCAGAGCCATTTGAACCATTACATGCCCAGGTGGACCTCTGAGTGCTTCGGCAATTTTCTACCACTCATATTTCCTTCGCTACGGTATTTGTGCTGTGGATCTATGGGAACCCCCGTATGATGTCTGTATTTTACATCGGCAATATTACATTCTCTTCTGTACACTAACAACATCGCCCATGCAATTCATGTCAACAACAATAAAAACAATTACTGTACAAATGTGTGGTGAATGGTCCGTTACACGACCGACAGAACAGACACCACTTTATGACACAAGTTTTTGAAAGGAATGAAGGCATTCGGCTGCAATTGGGCACTGAAAGAAATTCAACGGTGACAAGTGACAATTTGTGCTGGAGAGGGACTCGAAACAGGATTTCACACTTTACGGGAGCGCGTTTCCATTAGAAGATGCTTCCCACCCCACCGAAATTCTCAACTTGTCACACGCTAGTAGCGTCCACCGCCCGTTAACCCTTTGCTCGCAGCTTTTGGCTGAGATCAGCAAGTGTTCGGACATAGCGTGCTATGCACTGAAACTACCGTGAGCTGTGAACCGTATACATGTCCGACAGAACACACTGCACATATATATTATCTATGAGCATAGACGACTTATGGTACACTACTGGTCATTAAAATTGCTACACTAAGAAGAAATGCGGATGATAAACGGGTATTCATTGGACAAATATAATATACTAGAACTGACATGTGATTACATTTTCACGCAGTTTGGGTGTATACATCCTGAGAAATCAGTAACCAGAACAACCACCTCTGGCCGTAATAACGGCCTTCATACGCCTCGGTATTGAGTCAAACAGAGCTTGGACGGCGTGTACAGGTACAGCTGCTCTTGCAGCTTCAACACGATACCACAGTTCATCTTGAGTAGTGACTGGCGTATTGTGACGAGCCACCATTGACCTGAAGTTCTCAATTGGTGAGAGATCTGGAGAATGTGCTGGCCAGGGCAGCAGTCGAACATTTTCTGTATCCAGAAAGGCCCGTACAGGACTTGCAACATGCGGTCGTGCGTTATCCTCCTGAAATGTAGGGTTTCGCAAGGGTCGAATGAAGGGTAGAGCCACGGGTAGTAACACATCTGAAATGTCCACTGCTCGAAGTGCCGTCAGTGCGAACAAGAGGTGACCGAGACGTGTAACCAATGGCACCCCATACCATCACGCAGGGTGATACGCCAGTATGGCGATGACGAATAGACGCTTCCAATGTGCGTTCACCGCGATGTCGCCAAACACGGATGCGACCATCATGATGCTGTAAACAGAACCTGGATTCATCCGAAAAAAATGGCGTTTTGCTATTCGTGCGCCCAGGTTTGTCGTTGAGTATACCATCGCAGGCGCCCCTGTCTGTGTTGAAGCGTCAAGGGTAACCGCAGCCATGGTCTCCGAGCTGATAGTCCATGCTGCTGCAAACGTCGTCGAACTGTTCGTGCAGATGGTTGTTGTCTTGCAAACGTCCCCATCTGTTGACTCATGGATGGAGACGTGGCTGCACGATCCGTTACAGCGTTACAGCCGTCATCTCGACTGCTAGCAATACGAGGCCATTGGGATCCAGCACCGCGTTCCGTATTACCCTCCTGAACCCACTGATTCCATATTCTGCTAACAGTCATTGGATCTCGACCAACGCGAGCAGCTATATCGCCATACGATAAACCGCAATCGCGATAGGCTACAATCCGACCTTTATCAAAGTCGGAAACGTGATGGTACGGATTTCTCCTCCTTACACGAGGCAACACAACAACGTTTCACCAGGCAACGCCGGTCAACTGCTGTTTGCGTATGAGAAATCGGTTGGAAACTTTCCTCATGTTCAACACGTTGTAGGTGTCGCCACCGTGAATGCTCTGAAAAGCTAATCATTTGCATATCACAGCATCTTCCTCCTGTCGGTTAAATTTCGCGTCTGTAGCACGTCATCTTCGTAGTGTAGCAATTTTAATGGCTAGTAGTGTAATTTAAGTGCGGATGTGCGCTAGGTCCGAACTCTTGCGGGACTCAGCCAAAAGCTACTAGTTAAGGGGTTAACAGACAGCGGACGCTACTAAAGCGTGATAAGTTGAGAAAATGGGTGACATGGGAAGAGTGTCCGGATGGCTGAGGCGGTTAAGGCGACTGCTCGCGTAAATTGGGAAAACTGGGTACGAGTCTGTGTTCAGTACAAATTTTCACTTGTCACCGTTTATTCAGTGTCCTCTTGAGATCGATGTCTTTGTTTCTCGTTAAAGTAGACAAGACAGCAGACAAAAGCCTTTTGTAAGGCTAACGCTGAACCGGAGAAGACGGGAACATCCTTTGATGGCTCGCTAAAAGACCGATAACTACCGGAACTCGAGCGAGCACAAGCGAATGCGGACCGAACGCGACCGAATGCCGTTTACTCCCGCGCACGTTGCGTTCACACCAAGGAGAATTCTCGTTGCGTGTTGCACGCTCGCTTGTATTCCCAATGGTGTAAAGAGATCTTTATAGGTCCCAGACCGACGAACAATTCTCAAGAATTTGTCGACCATGAATTTTGTGAGCTACCTGTCCATGGGTATTACTTCTACGTTATTATTCTCGCATCTGGCTTCTCCTTGGCCAGCTTTATGTAATCGTTTCAGCCTTAATCGGTCTAGGCAGTAACTCGTTAATACTAGAAGGCTGGGACACATTCTTGTGCATGATTGTTTCTCAGCGCAGTTTTCGTCCATTTTCGCACGTTACATGACAATAAATTTACGTGGAGTCAGATGCTCGATCATCAGAATTGCTATTAAGATATGTTAACTTTGTGGGATATAAATATTTGATTTAATATGGAGGTGGAAACGGCAATATCTCGAATCTAACAGTTTTCTTTGCAGTTGCCGCAAAAGGGAGAAAAATAAACACGGAAAATAACGAGCACGGAGCAGTCAGTGGTTTTAATCTGGTGCGCGCGCGCCCGCCAAAGCGCACTTGGTTAAGGCGAGGTAATCGCTCATTTCGATCGCAGCTCCTCCCGTTATTAAGACCTATAAATTAGAGTTTAATTAGGGCGGCGGTATCAGTTTGTCTGCAGCGCGCATCTAGCAGAGCGCGAGATAGCATCGGGTCCTCAGCTGATTGCCTTCCCACACTCGTAGCTCCCTCTTGTCAGCCTGTGTCGGCGCTCCAATCGTCTACGACGCTATCTGTGCGCTTGGTGGCTGAGCTGCGTGATTTTATGTTGAACGAAAGAGCAATCTGCATTTAACTGCCGAGCTGGGCTCCAGGTAGTCCAGTTGTACACCACTGGCGTTTACTAATGGGTAGTTGCAACGCTCAATTTTGTATCCTCTCCTTGCTAACCACAGCATCTCTTGTGGTCCTTGCAAACACGAGACACACACACACTTAAAGGGCTGCGGTCACCGTGGTACCGGAAAAGTTCCTCTCGCCGTCATCATACCCTCCTTACTGCGATATTTAACTATTGCTAAAAAAATAGTCCCATCTCATAGGCGTGGAGAGAAACCAAGATAATAATGACTCCTAAACCTAAAAAGACCAGGGCCGGCCGGGGTGGCAGAGCTGCTCTAGGTGCTTCAGTCTGGAACCGCGCGACCGCTAGGTCGCAGGTTCGAATCCTGCCTCTGGCATGGATGTGTGTAATGTCCTTAGGTTAGTTAGGTTTAAGTAGTTCTTAGTTCTTGAGGACTGTTGACCTCAGATGTTAAAAGTCCCATAGTGCTCAGAGCCATTTAAACCAAAACGACCAGGACCGATTCAATATCATACTGACCCATCCCACTGCTTGACGTCATATGCAAAACCTTCGAAAGAATTATAACTGAGAGACGCATACGAGTTCGGGATACCAATTCGATTCTACACAGAGTACGCGAAAGAACTTGCCCCCTTCTAGCAGCCGTGTACAGCAAGACTCTAGAGGAACGGAAGGTTCCAAATGATTGGAAAAGAACACAGGTAGTTCCAGTTTTCAAGAAGGGTCGTCGAGCAGATGCGCAAAACTATAGGCCTATATCTCTGACATCGATCTGTTGTAGAATTTTAGAACACGTTTTTTGCTCGCGTATCATGTCATTTCTGGAAACCCAGAATCTACTCTGTAGGAATCAATATGGATTCCGGAAACATAGATCATGTGAGACCCAACTCGCTCCTTGTGTTCATGAGACTCAGGTAGATGCCATTTTCCTTGCTTCCGGAAGGCGTTCGATATGGTTCCGCACTGTCGCCTGATAAACAAAGTAAGAGCCTACGGAATATCAGACCAGCTGTGTGGCCGGATTGAAGAGTTTTTAGCAAACAGAACACAGCATGTTGTTCTCAATGGAGAGACGTCTACAGACGTTAAAGTAACCTCTGGCGTGCCACAGGGGAGTGTTATGGGACCACTGATTTTCACAATATATATAAATGACCTAGTAGATAGTGTCGGAAGTTCCATGCGGCTTTTCGCGGATGATACTGTAGTATACAGAGAAGTTGCAGCATCAGAAAATTGCAGCGAAATGCAGGAAGATCTGCAGCGGATAGGCACTTGGTGCAGGGAGTGGAAACTGATCTTTAACACAGAAAAATGTAATGTATTGCGAATACATAGAAAGAAGGATTCTTTATTGTATGATTATATGATAGCGGAACAAACACTGGTAGCATTTACGTCTGTAAAATATCTGGGAGTATGCGAACGGAACGATTTAAAGTAGAATGATCATATAAAATTAATTGTTGGTAAGGCGGGTGCCAGATTGAGATTCATTGGGAGAGTCATTAGAAAATGTAGTCCATCAGCAAAGGACGTGGCTTACAAAACACTCGTTCGACCTATACTTGGGTATTGCTCATCAGTGTGGGATCCGTACCAGGTCGGGTTCACAGAGGAGATAGAGAAGACCCAAAGAAGATCGGCGAGTTTCGTCACAGGGTTATTTGGTAAGCGTGATAGCGTTACTGAGATGCTTAGCAAACTCAAGTGGCAGACTCTGCAAGAGAGGCACTCTGCATCGCCGTGTAGCTTGCTGTCCAGGTATCGGGAGGGTGCGTTTCTGGATGAGATATCAAATATATTGCTTCCCCCTACTTATAACTTCCGAGGAGATTACGAATGTAAAATTAGAGAGATTCGAGTGGGCACTGAGGCTTTCCGGCAGTCGTTCTTCCCGCGAACCATACGTGACTGGAACAGGAAATGGAGGTATTGACAGTGGCACGTAAAGTGCCCTCCACCACACACCGTTGCTTGGCTTGCGGAGTATGAATGAACATGTAGATGTAGATCAAATATATTGACAAAATGGACATCTTAAACCATCAACAATATGGTTTCTGTAAACCCATTCGAGCTCTAACCTCTACTAAAACTGACGACTGACGCAACAAAGCGATAAACGTAGGTCACTGCAAGCTCCGTGTCTTCCTAGATATAGACCGTACTTCTGCCGAAATCGGGACGGTGGTCTACTATATAAACTAATCACAGCAGGTATTCCCTCCAAAACAGTCCGAATCATCAAATCCCTGCTGTTAAACAGACAGTGTATAGTGCATGTGAAAAAACATCAGGGACCTTCACACCCCAAGCAGGACTACCACAGCGGGCATAATATCCCCACTACTCCACTCCCTCTACACAATAGACATGCCAGCCAACAACAAACAGACCGAAGTTACTGGTACTTTGTTGCCTTCACCATCACCATACAAAGACAAACAGACGACTTCCTTAACAGGTTACAAGTCTCGATGCAAAAATGGAGAACAAAACCGAACCCAACTGAGAACCAAACCAAACTACTCATAGACAGAAACAAATCCCAAAAAAGAAAGACAACAAACAGACGACGTCAGGCTGGCTTTCTGGGACACTCCTCTCCTACTGACAGGCTCGATAAAATATCTAGGAATACACGTTGACAAGTACCTCAAATTCAAAACTCACATCCAACACGTACTTGACAAGATCCAACAAAGACAATCCCTCTTCGAGACTACTGCAAGGTCGCTTTCGTGACTGTGCTTGCATAGCTGTCATAAACACATACAAAACCTTTATCATTCCAGTAATGGAGCACGCTTCAGTTCTACTAGCAAGGCTCTCACGAACAACTATCACTCAGCTCTTCACGACAGAAAGACGCCTCCTCTGAAGCATACTCACACTGGACAACAGAATCCCCTACAACATCATCTACTAAACGACAGTGATTACATCCATACAAAGACGACTCACCTGGCTCAGGACAACATGTAGTGTACATTTACTAAACAACAGACCAAACATCAAGGACATCCTCACCACAATATCCAGAACTACTGAAAAACCCAAATTTAAATATGTAAACCCTTGTGGAACAATAATCCGAAACACACTTGACATATTCCCACACCTAGACACAGATTAAACAACAGGGTTAATACATCTCACATCCACTGGACCGCACCTACTTGCACGAAGCGAATCAGATAGCAACGAAACCCGCGACCCAGTCCTAGACGCAAAAGGAAATGCATAAACTATTGTTAAGACATACGACATTACAATAACCATCAACCAAGGTAACAAAATCACCGAGATCGATAACTGGAAAAACCAAGGAAAAAAACATATCAGTACTGCTTTCTACCATAGGCAAAGCATATGCTGAATATAAAAATAGTACCAAATATATAAAATGCTAAATCCCACTTCTATGTATTCTGCACAGCAAACACAAGCAATAATTAGAACTATAATAAAAAAGACAAAACACGCTGGGAAAGCAATAGTAACATTAAAAATGAGAACAGTTTTAAGACCAGTGATTTAAGGTAGAACTAAGCCGAAATTAAGACGTATATTTAAAAAATGAAATCAACCAGAAAATAAAAAACTGTGAATAATTTCAAGACTAGCAAATTAGGTTCGATTTAAGTTAGAGATTAAACACAATATAAGAAAAGAATGTAAAATTCAAATATAACGAAAACATGCACCTTAGGATAAAGCAGTCCTAAGTGGTCCAGCGGCCTCCCTTAGAGAAGGGAATGAAAATGATAAAAAAGTGGCACAGACAAGTCACCAGATGCAGGCGCCAGATATCGCGCGATAGCATCAGCCGACAGTTGGTCACGGTGCCTCTGAACTCCTTCGTCAGTTATTGGTGGGTTGGATGCCTCGACACTTCGGTGCTAAGAGACGAATCTTGCATTACAGTGTTTCCTATCAAAACGTAGTCGAATGTATGTCAAAGTGCAACAGCATGTTCCTAAATTAGTCACACAAAAGTAACATTTAATTGAGAAAAGAGGAAATAACTTGCAGGAATGTTTGATACAGTGCTGAGTGCAGTACATCTTCAAGTTTTACGTCCACCAAGCACTGGTACTTCCCGACTTTCCCGCTAGGTGGCATGTGCGGGTCAGTTTTTCCGGCAGTCATCATGGAGTCGTATAATAGTGCAGAGCGAGCGTATTTTTGTTTATAGTTTCATGAAGCAAAATCCGCTACTACAGCTCAAAAGCAATTCAGGATTAAATAGTGCAAGCCACCACCTTAAATGACAAACTGTAATTAATTGATACAATCGTTTCACCAAAACAGGCTCTGTATTACATAAGACGCCGGGTCAGGTTTGGCCAGCAGTCTCTGATACAGCAATTGAACAAGTTCAGCAGTCTTGTACTCGTAGTTTGGGGAAGTGAATAAGACGTGACAGCTTAGAATTGAATGCGCCTAGTATTGCAGTGTAGAAGGTATTACAGAATAGCCTGTCTTTCAAAACTTACAAACCAGAACCGTTACAATCTTTAAGAGAAAGTGATAAAGAGAAACGAGCTGAGTTATCAGTAGAAATGTAATACAAAATGCAAACTGAAGGTAATTTTCTCAATAAAATTGTGTTCAGTGACGAAGCCACATTCCACACCTGCGGTAAAGCGAATTGGTACAATGTTTGGATATGGAGTGAGCAGTAATCACGTCACGTAGTCGAAAATGTACGGGATGCGTTTAAGGTAAATTGTAAGAAAATGAAACGCCTACAGCCGTCCTTATGATTTTATTTATTTTGTAGCTACAAGTTTCGGCGCTTCATTGTGCCACCTTCAGACTGTAGTTGATGCTGAAGGGGTTGACACTGTATACCGCATCAGTGGCCAACATAACTGGTTTCGTAGACTATCTGTAAACTTTGTTGTCAGCAGTTCAACCAGCAACTGCCAACTAAGTGGTAGCTACAAAATAAATAGAAACATAAGGACGGCTGTAGGCGCTTCATTTTCTTACAATAGTGAAAACGATGAACATACAAAAATTCTAAGATAACCGTTTCTTGCGCTGAAAGCTGTAACAAGATTTGGGGTCCTCTCTTTTTTTGCTGAGTCAACAGTAACAGGCATATCGTACCTGGACGTGGTTGGACGTTATCTAATGCGTCAATTACATGTAGATATGAGCACAGAGTTCATTTTCCAGCAAGATGGTGTGCCATCGTAATACCATAGTTGAGTTGACGCGTCTCTCCATAGGAATGTGCCGACTTAGATTGGACGTGGTGAAACAATATCCTGGTCATCACAATCACCTCAATGGACTTCTGTCTATTGTATTACATTAAAGACAGTGATTTCGTTCCTCCGCTCCCGGGAAACGTCGACGAGCTGCGACAATGTATAAGACAAGCAGTTGCCACCAGACATCAAGATTTGCCCCATAGTACGAGGCGTGTTTTTTAAGTAAGTACCGTTTTTAAATAAAAAAAGAGGTGCTAAGATATCTCAATAATTTTATTTTTTCATGAAAGCCTGTATCTTAATCTACGCACTGACGCCATTACAGACTGAATCTTCCTTGTTCACATTGTGTACTGAGTGTTTAAGATGCCTCCAATAATCGTGAGTCCCTCCGACTGTGAAGTACGGGCTATTATAAGATTTCTTAGTGCTAAAGGCTTAAAAGCGATCGATTTTCATCGTGAGATCTGTGCTGTTTATGGAGAAAACATTGTGAGTGATGGAATGGTAAGAAAGTGGGTGAGAGCATTTAAAGATGGCGGCACAAAAGTGCATTATGAACAACAGAGTGGACGTCCTTCCGTCGTTAATGAAAGTTTGGTGCAGGAAGTGGACAATAAGGTGAGAGAAAATAGAAGCTTTACGATTTTCTCCTTGCGGGATGACTTTCCTAATGTTTTTCGTAGTGTTTTGTATGGTATTGTGAACGAGAACTTGATTTACCGAAAATTGTGGGCACGTTGGGTATTGAAAATGTTGACGGATGTGCACAAAACCAAACGTTTAGACAGTGCATTAACTTTCCTTGAGCGGTACCACAACGACGGTGATTATTTCTTAAGCCAAATTGTTACGGGCGATGAAACATGGGTGGCCTACGTCACACCAGAATCACAGCAACAGTCCATGGAAGTTGAGCAAGGGCATCGTTTTGCTGAAATACAATGCCCGTCCGCATGTGGCGAATCAGACCAAAGATCTCATCACATGTTTGAGTACGTTGAGATTTCTGCCTTTATCGCTGTGTTTAAAATCGACAGACACTGTGATACACATGATACTTCATGCTTTTTTTCTCTGAGACATGTACTTAAAGCTGATGGATTACCTTTACTATTATTCACGTGCTTACGGAATGCAGCTCTAAAATTTCTTCCAGTTTGACCTATATACACTCCTGGAAATTGAAATAAGAACACCGTGAATTCATTGTCCCAGGAAGGGGAAACTTTATTGACACATTCCTGGGGTCAGATACATCACATGATCACACTGACAGAACCACAGGCACATAGACACAGGCAACAGAGCATGCACAATGTCGGCACTAGTACAGTGTATATCCACCTTTCGCAGCAATGCAGGCTCCTATTCTCCCATGGAGACGATCGTAGAGATGCTGGATGTAGTACTGTGGAACGGCTTGCCATGTCATTTCCACCTGGCGCCTCAGTTGGACCAGCGTTCGTGCTGGACGTGCAGACCGCGTGAGACGACGCTTCATCCAGTCCCAAACATGCTCAATGGGGGACAGATCCGGAGATCTTGCTAGCCAGGGTAGTTGACTTACACCTTCTAGAGCACGTTGGGTGGCACAGGATACATGCGGACGTGCATTATCCTGTTGGAACAGCAAGCTCCCTTGCCGGTCTAGGAATGGTAGAACGATGGGTTTGATGACGGTTTGGATGTACCGTGCACTATTCAGTGTCCCCTCGACGATCACCAGAGGTGTACGGCCAGTGTAGGAGATCGCTCCCCACACCATGATGCCGGGTGTTGGCCCTGTGTGCCTCGGTCGTATGCAGTCCTGATTGTGGCGCTCACCTGCACGGCGCCAAACACGCATACGACCATCATTGGCACCAAGGCAGAAGCGACTCTCATCGCTGAAGACGACACGTCTCCATTCGTCCCTCCATTCACGCCTGTCGCGACACCACTGGAGGCGGGCTGCACGATGTTGGGGCGTGAGCGGAAGACGGCCTAACGGTGTGCGGGACCGTAGCCCAGCTTCATGGAGACGGTTGCGAATGGTCCTCGCCGATACCCCAGGAGCAACAGTGTCCCTAATTTGCTGGGAAGTGGCGGTGCGGTCCCCTACGGCACTGCATAGGATCCTACGGTCTTGGCGTGCATCCGTGCGTCGCTGCGGTCCGGTCCCAGGTCGACGGGCACATGCACCTTCCGCCGACCGCTGGTGACAACATCGATGTACTGTGGAGACCTCACGCCCCACGTGTTGAGCAATTCGGCGGTACGTCCACCCGACCTCCCGCATGCCCACTATACGCCCTCGCTCAAAGTCCGTCAACTGCACATACGGTTCACGTCCACGCTGTCGCGGCATGCTACCAGTGTTAAAGACTGCGATGGAGCTCCGTATGCCACGGCAAACTGGCTGACACTGACGGCGGCGGTGCACAAATGCTGCGCCGCTAGCGCCATTCGACGGCCAACACCGCGTTTCCTGGTGTGTCCGCTGTGCCGTGCGTGTGATCATTGCTTGTACAGCCCTCTCGCAGTGTCCGGAGCAAGTATGGTGGGTCTGACACACCGGTGTCAATATGTTCCTTTTTCCATTTCCAGGAGTTTATATTTATTCACAGTCGCCACATTTTAGTTTATAAACTCCAGCTCGAGAAAGTATTGGAGGTTGTTCTGGTTCAGTTATTGTGCTCTGTGACTTGAATTAGATTTTTAGGTTTTTTTTTGTGCGTCACGCCGAATTTTATCTGATACTTGTCGTCAATAAGATAAGGTAATTTATTTGCCCTTCTTTTCATTTTGAGTTTGATCTAATGTAATTTTATCTTTTAATATACTTTTATTTCAATTTTTTTTATTTTAGCCCCATACTGGTCTGAAAAAATAAAAATCAACAACAAAACAAGCAGCCTTGTCTATGTATATACGTGCAATATCCTTCAACAGCATCTAATATTTGAATTTTTTTCACGTGACATGTCCTCGGTGCTGGGTCATGTGGTGGTAGGAGGAAGACTGACTGTAGCTGATGGACAATAAGTTCCATTTGGTAAAACCAACTAATCACCCGTGGCCTTCTTCCTTCTTCTGGCCAGTTAGGTGACGTGAAGTGTTTGTCACTCATCTTCGATCAGGGAACAGACATTTCACTGGCACGTGGCTTTCTACAGCAGTGAGACGTGGCGTACAGGTTACTGTACACTAAGTTTGTAATGAAAGCATTTTATATTCAGACAAGAGGACAGAGGTTAGTCTTTCATCCTACCTGTCCTCCAATTTTCGTTGAGTCCTGGTATTATTTTTATCATTTTGTGCGATATCTGACTTGCTCCCTAAGCCACTAAGGAGAAGGTTATAATGTGTTACTCAAGCAGCAAGTTCCCCGAGTTTTATTTAAAAATTTGTTTGTGATATTTCAGTTAGAATTATAACGACAAATTTTAACACTGACAGAGTTTTCCTGACTGAGTATGAATGAGATGGGTAGTCCCCCAGGGAACTTCAGCTAGAAGTACGCGGGTGGCGACCGCGGGGACCCGAGCTGAGTCTGACATTGCTTCCACTTACTTGTGTCAGACTCGTTCTTTCTCCTTCCCTGTCGGCCTCCTTTGGAAAAACTCTTGCTTTTTTGACCCCAACGGTATTAGCTTTCGAGGCCCGAGGGTGTCTTCCCAATTTTCTTATTCCTGCTTCTAACCCAACTCCTGAGGGGAGCCCACCCCTTAAGAAAAAGCAGCATTCCTGTAAGCAGTGAGGATACCACCGCAGGTTGGACGGGAGGCCAGCACCCTCTCTTCGTAAAAAATTGAACACGCTCTCAAGACTACAAGTAAGCCTCGGAACATTACTGACGAAGAAACGGTATACGATTTGGAACGTGGAACGTAAGGAGTCTGTACAAGACAGGAGCTGCAATCAGCGTGGTCAAAGAAATTCAGACCTAGTTGCACTGCAAGAAATCCGGTGGGACGATACTGGCAGTATTGATGTTAAAAACTGTACTATTCTGTATGGTGCCTGTGAACATGGGCATCTGTTAGGTACTGGTTTCTGCGTCAGTAAGACTTTGGCCACTAGTGTTTCAGAATTGTTCCAGTCAACCCAAGAATATCTTTTCTAACAGTGGACGTAAAGCATGTTAAGGCGACTTTTGTGAACTGTCATGCTCCCACGGAGGAGAGCGAAAGTGAAGTGAAAGACGAGTTCTACGCACAGCCAGAGGCAGTGATGGACGCTATACCAAACGGACACCTGAGGATCCTCCTTGGTGGTATGAATGCCAAGGTTGGGAAAGAACAAATATTCCAAGACACAACAGGAAGGGAAAGTCTACACAACCTAAGCAATGACAATGGTGTTAGGTTCATCAGCTTCGCTACATCATTAGGGTTGTTCATCCCCAGCACAAAGTTCCAGTGGAAAAACATACATAAAGGAACCTGGGTGTCACCTTTTGTGGTCGCCATCATGCCGGTGTGGGCGTGGAGGGGTTCCACCTCTGATAAAAAAAGATGGGAGAACTGTAAATCAAATAGACCATGTTGCCATTGATCTGAGTCAAGAGATGGGTGTTAGACGTTAAGACAGGGTGGGGTGCTGAAGGTGGGAGTGATCATTTCCTGGTCAGAGGCCTTTTAAACATACAGTGCAAAGGAAGAATGGGGCCTAAGTTAAAAAGAGTAGAAAGGTACCATGTGGAGAAACTAAAAGATGAGGCAACGAAGACCGGATACCAGTTGCAACTTAGTAACCGGTTTTTGAGGCACTCAGTGAAATGGACGCGAATCAGGACCTTGAACTAATGTGGGGAAACATCCAGAGCTCAGTTAGGGATACTGAAAAGGAAACACTCATGGGAGACCCAGTGGGCAAGAAGATCTGGTTTGGAAAGGAATGTGCAGATGCCCTGGAAAGGAGAAAGGAAGGCAGGACCAAGTGGCTGAAGAAGACAAGTCTGGCGCAGGGCAAAGCACAATTTGAGGAGGTCCGAAAGACTACACAAGCAATTCTGAGAAGAGCAAAGAAGAAATACATAAGGGATATCATCATTGAAGCAGAAACAGACTACAGAGGACAAAAGGCTAAGGAAATGTTTCTGAAGGTGAAGTACCTCTGCAAAGGTCACCAGGCCAAGCAGAAATTTGTCAAAAATTCCCATGATAAGTTCCTGACGAACGATAGGGACATAGCTGAGAGATGGAAAGGGTACTTTCGACAGCTGCTAAATTGTGATGAACCCGAACTGCAGTTTGATTTCCAGTACCCAATTACAGACGATGCAGACTATCCCCTACCTACCCTGGATGAGATTAAAACCAGAATCGGACATCGGACACCTTAGACAGAATAAGAGACCAAGTGAAGATGGAATACAGGCTGAAATGATTCTGGCAGGAGGAGAGAAACTTGCAGAAAAAATACACCGACTGATACAGGCAATATGGACCAAAGAAGAACTACAAGGAGAATGGAAAACAACTCTGATTTGTCCAATACATAAGAAGGGCGACAAACTGAAATATGATAACTATCGAGGAATCGCCCTGCTTAACGTCTGCTATAAGATCCTGTCCAATTGCCTCATACATAGAACTTAGCCAGTGGCAGACTCGGTGATTGGGGAGTACCAGGGAGGTTTCCGGCCAGGACAGTCGACAGTGGATCACATCCTCAATCTCCGGCAGCTCACTGAGGAACTGGGTGAATATGGTAAAGATTTGAATATTTTATTCGTTTATTTTAAGAAGGCCTATGACTGCATACATCGCAAAAGCCTGCTCAACTGTTTAAGGGAGTTTGGCATAGCAGAGAAACTCATGAATCTGATAAAGATCTATCTGAACGAAACACGTGCAAAGGTGAAGATGGGAAATCGCGTAACTGAGGAGTCTGAAATTGTGACAGGACTCAGGCAAGGAGTTGGGTTGTCCTATATCCTGTTCAACTTTGCCCACGAGAAGATCGTACGCGAGACCTTCTAAGAGAACGAAGGGATTGAAATCGAAGGAAAGAGACTACGATACTTATCCTATGCAGACGACATCTGTTTACTCTCTAGGTCGGAGGAGGAGCCGGATCAAATGACCAAAGCACTAAATGAGGCTGCCAGAAAATTTGGGCAAAACGTAAACGAAGCCAAGACAGGGTACCTCGTTATGAAGCATGGTCATTGTCAGAATGCTGATCATCTACAATCACAGCAGGTTGGGTACCAGTCCTACAAGAGAGTGCAAGAATTCAAATACCTAGAGGCACTTTTCATTGAGAACTCGTCATGTGAAGCAGAGATCAATGCCAGAATACATGCAGGAAACCGATCTTACCATAGCCTAGCACAACTACTTCGGTCCAGATATCTCTCCAGACAGTTCAAGATTTTACTACAAAACCCTGATCCAGCCTGTTGCTCTATATGGCTGTGAGACATGGAGTATCCGGAAACAGGACTTCCATAAACTCCTGGTTTTTTAGAGAAAAGTGCTTCGAAAGATCTTCGGTCCGGTTCTGGATGAGTTACAGGGGAATGGAGGATCAGATAGAACCAAGAGCTTGAGGAACTATACTAGCAGCGCAACAGAGCAGGAGCTGTCAAAGCTGAACGAATGCAGTGGGCCGGTCATGTGGCCCGGATGGAGGATCACAGATGGCCTCGGAAGCTCCTGGATTTCACACCTACAGGAAAGAGACCGCCAGGGAGACCCAAGAAGCGTTGGAGGGATGGACTCCATGAAGATTTAAACCAAGTGCCAATAGATGTGAACGAATGGCGGATGGCAGCAATGGATAGACTACAGTGGAGGAGGAAACTTGTAGAAGCGTGCGGTCCACTGGGCCTGATCACATCGTAGTAGTAGTAGTAGTAGTATTAGTAGTAGTAGTAGACTTCTCCTGACTGAGTGTGAATGAGATGGGTAGCTGAACGGGGGTGGGAATGGGAGAGGGTGACTGCAATTTTAAGTGACGTTACATTTCAGACCTTTTAGTTGCAACTGCTTTAACCGCAATGGTCTCAGATTACTTTAGTAAGCTGATGGCCTCATTGTTGAGGCATAAATCCCTCCGCCCCCCCTCCCCCCATACACTCTCGCGCACGTTTGTTTATTATTTCTTTTCGGTCTGATGTTCGGCCACTAGTTGGACCTAGTGGATTCTTGGTTCGATTATGTGGTTCGTATGTGTCTAAGTGTAGACATGTCAACATAGCTGCATGTTAATCCCTTACTTTCTTTCAAAAAATCCTCAGGAATCAATTTCTCAAAGCCGCTGATCAAGAGCAAATGAGACCTTGAACACATTTTTCTCGCTTTGTTCACAAACTTCAAAGCTATCATTTTTGTTCTGTCCGTATCAACAGTTCCGTCTATAGTACACTGAAAGACATGGAGGGAAAACACAAGGCGCTGAGTGTCAAATGGAAAAGGATTTCGAATTCATAACAGTAATTACAGACCTCCTTTATCAATATCGTCGTCTCAGTGTTCCATTAAAACATTTTAAAGAGTATGTAGTTAATAAATTTCTCCATCATGGCTAGAGTCATATTTCAGACAGCAGGATTATAAAAATGCAGGTTACGGTTCCTTTACGAAGTCTGATAGTGGCTTAAAGCGGAATATGTTTTGCAGCTGCCCGGCGGGAACTGGAATACGAAATATATGAAGCCATTAGGCATTCAGATCACGACTCCTTTAAGAGAAGAAATCAGTTTTAATGACTCTGCGGTGAATATAATGTTGAAGCCTGACTGCCCAATTTATCTGCATCCAGATACAAAAAAGGAATATTAATTACGTAAAAGGTTTTGTGGCAGCGTAATTCAGAGTAGTCGTAGCAGGAGTAGAAAATAATTGTAGCGTACGTGACGCTTTATGTATTTACTGGAGCGTTTTTTATCATCATCTTCAGGTAACTTTATTGGAGTAGACGTGGTACAGTACTTATCACTGCCTTAGTTTGCCTAGTCTTCCCCACCTTCTTGGTTTACATTCTGTAATATTTAAGAAGCAGTCAGTCACTGCTCGTTTTCGCTAAGAGCTAATTTCAGTTTCTTTTCTTCTTTTTACAGAAAAATATTTTTTATTCTGTACCTGTCACTGCAAATCGTAGATAGTGTTTAAACGGGTGAAGAAGTCAGATACAAGAAGCAGAAATAATACACTCCTGGAAATTGAAATAAGAACACCGTGAATTCATTGTCCCAGGAAGGGGAAACTTTATTGACACATTCCTGGGGTCAGATACATCACATGATCACACTGACAGAACCACAGGCACAGAGACACAGGCAACAGAGCATGCACAATGTCGGCACTAGTACAGTGTATATCCACCTTTCGCAGCAATGCAGGCTGCTATTCTCCCATGGAGACGATCGTAGAGATGCTGGATGTAGTCCTGTGGAACGGCTTGCCATGCCATTTCCACCTGGCACCTCAGTTGCACCAGCGTTCGTGCTGGACGTGCAGACCGCATGAGACGACGCTTCATCCAGTCCCAAACATGCTCAATGGGGGACAGATCCGGAGATCTTTCCGGCCAGGGTAGTTGACTTACACCTTCTAGAGCACGTTGGGTGGCACGGGATACATGCGGACGTGCATTGTCATGTTGGAACAGCAAGTTCCCTTGCCGGTCTAGGAATGGTAGAACGATGGGTTCGATGACGGTTTGGATGTACCGTGCACTATTCAGTGCCCCCTCGACGATCACCAGAGGTGTACGGCCAGTGTAGGAGATCGCTCCCCACACCATGATGCCGGGTGTTAGCCCTGTTTGCCTCGGTCGTATGCAGTCCTGATTGTGGCGCTCACCTGCACGGCGCCAAACACGCATACGACCATCATTGGCACCAAGGCAGAAGCGACTCTCATCGCTGAAGACGACACGTCTCCATTCGTCCCTCCATTCACACCTGTCGCGACACCACTGGAGGCGGGCTGCACGATGTTGGGGCGTGAGCGGAAGACGGCCTAACGGTGTGCAGGACCGTAGCCCAGCTTCATGGAGACGGTTGCGAATGGTCCTCGCCGATACCCCAGGAGCAACAGTGTCCCTAATTTGCTGGGAAGTGGCGGTGCGGTCCCCTACGGCACTGCGTAGGATCCTAAGGTCTTGGTGTGCATCCGTGCGTCGCTGCGGTCCGGTCCCAGGTCGACGGGCACGTGCACCTTCCGCCGACCACTGACGACAACATCGATGTACTGTGGAGACCTCACGCCCCACGTGTTGAGCAATTCGGTGGTACGTCCACCCGGCCTCCCGCATGCCCACTATACGCCCTCGCTCAAAGTCCGTCAACTGCACATACGGTTCACGTCCACGCTGTCGCGGCATGCTACCAGTGTTAAAGACTGCGATGGAGCTCCGTATGCCACGGCAAACTGGCTGACACTGACGGCGGCGGTGCACAAATGCTGCGCAGCTAGCGCCATTCGACGGTCAACACCGCGGTTCCTGGTGTGTCCGCTGTGCCGTGCGTGTGATCATTGCTTGTACAGCCCTCTCGCAGTGTCCGGAGCAAGTATGGTGGGTCTGACACACCGGAGTCAATGTGTTCTTTTTTCCATTTCCAGGAGTGTATATCGCAGGAGAAAACGCGAATAAGTCTAAGGAGGACAGGACCGGTAACATTCGAAGCAATTTAAATGCAAAGCATCTGGACCCATATGCAGACGACGAATGCAGTCCGGGAACGATCGTTCCCCTTGGAACTTCCACATAAGGATACGTCCGTCGCGGAGCAGTATTCAGAAACGGTACTCGCCTGGACGACGGCGTTGTACTGTTCCTGAGTCCACTTGGCACACCACTGTCACCATGCCTCTTTCTCTACTGCCACCTCAACAGAGCCGCTGTAATGATTGCCAAGTTGACACCACAGTGCTGTATACGTCACCGCACTGTCCCTGATGATACTTGTGTCTGTGTCCTCTCGGGTGCCAGTCGCGTTAGGCAGTTAACGTTCTGCATGATGGTGAGTATGGCGCTTGTGAAGCCATCGACGTCCTATTCGTCGTGATATAAATTAAAACACAAAACAACACACAAGATAGCAAATATATTAAAGAAACAGAGATTACAAATAGCTTACAGAACAAGAAACACACTCCAATCACATTTACAAACAACAGAAAAACCAGACAAATACCAAGGAGCAGGTATATACCAGCTAGAGTGCCAAGAATGTAAAGCAGTATATCTGGGGATGACAAGCAGGAACTTTAAAACTAGGTATAAAGAACATATAAGAAGTTGGAAATATGAGAACAGTCATTCTACCTTTGCCGGACACCTGATAAAACATGGACATGAACCATCCAACATGGAATGTGACATGACAGTTATCAGAGTGAATAATCACAACAAAAACCTCCTGACATTGCAAGAAAACTTCCACATACAAAGAGCCAATGCAATGGAAAAGAAGGTACTCAATGACCAAATCCATATAAACAATAACTCGCTGATCATGCTAGCCACCAAAACAATAACAAACTGAAGTGCAACCACGATAAATAATTAATGAATATCCTTCCCCTCTTCTCTCTCTCTCTCTCTCTCTCTCCCTCCTACCCCCCCCCCCCCCCCCCCCGCCCTACACACACACATACTCACAGACAAACACACAAACCCACAGATTAAAAAAAAATAGGGTGAGAATTGCACACACACACACACAGACACACAACAAATGAAAACCACAAAACACAACAGAAACAAAAGACAAACACATAACAACAGTTGGCAACACTACACACTGCAAACCCACATATGTTGATCGCCAAATGGCAGTGAAAGTGAAATCTGATGTGACAAATGGCTAAACAACACCTGATTCGGCTAACTGCAGCATGAAGACCAGCAAATACATCTCCAGAAACACATATATGTGTTAGCAGCGCTGAAAATAGTAAGTAAAACGAAAGATACATTATTTTATGGAACTTGTGCTACAAAAGTTGCTCCTAACCTAAAAAACCTGACAAAATGTAATATATCAACAGATTATATCTAGCAGATAATACGCTTATTGTATATATAAAAAGAAACATGTATTTTCAGGCCACTGATGATGCTTCCCAAATAAATGAAGCGAAACGCCTATGGCAACAAACAAACTGCCTTCATTTAGTTGCATAGACGGCACATACCTCCACGAAATAAATTAAAATGTTACCCTCTCCTTAAGTATGAAATAGTTTTCACTTTGTTTAAAACAATGAATCTTGTTTTCGTGGATTTTGATAACCATGCGAATTTGTGAAAACGATTATTTGTGTTCAGTTAAGATATGGCTCCTTGTTATCATACGTCTTTCGGAGTTATTTTGATATGCATCTCCAAGGAAGTAGGTTACACTACGCTCGTTCGCCCACTGCATGAATACTGCTCACCGGTTTGGGATCCGTACCAGATGGGGTTGATAGAAGAGATCGAGAAGATCCAAGGGAGAGCAGCGCGCTTCGTTACAGGATCATTCAGTAATCGCGAAAGAAGATGGTAGACAAACTCCAGTGGGAAACTCTGCGAGAGAGACGCTCAATAGCTCGGTACGGGCTTTTGTTGAAGTTTCGAGAACATACCTTCACCGAGGAATCAAGCAGTACATTTCTCCCTCCTACATATATCTCGAGAATAGACCATGATGATAAAATCAGAGAGATTAGAGCCAACAGAGGCATACCGACAATCTTTCTTTGCACGAACAACACGAGACTGGAATAAAAGGGAGAAGCGATAGAGGTACTCAAAGTACCCTCCGCCACACACCGTCAGGTGGCTTGCGGAGTATGAATGTAGATGTAGATTCGATATGCATCCGTGGTCGATCGATAGTGTCTTTGACTAGTTATTAAAAAGTTATGCCTCCCGAGTTGGACAATCGCGGTTGCTTAAATTTCGAATAAAATTCATTAGCCATGGCGGCCGAAGACTTCCAGCGTAAGAGGTTTTCCTCGTTCTTCCAACGGCTTTGCCAAAGAGGCAGGAGAGGCAAACTGATGTTCAGGGCACTCTCTTTCCCTTGCGTGGGAAACTGCACTAAGAAACGGGAGAATAAGCTATGAACAACGGCACGAGGACGCAGAAGGTAAAGGAAGACTCTGCATTAAAGACACAAAATGTATATCCACAGGACAAGTGGCCTGTAATTAAAAATGTGTCATCAGCTCTCCATTGGCAAAAGATATCGAATAGTCCCCCATTCGGATCTCTGGGAGGGGACTGCCAAGAGCGATGTAACCATAAGAAAAGACTAAATAACCATCGAAAGAGTAAAGTTTTACGAACCAGGGAGTCGAATATCAGAAGCTTGAAGTGGTAGTGAAGCTAGAAAATCGTAAAAGGGAAATGCTAAGGCGCAACCTAGATATAGAAGAGGTTAGTGAAGCGAAATGGAAAGAAGGCAAGGATTTCTAGTCAGATGAGTATAGGGTACTATCAACAGCACGAGAAAATGGTATAACGGGAATAGGATTCTTTATGGATGAGAAATTGGGATAGAGGGTGTATTACTGTGAACGGTTCAGTGATAGGGCTGTACTCCTCAGAATGAATAGCAAACTAGCGCTGACAACAATAGTTCAGGTACACACTCTGACGTCGCAAGCGGAAGGTGAAAGACAGAGAAAGTATATGAGGATATTCAATCCATAAAGGGGATTGGGAAGGAACAGAAGAAATGGTTACAGGAGAATATTGGCTTGGTGGTAGGAATGAGAGAGGAGACAGACTAATTCAATTCTACCATAAATTTCAGCTAGTTATAGTGAAAATCCAGTTGAAGAACCACAAGAGGAGGAGGCGCCGGCTGCGGCGGCCGTGCGGTTCTGGCGCTGCAGTCCGGAACCGCGGGGCTGCTACGGTCACAGGTTCGAATCCTGCCTCGGGCATGGGTGTGTGTGATGTCCTTAGGTTAGTAAGGTTTAAGTAGTTCTAAGTTCTAGGGGACTTATGACCTAAGATGTTGAGTCCCATAGTGCTCAGAGCCATTTGAACCATTTTTTTTATTTTTTTGAGGAGGCGTACTTGAAAAAGGCCTTGGTCAGACAGATTCCGAAATCAGATATTGGAGTGTCAGGTGTACGCAGGACCAGATATAGACTCCGATCAAAATTTAGTAATGATGAAGAGCAGGCTGAGGTTCAAGAGAGTTGTCAGGAAGAATCAATACGCAAAGAAGTGTGATATGGTTGTACTACAGAATGAACAAATACACTTGAAAGTTCTCTGAAGCTACAGATACTGCGACAATGAACAGCTCAGTAACAGTTCAGTTGAAGAAGAACGGACATCTCTAAAAAGAGCAAATGCAGAAGATGGAAAGAAAAACATAGGGAGAAGGAAGTTGACTCCGAAGAAATCATGGGTGATAGAAGAAATAGTTCATTTGATTGACAAGAGAAGGAAGTACAAAAATGTTCAGGGAAATTCAAGAGCACAAAAATACAAGTCACTTAGGAATTAAATAAATAAGAATTGTAGGTACGAATAAGAAAAATCAAGACACGTTCATAGTATTTGTCGACCTCGAAAAAGCGTTCGACAATGTCAAATGGTGCAAGATATTCGAAATTCTGAGAAAAGTAGGGGTAAGCTATAGGGAAATACGGGTAATATACAATTTGTACAAGAACCTGGAAGGAACAATAAGACTGGAGGACCAAGAACGTTGTGCTCGAATTAAAAAGGGTGTAAAACATGGATGTAGTCTTTTCCTCTCGCAGAAATACAGGAAAGATTCAAGAGCGGGATCAAAATTCAGGATGAAAGGTTATAGTGATAAGATTCGCTGATGACATTGTTGTCTTGGTTGAAGTGAAGAAGAATTACAGCATCTGTTGAGTGTAATGAAACGTGTAATGGGTACAGAATATAGATTGAGATTAAATCGAAGAAAGACGAATGTAATGAGAAGTAGCAGAAATTAGAACAGCGAGTAACTTGGCAGCAGAATTGGTGCTCACGAAATAGATGAAGTTTAGGAATTCTGTCACCTAGGCAGCAAAATAATCCATGATGGACGGAGCAAGGAAGACATAAAACACAGATTAGTACTGGTAAAAAACGCACTTCTGACCAGGAGAAATCTTTTAGTATTAAACATAAGCCTTAATTTGAGGAAGAAATTTCTGATACTATACGGTTGTAGCACGGCAATGTATGGTAGTGAAACATGGACTGTGGGAAAACCGGCATAGAAGAAAATCGAAATATTTGAGATGTGGCCCTTCAGAAGAATGTTAAAAATTAGGTTGACTGATAAGGTAAGGAATGACGAGATTCTCCTCAGAATCGGTGAAGATAGAATATGTGGAAAACATTGTGAAGAACAAGGGACATAACATGTGTTAAGGCACCAGGGAATAACTTCATTGGTACTAGAGGGAGCTGTAGAGAGTACAAACAATAGGAGAAAGCCGAGGTTGGCATATATTTAACTTATAATCGAGATCATTGGATGTAAGTGCCACTCTGAGATGAGGGGTTCGCACAGGAGAAGGGCGGGCGGCATCAAAGTCGTCAAGTGACTAATGATCCCAAATCCATAGACGCCCAGCGAAAAAAAGAAAACGATACCGTGAAAGTTAACTGGATATCAAGGTAAGATTCGTTATACAAAATGCTTGTGTGAGTGAGCTTGTATCCTTAGCATACAAATATATTTATTTCCTGGAAAGCATTCCCTTACTTCCTGCGCTCTTTGAATAACAGTTTGCTATTGTGGTTTATCCCGTTCCTGCTTTCTGTGGCACAGAGAATGCCTTTTGACTCAGAAATAATCAAAATATTTTCGGTCTTCATGAGCAATTCCTGCTTTCTATTGCACTGAGGATGCTTTTTGAATCATAAAATCGTTCAGAGTAAAACAGTACTTGACAGCCTCCGTGATTGTCACTGCTCCCGATCTTGCAAATATAATAAAGAATTCACTGCCTTTTGCCTGCTAATGGGAATACCTCCTACACCCTTCCTTACACGCAGGAAGTACTCTCTTCTGCACCATATTCCAACTTTTTACTCTTCTTGACCAGTGTAGGGGTATCCAGGAAAATGTCCAGTGGCTCAATGCGGAAGCGGAAGCAACGATGATGCGGCATCAAAACTGCATAGACCGACACTATGCAGGACGCCACAAACGACGCAAAAGAAGGTACGGTTATTAATTCGCTGTGTAGTATTGAGGTGAAGAGATCAGAACTGCGTATCTGCGTGAAAGACTCCTTTGACCCACCCTGTATTCTCGCCTGTAAATTGAATCATCGCCGAAAAACACACATCATGTCAGGACATGCTTCATCGCTACACTCTTATCGCTGATTGATCGCTAGAGGCTGTAATCTGCCTGAATAGCTCGCAGACTTCTCTCCCTGAAGGCACTCCACTGATCGCCTCTTCTGAATTAATCCGCTGTGATGAATAAATGACCTCACATGACGAGCTTTTCACTGACGAAGTTGCCAGGGTTACTTGTGCTCAACGCATGGCGTTTTCGTCCTCTTGCCGGCAGTGGGACTTTCTACAACATATGGCGTTATCGGGTCTGTAGTGTTGAACAACTCTAATTATCTCTTATGTTTAAATTTTTCTACTTTTTTCTGTTTTATACGTGTGTTTGTTATTTATGGGCGCTCGACGACGAGGTTATCGGCGCCCTTACAGATTTTAATACGAACGAATGTGATTAAAATGTTGCCCAAAGTCTTACACAAATACACGCAGTCTCTCCCATCTTCACTCACGATCATCCGCACATTGACATTGACTCACATTCATTAAGACAGCGTAAAAGTAGGTAATGTTCTAAAACTGGCAATTAAGATAAGAAGAGAGCTAAAATACACTCCTGGAAATTGAAATAAGAACACCGTGAATTCATTGTCCCAGGAAGGGGAAACTTTATTGACACATTCCTGGGGTCAGATACATCACATGATCACACTGACAGAACCACAGGCACATAGACACAGGCAACAGAGCATGCACAATGTCGGCACTACTACAGTGTATATCCTCCTTTCGCAGCAATGCAGGCTGCTATTCTCCCATGGAGACGATCGTAGAGATGCTGGATGTAGTCCTGCGGAACGGCTTGCCATGCCGTTTCCACCTGGCGCCTCAGTTGGACCAGCGTTCGTGCTGGACGTGCAGACCGCGTGAGACGACGTTTCATCCAGTCCCAAACATGCTCAATGGGGGACAGATCCGGAGATCTTGCTGGCCAGGGTAGTTGACTTACACCTTCTAGAGCACGTTGGGTGGCACGGGATACATGCGGACGTGCATTGTCCTGTTGGAACAGCAAGTTCCCTTGCTGGTCTAGGAATGGTAGAACGATGGGTTCGATGACGGTTTGGATGTACCGTGCACTATTCAGTGTCCCCTCGACGATCACCAGAGGAGTACGGCCAGTGTAGGAGATCGCTCCCCACACCATGATGCCGGGTGTTGGCCCTGTGTGCCTTAGTCGTATGCAGTCCTGATTGTGGCGCTCACCTGCACGGCGCCAAACACGCATACGACCATCATTGGCACCAAGGCAGAAGCGACTCTCATCGCTGAAGACGACACGTCTCCATTCGTCCCTCCATTCACGCCTGTCGCGACACAACTGGAGGCGGGCTGCACGATGTTGGGGCGTGAGCGGAAGACGGCCTAACGGTGTGCGGGACCGTAGCCCAGCTTCATGGAGACGGTTGCGAATGGTCCTCGCCGATACCCCAGGAGCAACAGTGTTCCTAATTTTGCTGGGAAGTGGCGGTGCGGTCCCCTACGGCACTGCGTAGGATCCTACGGTCTTGGCGCGCATCCGTGCGTCGCTGAGGTCCGGTCTCAGGTCGACGGGCACGTGCACCTTCCGCCGACCACTGGCGACAACATCGATGTACTGTGGAGACCTCACGCCCCACGTGTTGAGCAATTCGGCGGTACGTCCACCCGTCCTCCCACATGCCCACTATACGCCCTCGCTCAAAGTCCGTCAACTGCACATACGGTTCACGTCCACGCTGTCGCGGCTTGCTACCAGTGTTAAAGACTGCGATGGAGCTCCGTATGCCACGGCAAACTGGCTGACACTGACGGCGGCGGTGCACAAATGCTGCGCAGCTAGCGCCATTCGACGGCCAACACCGCGGTTCCTGGTGTGTCCGCTGTGCCGTGCGTGTGATCATTGCTTGTACAGCCCTCTCGCAGTGTTCGGAGCAAGTATGGTGGGTCTGACACACCGGTGTCAATGTGTTCTTTTTTCCATTTCCAGGAGTGTAATTGCACAGGGAAATATGACTGGCTGTTCATTTCCAAAGGACGGGGATGAACCAGCCACCCTGGTAATGGATGAAAAACTTCTCCCTAAAGTTGTAGGGAACAATTTGGATATTTCCCAAAACTTTAAAAGTCATACCATACGAAGTTCGACAATAAAGTAATGAGACTGATGTGAAAAAAATGTTGCTTACCGTTTTAATCAAGTTTAGTGTTGTCTCCTTCAAAGTAGTTCCCTTCTGATTGCACACACCTTTTCCAGCGCTTCTGTCATTAATGGTACCATTTCTGCAACTCATCTTCTGTAATATCCTCCAAGACCCTCGTCACAGTTTTCGGACGTCTTATGTTGTTTGAAAATGGCGTCCCTTGACCGTCGTTTGGACTCTTGGAAATAGAAAAAAGTCGCACGGAGCGATATCTGGTGAATAAGGTAGCAGTGGTAGTACTGAAATTTGTTTTGAGGTTAAAAATTGCTTTACTGACAGAGCAGTATAGTATGGCGCATTATCGTGATGCAGAATCCAATTATCAGCAATGTTGGCACGGACACGAGGAACTCTTTTACAAAGTCATTCTAAAATTTCTTTGTAGTAATACTGGTTGACTGTTTGTCCAAGAGGCACCCACTCTTTATGAACAATTCCCTTGGAATCAAAGAATCACACAAGCATGCATTTCATTTCGACTTTGAAATGTGAGCTTTTTCTGGGCTGGGTGGTCCCTTTGAGCACCATTGCGAACTTTAGCGTTTTGTCTCTCGATCATACTGAAAAAAAAAAACCAACTTTCATCACTAGTGATAACACGGCTCTACAATTCTGGATTGATATTCGTTTGCTCGAACAGTTCGGCTGCCACCTTTTCCCGTGTTTCTCGCTGTTGTGGTGTGAGATTTTGGGGACCATTTATGCATAAATCTTTCTCATACCAAGATCTTCACTTATTATTAGACGAACCGTTTTATCGATTGATGTTCAGTTCTTGTGCAATCATTTTCACGGATAATCTTTGATCAGATCGTACGAGTTGACGCAACCTGGCCAAGTTGACATCCGTCTGTGAGGTTTATGGTCGTCCACTGCAGTCTTCATATTCAACATTCGTTCTGCCTTCACTAAACATTTTATGCCAACGAAGAACTGAGTTCTTGACATAACCTCCTCTCCAAAAGCCTTCTGAAGCTTACCGTAAGTTGTCGTCGCGTTTTCACCCAAAGAAATGGCATACTGTTGCTCAATATTTGAGGTTCCATTTCCTTGACGAGAGACACACGTGTTAGATTATTACAGCACAACTCACGACAGAGCAATTGCATCGATGTGCCGCTTGGACTAGAAGCAAATTATAGTCCAAGGTCAAAGATATCGTGTCTACGCAAGGCTGCAGGATTGCCACATCTTGCAAAGAAAATGAGTCTCATTACTTTATTGTGGCACGTCAAATTCGTTTGATTGTCAGTTAAACTGATGGGAAATCCATTGGCAGACGAGCTACTGCTCTCTTGTCGGAATATAAAACACTGTCTACTGAAATGTGTCGCACGTGACCTGTACGCCATTAGCACCACAAGTTGGAGGGTCGTGTCACTGGACCAAGATGGGATGCATAATAGGGCTGGGTCCTATGCGTAGACGAATGATACGGGCCGCGTTGTGAAGTTTACCAGGCGCAGCTTATTATCCGTCACTTCCAGCCACTGTTCTTTCGATCTATGCACGACTCCGTACCTTAACAGTGAGGTGATGGGATATAGGGAGACGGCACAATGGTCTGAGTATCGCGCCATGCTTTTGTGGGTGCTACATGCGCCATTTCGTTTCCCTTAATACCTATATGCTCTGGTACTCAGCAGGAAGACACCTTCTCCAGCCATTGTCGGTAGAGAAAGACAGCCTGTATATCCTGGTTTATCTGCAGGGTTAAAGTATAGCAGAGAGTTAAGGACACTGAATGAGTCGGAATAGAGGCGTAACTACCAGCCACAACGCATCTCATATGCTCCAGTGCCCTCAAGACTGCGTATAATTCTGCATCGAAGACTGTGAAGTACACTGAAGTCTTGACATAACCGAATCTTGAGGAGAGTCTATTTCGTGAACACATACATCAGTTTTTCTCTGGAAGGTGTCTCCGCCTAATGTTTCCCCTTGTCTGATCCGATATATGTCTACTTGTGCGGTAATACTGAATGCCAAAGCTGAAGAGCACCTCATGGCAAGAATTCTTGCTGTCTGTGACACTGAGTGAAAAATTCTGTACGTGTTCAGACGAGCAGAACTGAACCCTGTGCCTACGTGGATGTCGGGGAATATCACTTCGATCATGTATTGTGACTGTAGAACCTCGTACGAGGTGAGTTCGAAACGTTAGATCCCATGTCACCCTGCGCTAGGGTCACTGCGCAACAGGAGTGACTAGCTGTTTTGGATTTCCCGTAGACACAGTTCTACTGCGGTACTGATAACAGATGCATTATAGTGTGGGAGTGAAATGGCGCATCAACTGGAAGCTTACTGTAATGAAACTGGTTATGCTGAGTTAAAATGCTCTAACCAATCTTGAATAATATGAAACGACAGATTCTCAAGTCAGAGACTCAAAACTCACTACCAAATAGTTATACGAAAATGTATGAACGTCGACGTATATAAACGCTGTACTATGATTATTATGGGCTTCTTGAAAAGATAGGCAATGATGAGCAATTAGATGTACTTAGTTTTTGTATTGTATGTTCCAAAGATGATGTTGCTTGAATAGACTGATACCACAGTCATACATCAGTAGACTGGCTATACCGCATCAAGTATCATTGGTGTCACTGAAGCTAGCACTTTAGAATAGAAATATGTCGGTGAGCGTAAAGTACGCGTAAATAGCTGTTTATGTATGGATAAAACAGTCGTAAGAAATGGGGATGAACCGATATAACTACGTTACTTTCAGAGTTTTGACTAAATAGTTGGTAAATGCGTCTTGTTTGGCTGTAACGTCTCGTACAACAGACGGAAAACTCACGGAAAGGAACATGTCACAATGCAAGAATAACTAGAAACATATAACGTATTTTCGCTTTGTGCTGTCTGTAATCCCAAATAATTACATTATAGTTTGTCTTATCTGAAATAGTGACAGTGATTAATTAGTATATGTACATTTTAGAAGGTTTCATAACTATTGTTAACAGAAGTAGGTTAATTTAGTGTTTTTAACCATTTTTGATCAAATTTGGGTTTTCGTAGAATGGTATGGTCGTTGTAAAAGTGCTCCTATAAGTAGAACGTGCTATTTATCGTTGATAACAAGTATCTTTATTCATTTGAGTGTTCTTACGGAAACCACGATGTGCTCTAACGTGTGTACATGTAACTTGATGTTCTACTCATAACACGATTCTACAATGTATGCGCTAACCTCAACTAGTACGCAAATATTTGCTAAACTGCAGAACTTGATTAAGCCACCTCGTGAAGGTTATAACGTCATTTGGTTTCAGAAAATCAGCGTAGCAGCAGCATAAACTTGCCATCACCGCCGTCTTACCTCACCATACATCAGGCTTCAGTAAAAGATGCATCTTTGACAGGCCAGTAAGGTATTTCTTTGATCGATACCATAGATATACATTACAAGACTGGGCATACCATGTATAGTATCTTTGTTGTTACTATGATCGATGTACGATAGTATTTTCTTCGCTACATGTTGTTATAAATAAATCTTCAGTACGGGTATGGAGTTCAAGTTGTGTGCGTGTTGCGTTAGCGTGGAGGCAGAAACTGAACGAATGTCATATCAATTAAGAAAATGAAGCCGAGCGTCTCCTAGATCAGTATATGAAGTCGCGTTTCAGAATCTAGCTTGGACAAAGATTACGAGTCTGCAATTTTCGACAGCAACGAAGCGGATCTAGGAGCTTCAGTCTGGAACCGCGCGACCGCTACGGTCGCAGGTTCGAATCCTACCTCGGGCATGGATGTGTGTGACGTCCTTAGGTTAGTAGGGTTTAAGTAGCTCTAAGTTCTAGGGGACTGATGACCTCAGATGTTGAGTCCCATAGTGCTCAGAGCCATTTGAACCATTTTTTGAACGAGGAACAAAACAGATGAGTACAACGAAAATTGTTTAAAATTCTACCGTTGCTACCTCTCTCTGCAATGTGTCTGTCTCAGCGTGCCAAGTACTGTGAAATTTCGACCAGCCGCCCAAATTTAAACTTACTTCAAACTTAATGAACTGACTTTGGGATATAAGAAGGTGGTTACGGTTAGAGTACTCCAGAATTGATGTCCTCGAGACACTGCCATTCTTGTGGACAAAACTAAATTACACACAGTTTAGCAGTGAAATTCTGTCGTTATATGGACCATATGCAATGTCGTGTCCAGCTGCAGAGAAATTATGTCACCAATATGAGCCAAGGCCGCACAGACGTCTGTTTTGTTAACTGCGAAGGAAGGCCATCTACACCGACCACAAATGACGATTTCCTGACAGTCGAGGAAGTGATTCGCAATAATCTTAGGATTTCCGACGATGAGGACGCTCACACAGTCAGTATGTCGAAAAATAGTGTTATGTATCTGTGTTATTTTGAAATGTAGTGCAGCATTCAACATAACTTACTTCGCCTGAAACAATATTGTGTAATTTACTTTTCGAAGGCCCCTGTACAGGTTGTGAAGGTCAATAGAATTATTTTACAGAGTGTCTCAAATTGGTACATTTTCCCTTCTGCACCGTTGCTATTAATATGTATCATTTCGGCAACGCACCATAAAGTGTGATGCCACCTTGTCTTGAAATTTTATTCGCCAAGCAAGTTCAAGCACAAGAACTCCAGAACGTAGAATATTATTTTTAACCATTTGTTGTCAGAATTAGTGAAATCTTCGAGAGACAAAATTATTCCATGTTTTAACAGACTGGAGAAATACCCTCAGATTCAAAGCAGAATGTAATAACTCCAATTCCAAAGAAGGCAACTGCTGACGGCTGTGAGTACTACCGAACTATCAGTATGATAAGTCGTTTTTCAAAATATTGTCACAAATTACGCTTACATTCAGAAGAGACAGAACACCTTGAACGATTAGAGGTAGGACTCCATATTCACAGGATATGTACATTAGTATGCTCTGCAGAAATGGCAAGCATTTCAGTCACCTTGATTCGGCATGTGTCCTGTTGCCTAGTAGGCACAGGGTCTGCCATGGCTCTGATAACTTGTTCTATCCGTAATGGCACCGACGCGTATAAGACGCGAATGGCGTCCTGTAGTACAGCCATCCATGCTGCATTCACCTGGTTCCAAAGTCCATCTGTGGTGATTGGCATTTGGTCACAGCCCTGCACCCGTCGTTTCAACATACACCACACATTTTCGATTGGCGACGAGTCTAGTGATCTGCTGCGCCAGGGCAAAAGGCTGACATCCTGTGAGGCCAAGAGCCTTAGTGGCAGCAACATGTGGTCGTGCATTGTCTTTCTGATAAATGGCGACTGAGGGGCTGTGCAGAAAGGGCATGGCTTCGGGTCGCAGGATGTAATTCACGTAGGTCACACTGGTCACAGTGCCCTGGACATGCATAAACTCCGCTTTGCGATTGTACCCAATAGCACCCCACAACATAAGGCCTTCAGTTGGCACTTGAAACGTCCCCTTAAAACAATTATACAAGACTGTGCTTAAACTGAAACACAATATTTTTAGCGCAACGCAATCTGACTTTCAAAAATCCCTACAAAAGAATGGCCCTGACTAACAATAACCTATACCTTTCACAAATCACTTACCTCACAAAAATCTTCGTTACTCGAACTACTGCAATACAGCGAGCGCCACTACTGCCAGCTAACTAAAAGTTTCAAACTACGGAAGTCACTAACTAATGATAGGCACAGTTAGCAAATGAAAGATTTTAATAGAGAACAAACAATGTATTTACCTTTATAGTCACAATATATATATCAGTTCATGACACCAATTCTTACAAATTTCAAAACTCCGCCATCTCTCTCCCCACGTCCACCACTGCTGGCGGCTCACCTCCAACTGCGCAACGCTACGCGCTATTAGAATCCAGCTGCCGCTGCCCAACACTACAATGGCAGACAACAATGCAAACTAGCCACAGACTGCGCACAGCACAGCCAGTGATTTTTCATACAGAGCGCTACGTGGCGGCGGCGTTACCAATAAAAAAACGTAAACAGCCTACTTACACACTGGATGTCTTGTGCGAATTTTATCACTGTGATGCTGCTCCCCCTGTCTGCAAAATTCAGCGAACCATTATTGTCAAACAAAGAGAACGCGGATTCGTCCGAAAACACTATCTGATGCCATTCCTGTCCCCGGTGACGTCGTTCCATACATCTTTGCCGCTAGCAGGTTTCTGCACATTCGCCAAAGGTAGACGGAGAAGCGGACAACGCGCACTAACCTATACCGTAATAAAAGGCGACAGACTGTCACCCCTGATAGTGCCCTATGTGTTACACTGTTCCACTTTTGCAGAGCCGAGGAGGACACAGAACTGTGCTGCAATGCCATTCGGATGAGGCGTCGATTTTCTCGAGGGTGGGGGTGGGAGGGGGGTGAGAGGGGGGTGCGAGGCGGGGGGGGGGGGGGGTTGAACACTTAGCCCCACACCAGCACCAGTTTCTCGGATGAATGCATCACATTCTCTGAAGCCAATAATATGCCCTCTTTCAAACGCACTGATTAGATAGCACGGTTCGCGCACAAGGCCGAGAGGAATCCTGCATGTCTGCTCAGGTCACATCGACCCATTATCTTCGGCGATAGCACTTTTTACCGGTAGGTGTTGGTGCGCCACGATACCGATGTTGATCTCGACCCCGCAGGCGGACATGATTCAAATGCTAATTATTTCTGCAGAACGTACTAATGTGCAGTTCTTTCTGTGTACGATCCATGTCTCATAGAGCTATGTTACTTTACAGTGACACAACTATATTCCTTAAGTTTTGCACACCGGTATCACAAACCTCGTCAGCTACTTTTAGTGTCTCATTTCCTAACCTAATAACCTCATCATCTCCTGATTTAATACTACTGCATCCCATTGCCCACGTTTTACCTTTGTTGATATTCACGTTATAGTCTCCGTTCAAGGCACTACGTATTCCGTTCAGTTGATCATCCAGGAACGTTTACGAGAGTATCACAATGCCATTGGCGAACAGAGAATCTCTTTTTTCCTCTCCCTGAGCTTTGATAGATGTTAAGTCCCATAGTGCTTAGGGCCATTTGAAACATTTTTGTTAATTAAAACTGAAGTTAGTCAATCAGGACCTTACGAGCGCAGTTTCAAGCGGCCAGCCAGATACAATTGGCGTCAGTTGTTCTCACAGTGTAGATGTAGTGCACCAGGGCTCTCAGCCCTTGGTTCGGGTTCGATCCTTACTACCGTCCCATACCCAGTTTTTGAATCGATCTCTTATTCGGTTTTAGGAAAACCAAACGAAGACCAAGTTTGGCAACATCGACTGTGGCGGGCCGCTTGAATTCGCGCGCGCAACGGCCTGATTCGGTAACTTCAGTGCGCAAAGTATTGAATTTGCTTCTTAACAAATATTTCTCGGCTCAAGTTACTCTGTAACATCTTTACAAACTTTCCGGACTGTTTCTGACTACCTTGTATACGTGAAAGAAACAGAAACAGAAAGGTTCAAGAGGAGGATTAAATTATAGGAGGAAAGAATATCAACGTAATGACTCGCTAATGACATTACAGACCTCAGCACACATGAAGAAGAGTTGTTCACGTGTTGAAAGGAATGAACAGAGTAGTAACTACAGGTCAGGGATTGAGAGTAAACTGAGGGAAGACGAAAATAAGGAGGAATAGAAGAAAAGAGATTAGCGATAAACTTAAGATCAAAGTTGGGGTCAACGAAGAATAAAAAGAATGGAATTCTGCTGCCCTTTGAACCAAAATAACAGGTGAAGGATGAAAAAAGAACATAAAAAACAGATTAGTAAGGCAAAGCAGGAATTCCTGGCTATGAGAAATCTGCTAGTATCAAACATTGAGCTTGATCCAAGAAATAAATTTCTGAGATTGTACGTTTGGAGCACAGCAATGTATTGTAGTGAACCAGGAACTGTGAGAAAATTGGAAAGAGGAGAATCGAAGTGTTTGAAATGTGACACTGTCGAAGGATGCTGAAAATTGGCGAATTGATGTCGTAAGGAATGAGGAAGTTCTCTGCAGAAACGGCGAAGAAAGGAACATATGAGAAACACTAACAAGAAGAAACGACAGGATGATAGGACAGGCGTTAAGATATCTGGGAATAATTTGCATGGTACTAGAAGCAGCTGCAGACGGTATGAACCACACAGGGAAGGCAGAATTTGGAATACATACAGCAAATTATTTAGGACGGACGGGGCATGCGCTACTGCGAGATCAGCAGGTTGACACAAGAAAGGAATTCTTGGTGGGTCGCATCGAATCAGCCGAAAGACTGATGACTCAGAAAAAGAGTTATGATTTACAAGTTCTCCCACCTGGTGCGCGTTGCAGTTTCTTCCGGTGATGTCCCTCGCAGTCCATGGTAGTAGTGTGCTGTAAGCTGACAAAGTGATATAAGTTTTGTGGCTGTTCTTTCGGACACCATTTTGATCCTGTAACCCCTAAATACATAGGAATTAAAAACGTTAGCTGCCACTGAGCATTGATTTTATCAATGGGGCTGACGCGTCTGCTTGTGCAGGGTTACTAAAATGTATGGTAATTTGACTTTAAACAGAAATTGAAACTAGTAATTGGAAGGAAAATCGTTAAAATTAACTGGAGCAGAAGGCCGTTGTTGATAGTGGATGCGTCTTTGTTACTGGACAAACTGATTTCTAGAAAAATGGTACAAAATTTAGAAAAGATTACACCATCAGTTTTGCTGTGCCCGTATCTCTTATTTACGGGTGACACGGAATCATAGTTTGGAGACTGGGGCCAGATTACTTAAGGTTTCGCGCTTGCAAAGCGCTTCGTGATGATCGGTAGTTAATTTCAGGGACGAGTTTCAAATGAAGAAATGGCAGAATACTAATTGCATTCCACGATTGCATCTCCACGCTACGATCCGTTATGCTCGTATTCGTCGTTAGCTGTAACAATAAAACATTAAAAACATGTCATGTATCATATATCTATCAGGAGAGCTTTCAAAATGAGAACTTATGAGACTGAACTAATTTACATTAATTTAATTGCAAATGGCTCTAAAGCTAATAAACGATACTTGCATCACATTTGTTTACACAAAAGAAAGATTAATTAATTAATCGCGCAGAATGCAGCTACAGTGCGCCCTGACAGTCTAAAGACTAACAAACAAGACAGAGAGATCCAAGGGGGAACGCTTTTCACTTACTTTCTAAAACAAAAAAAAGTATTACAATCGATCGCAATCAGCCACAGGATGCCTGCCGCTATATCTTTGAAATAATATTTATGAAACAATAATTACATTTCACATAGTCAAACGTAGCCATTATGGCCGAAAATAATTACATAAAGTTATTTAGATCTGAAGTTATTTACGGTCAATAAATAGATAAGTGCACATTTTTGTGCTTTCTGTCCTTTTTGAGACCGAGCGAGGTGACGCTGTGGCTAGCACACTGAACTCGCATTCGGGACGACGACGGTTCAATCCCGCGTGCCGGGATCGTTCCTTTGAAAGGGCACGGCCGACTTCCTTCCAAGTCCTTCCCTAATCCGGTGAGACAGATGACCTCCCTGTCTGGTCTCCTCTGCCAAACAACCCAACCCTCTGTCCTTTTTCCGACGTAAAGTTTACATAAAATTACGTGCATCTGTCCATGTAACGCTTCAGGGCAAGTCGAAAATTTGTGCCGAAAAGGGATTCAAACCTGGGTCTGCTGCTTACTAGCCAGATGCACTGACCACTACACCATCCAAGCACAGTGGTCAACACAACCGCGTGGACTACACTAGCGTTCCGCTCTTCAGACCCAAATTCTTAACTTACACGATACATTACTGATGTAGTCCCCCTGCTTATTACATTCATCGGTTCCGTAAGAGTTCGAGCTTGGTGTGCATCTGCACTGGAGGCATCGCTGGGCGTCAACGCCTTAATTATGTGCATATGTACGGGAGTAGACAACATCCCATTAGAACTACTGACGGCCTTGGGAGGGCAAGTCCTGACAAAACTCTACCATCTGGTGAGCAAGATGTATGAGACAGGCGAAATACCCTGACACTTCAAGAAGAATACAATAATTCCAACCCCAAAGAAAGCAGGTGCTGACAGATGTGAAAATTACCGAATTATCAGTTTAGTAAATCACTGCTGCAAAAAATTAATGCAAATTCTTAACAGACGAATGGAAAAACTGATAGAAGCCGACCTCGGGGAAGATCAGTTTTGATATCGTAGAAATATTGGAACACTTGAGGCAATACTGACCCTACGAATTATGTTATAAGAAAGATTAAGGAAAGGCAAACCTACGTTTCTAGCATTTGTGAACTTAGAGAAAGCTTTTGACAATGATGACTTGAATACACTCTTTCAAAATCTGAAGGTGGCAGGGGTAAAATACAGGGAGCAAAAGGCTATTTACAATTTGTACATAAACCAGATGGCAGTTATAAGAGTCTAGGTGCGTAAAAGAGAAGCAGTGGTTGGGAAGGGAGTGAAACAGGGTTGTAGCCTCTCCACGATGTTATTCAAACTGTATATTGAGCAAGCGGTAAAGGAAACAAAAGGAATTTCGGAGTAGGTACTAAAATCCATGGAGAAGAAATAAAAACTTTGAGATTTTGCCGATGACATTGTAATTCTGTCAGAGACAGCAAAGGACTTGGAAGAGCAGTTGAACGGAATGGACAGTGTCTTGAAAGGAGGATATAAGATGAACATCAACAAAAGCAAAACGAGGATAATGGAATGCAGTTAAATTAAATCGGGTGATGCTGAGGGAATTAGATTAGGAAATGAGACACTTAAAGTAGTAAAGGAGCTTTGCTATTTGGGGAGCAAAATAACTGATGATGTTCGAAGTAGAGAGGATGTAAAATGTAGACGGGCAATGGCAAGGAATGCATTTCTGAGGAAGAGGAATTTCTTAACGTCGAGTATAGATTTAAGTGTCAGGAAGTCATTTCTGAAAGTATTTGTATGGAGCGTAGCCATGTATGTAAGTGAAACATGGACGATAACTAGTTTGGACAAGAAGAGAATAGAAGCTTTCGAAATGTGGTGCTACAGAAGAATGCTGAAGATTCGATGGGTAGATCATATAACTAATGAGGAGGTATTGAATAGAATTGGGCAGAAGAGGAGTTTGTGGCACAACTTGAGTAGAAGAAGGAATAGGTTGGTAGAACATGTTCTGAGGCATCAGGGGGGCACCAATTTAGTATTGGAGGGCAGCATGGAGGGTAAAAATAGTAGAGGGAGACCAAGAGGTGAATACACTAAGCAGATTCAGAAGGATTTAGGTTGCAGTAGGTACTGGGAGATGAAGAGGCTTGCACAGGATAGAGTAGCATGGAGAGCTGCTGCCTCAGAACTGAAGACCACAACAACAACGCATGGGACTCGACGATGTGGCGTGAATAATGAGGATAATGAGCAGCAGCTTTACATGTGCAATGTGTGGTGTAAGTTGAGATCTTAAGCTTGACGGGAGACGTGCTGGGACAGTCCGCGCGGTCGTGGTGACCACTGTGTCCGGATGGCGTACTGGTCAACGCATCTGCCTAGCAAGAAGGAGACCCGGGCTCGAAGCCCGTTCAGGCACAAATGTTCAACTTTCCCCATTGATATATATCAATGCCCACTCGCAGCTAATGCCTTTAATTCCTTTGTGTGTTCATGAAGCTGCTTTTGGTAACTATAACTAATAAATGAAAAATGAGTATGCCACTACAGTACGTTTATGGCCGTCAACTTTATGGGAATGCACTCCTCATAATGACTAACATAATTGAATGAAAAAAGGATTAAAATCATAGCCTATGCGGAGATCTTGGGTTGATGCTTCCAAGCTCTTACTGATTGATTTGGCGCTCATTCGAAACCTACTATACAACATCGCACTGTTCCGAAGTTTTTCGTTTACCTTCGGGTGATCTCCGTGCATAATTTATTTAGCAAAACTCGAGATTTATTGCTTGGAAATAATAATACAACTACGGCAAATAACTGGCAAGCCCACGCTGACTTCTCTGTATAAAACGGTTTTTCTTTTTTTCTTCCAATGGCGCTATGTTGTTGCTTTCGTTCTCTTATCCAGGTTCTTTCGATTTTTGTGATACTCCATTTGACTTGCAACACTTCCAAGCTTTGCACTCTAAGATTAGGGCCTCAGTGGTGTCGGAACTCTCAACATTTTTGAATGTTTCATAAATCCACATCGTGGTGGTGGTCTTATTCCTGAGGTAATCAATGTGTTAGACTGGCTAATCTATTTTTCTCCATCCAGTACAGGTTTTCAGGAAATCTCAACCTCGTTTTCGTCATTTTCTCTGAGATGCTTTCCACATTCTGGTAGACTTCTTTGTTGCTTTAAAGTTTCCAGCTGACCTCTGTCTGGATTACACACATGGTTTATCGTAGGATTCTCCTTTCCAAACATCTTTAGTTTGTACTTCATAGAGAGGCATTCATTGGCCTACAGGCATTATGTTTTGGGGCCTGCATTATCATGTTTTAATTTGGCATTCCAGGAGATGCACTTTTTGTTGTAAACGTTTTTAGTGAGCTATTTTCGAGATCCGTTCACCCACCACAGCTTTTTCAAGTTCATTATGTTGTATGGTATGACCGAGGTTTTCCAATTTCCTCGCATAATTTATTGTTGTTAATACTTTGTACTCAAAGTAATTACTGTCTGTCGCCCATATTGCAGCCACTTCCATCTGTGTGTCATCCTGTAAAAATGTTTCTCAATTATTCAGCCGCTCTGCACACCACTTACCTGGTACAAGTACCACATGTCATCACATATGTACTGCTCGATCTACTTCCAGATGTGGTAACAGCATCTCACTACATCTCTTTAGCTTCATAAGCTACCGCTAGTGACAGTATCCTAATGTAAAGGTTTTAAGGTGCTTTTACACGGTCTATAGCTTACCACTATGGGTAGCAGCAATAGTGTTGCCGTATACAATGTTGTAATATAGCTGCAATATACAAGAATATTTTATGTCCGGACAATATTGCCGATAGAGCACACTGTGCCAAGTACTTGCTGGCGTAAGGCCTAGGTGCCATTACTATTGTCCACCGAAGGCGGAGAATATTTCCTACGGCTGGGCCGTATCTATCTCCGTCCTTGTCTGTACATGCTTTCATCTCACTCACCATGCTCACTCTTTCTTACGCCGACAGCGCTGCAGTATCAAGTCATATAATATGAGCAGCGAAACAGTATTATTTCGCTTGTTCGAAATGTGATGTGCGGAAGTGGAGACAGTCACTTCGTTTGTGGTATATAGGAATTTAGGAGTCGTCAAATGAGAAAACCATGAATTTCACAAATGTGATACGTAACACAATGATCAGAGCTATGTTACCCGGCTGTATTGTCGACAATGCTACCCGGCTATATTGTCGGATATACCCAGTTTCTATCTGACTGAAGAAAAATAAAAGATCTCGACTATGAGAGGAACGTCACCATAGGGCAGATCAAATATGACTGGCAAGGGGAGGCCACGACGTTTGGAACGCGGATTTACTGCAAACTTCGTACACTCGTAGTACTCCGTGAGGACAACAAAATGTGTAAGCAGTAGCGCGTACTTCTCAAGCGTTATTGAGGAAATCGCAAGATAAGTTCGGTGGTCAGATATACAGGGTGTTACAAAAAGGTACGGCCAAACTTTCAGGAAACATTCCTCACACACAAATAAAGAAAAGATGTTATGTGGACATGTGTCCGGAAACGCTTACTTTCCATGTTAGAGCTCATTTTATTACTTCTCTTCAAATCACATTGATCATGGAATGGAAACACACAGCAACAGAAAGTACCAGCGTGACTTCAAACACTTTGTTACAAGAAATGTTCAAAATGTCCTCCATTAGCGAGGATACATGCATCCACCCTCCGTCCCATGGAATCCCTCATGCGCTGATGCAGCTCTGGAGAATGGCGTATTGTATCATAGCCGTCCACAATACGAGCACGAAGAGTCTCTACATTTGGTACCGGGGTTGCGAAGACAAGAGCTTTCAATTGCCCCCATAAATGAAAATCAAGAGGGTTGAGGTTAGGAGAGCGCGGATTCCATGGAATTAGTCCGCCTCTACCAATCCATCGGTCACCGAATCTGTTGTTGAGAAGCGTACGAACACTTCGACTGAATGTGCAGGAGCTCCATCGTACATGAACCACATGTTGTGTCGTACTTGTAAAGGCACATGTTCTAGCAGCACAGATAGAGTATCCCGTATGAAATCATGATAACGTGCTCCATTGAGCGTAGGTGGAAGAACTTGGGGCCCAATCAAGACATCACCAACAATGTATGCCCAAACGTTCACAGAAAATCTGTTGATGACGTGATTGCACAATTGCGTGCGGATTCTCGTCAGCCCACACATGTTAATTGTGAAAATTTACAATTTGATCACGTTGGAACGAAGCCTCATCCGTGAAGAGAACATTTGTACTGACATGAGGATTTTCACATTGTTGCATGAACCATTCGCAGAAGTGTACCCGTGGTGCCAATCGGCTGCTGATAGTGCCTGCACACGCTGTACATGGTACGGAAACAACTGGTTCTCCCGTAGCACTCTCCATAGAGTGACGTGGTCAACGTTACCTTGTACAGCAGCAACTTCTCTGACGCTGACATTAGGGTTATCGTCAACTGCACGAAGAATTGCCTCGACCATTGCAGGTGTCCTCGTCGTTCTAGGTTTTCCCCATTCGCGAGTAATAGGCTGGAATGTTCCGTGCTGCCTAAGACGCCGATCAATTGCTTCGAACGTCTTCCTGTCGGGACACCTTCGTTCTGGAAATCTGTATCGATAAAACGTACCGCGCCACGACTATTGCTCCGTGCTAAACCACACATCTGCCAGCTCTGCATTTGTAAACATTGCACTGACTGCAAAACCACGTTCGTGATGAACACTAACCTGGTGATGCTACGTATTGATGTGCTTGATGCTAGTACTGTAGAGCAATGAGTCGCATGTCAACACAAGCACCGAAGTCAACATTACCTTCCTTCAATTGGCCAACTGGTGGTGAATCGAGGAAGTACAGTACATACTGACGAAACTAAAATGCACTCTAACATGGAAATTAAACGTTTCCGGGCACATGTCCAAATAACATCTTTTCTTTATTTGTGTGTGAGGAATGTTTCCTGAAAGTTTGGCCGTACCTTTTTGTAACACCCTGTATACCTGTGCATAGCCATTTTTATCACGAAACGATGGCAGCCAAGAGGTTGCCGGCACGGTAGCTCAGCGTGTTCGGTCAGAGAGCTGCTTGCCGTCTGTAATAAAAAAAACTGAGTAAAGGAATCAACGACTAATTTGAACGGATATGTTGTGACGTCCGCCCAGACCAAACGCAACGAACAGTACCGAACAAAATGAAGAGATAGAACAAAAGGAGATTAGCGTTGAAGTCCAATAAGCGGTCGCTCGCTGTATCTAGTCCCGTTCGTCAGGTTTTTCTTTTCAACACAGTCATTTTCTTTACTATTTATATAAAATTGACATCATGGGAAAAATACGTGTAATAGGATGAAGTTTTATTAAGTTTACGATGTTATTTAGCAGTCTACAAATTTTTGTTATACAAATAACATAATATTCATAACTATCGACTAGTAAATGACCAAACGCGTAAAGTGATACTGAAAATATATGCTTGTCTGTGATTTTAGAAATCCGTTATACCTGGAAGGATCCAGAAACTACTTGTTATTTGCAAGTTTTGACCGCCACAGACGGATTTCGAAAGATGTATAAGTAATGGTCGGTTTCGACATTACAAGTTGCAGGATGGTATTTTTCGTAAAATCATGGAAAACATAAAGTTAAACGGCACCAGCTGCATTGAATAAATACTATGCTTCCGCATAAGCAAGGTCTTTTGAGATTTTCCGTGGAAAAGCAAACCTCGTTAACATTTTCAAAAACCTCTCTTTCAGCCTATGATTTGGAAGCAAAGCATGCATAACGCAGTATTTCCTTAAATATCGGCGGTGATAATTGGTCATGCAGTATCGAGTGTAATTTAATAGCGTCTTCACGAGAAGCAATTTCTCGTTCTCTTTCGATTAATTACGAACAACTTTGAAGACACGACAAGCATACATTTTCAATATCACTTTAGGTGTTTGGTCGTTTACTCTTCGATAGTTATAAATATTATATTATTTGTGATAAAAAATTGTAGGCTGCCAAATAACATTATAAATGCAATAAAAGTACATCCGATTACACGTATTTTTCCCATTATATCAACTGTAATATAAATAGTAAAGAAAGTGAGTGTCATTTTAAACTGTTTTCCGTCTTGTCCTTTAGTTGCTTTAAATTCGTGGAGGTATGTGCCGTCTATGCAACTAAATGAAGGCAGTTTGTTTGTTGCCATACGCGTTTCGCTTCATTTATTTGGGAAGCATCATCAGTGGCCTGAAATACATGTTTCTTTTTATATATACAATAAGCGTATTATCTGCTAGATATAATCTGTTGATATATTACATTTTGTCGGGTTTGTTAGGATAGAAGCAACTTTTGTAGCACAAGTTCCATAAAATGATGTAGCTTTCGTTTTACTTACGATTTCCAGCGCTGCTAACACATATATAAATGAAGCGAAACGCGTATGGCAACAAACAAACTGCCTTCATTTAGTTGCATAGACGGCACATACCTCCACGAAAATGAGTGTGTTGAAAATATAAATAAAACTGACGAACGGGACTAGATCCAGCGATCCACCTCTTACGGGACTTTAACGCAACCCATTTTTTTAAAATCTCATTTTGTTCGCATTTGTTAGTTGCATCTGCTCGGGGCGGACGTCGTAAGACGTCAGTTTAAGTTGGTTGTTGATCGATTAGTCAGTTTCTTTATTACAGAGGGCTGCTAACCCTCTGACCGAACACGCGGAGCTACCGTGAAACGCATTCGGTTGCCGACGCTCCATTATAAAAATGGCCACGCACTGGTATATATCTGCCGACCGAAATTATCTTGCGATTTTCTCAGTAACGCTTTAGAAGTACGCGCTGCTGCTCACACATTTTGTTGTCGTCATGGAGTTCTACGAGTGTACGAAGTTTGCAGTAAATCCGTTTTCCAAACGCCGTGGCCTTCCCCTGTGAGAATAAATGACGCAGTTTGAAATTCAGAGTAGGGCGACAGGCCTGCCACAAGGAGTAGGAATGTTGACAAACACCACTAGCCATGTTGGGCACGTCCTGTGGGGGAGGTGAGATGATGACGTAAAAGCCCGGGCGCCTCCCCGCCCACGCCGGAGCTGGGTGCAGGGCAGGTGGCTGAGATTTACAGTGCGGCGTGGCCGTCGGTCGCGTGCTGGGCGCCGCTGGTCCGGATGCTGTCCGGGGACCGGTCCACCTCCGTGGGTGTGGCCGCGCCTCGGCAGGGCCGGTCACGCCGCCCGCGCACTCTGGCCGAGGACCCCCTCCAGGTGACACCACTGCTCCTCTGCGCACCAACTAGTTTCACGCACCGCGTTTCTTACAGCCGAGGAGCAATAAGATAACCACGTATCGCTTACTCGCTCCTCTACAACTATGTCACACTCACCGCTGTTCTTCTTTCCCACCTTCCTGCCATCTCCATGAACTTCTGCTCATCCTTCTTCATCCCCCTGATCCTGTACCTTCCAGTTGGGATGATCCATTTGGAAAGTTACAGTCGATTTCCTTCCATTCCTTCCCCAGTTCTAGCTTGAGCTCTGTCCATAATAATCTATTCCTTGACAGCACGTTAGAAACTCGTCTTTTATCCTCACACCTCCACCTCCATCTCTACCTCCTCCACGTTCATATTTATAATCTACACTACTGCCCATTAAAATTGCTACACCACGAAGATGACGTGTTACAGACGCGAAATTTAACCGACAGGAAGAAGATGCTGTGATATGCAAATGATAAGCTTTACAGAGCATGCACACAAGGTTTGCGCCTGTGGCGACACCTAAAACGTGCTGACATGAGAAAGTTTCCAACCGATTTCTCATACATAAAGAACATTTGTCCGGCGTTGCTTGGTTATACGTTGTTGTGATGCCTCGTGTAATGAGGAGAAATGCGTACCATCATGTTTCCGGCTTTGATAAAGGTCGGATTGTAGCCTATCGCGATTGCGGTTTATCGTATCGCGACATTGCTGCTCGCGTTGGTCGAAATCCAATGACTGTTAGCAGAATATGGAATCGGTGGATTCCAACGGCCCCGTATCACTAGCAGTCGAGATGACAGGCATTTTATCCGCATGGCTGTAACGAATCGTGCAGCCACGTCTCGATCCCTGAGTCAACAGATGGGGACGTTTGCAAGACAACAACCGTCTGCACGAACAGTTCGACGACGTTTGCAGCAGCATGGACTTTCAGCTCTGAGACAGTGGCTGCGGTTACCCTTGAGGCTGCATCACAGACAGGAGCGCCTGCGATGGTGTACTCAACGACGAACCTGGGTGCACGAATGGCAAAACGTCATTTTTTCGGATGAATACAGGTTCTGATTACAGCATCATGGTGGTCGCATCCGTGTTTGGCGACATCGCGGCGAACGCACATTGGAAGCGTGTATTCGTCATCGCCATACTGGCTTATCACCCGGCGTGATGGTATGGGGTGCCATTGGTTACACGTCTCGGTCACCTCTTGTTCGCACTGAAGGCACTTTGAGCAGTGGACATTTCAGATGTGTTACGACGCGTGGCTCTACCCTTCATTCGATCCCTGCGAAACCCTACATTTCAGCAGGATAACGCACGACCGCATGTTGCAGGTCCTGTACGGCCCTTTCTGGATTCAGAAAATGTTCGACTGCTGCCGTGGCCAACACATTCTCCAGATCTCTCACCAATTGAAAACGTCTGGTCAATAGTGGCCGAGCAACTGCCTCGTCACAATACGCCAGTCATTACTCTTGATGAACTGTGGTATCGTGTTGAAGCTGCATGGGAAGCTGTACTTGTTCACGTCATCCAAGCTCGGACTCAATACCCAGGCGTATCAACGCCGTTATTACGGCCAGAGATGTTTATTCTAGGTACTGATTGCTCAGGATCTATGCACCAAAATTGCGTGAAAATGTAATCACATGTCAGTTCTAGTGTAATATATTTGAGCAATGATACCCGTTTATCATCTGCATTTCTTCTTGGTGTAGCAATTTTAATGACCAGGAGTGTAACTACTCATCTTTCTCCCTCCTCAGTCACCTTCGTCTGATTTTTCTTTCGTCTCCTAATCTTCTACCTCCCTGCTACAGCTTCTCCTCACCTCCTTTCAGAATTGAATTTCAGCTTCTCCTCCCCAGCTTTGGACCTTCTCCTCATATTCCACTCTCCTCATCTGCTTCCTCCCTCACTCACTTACCTTCTTTCTCATGTATCCTCCACTATTCCTCTTCCTAATTCTCCATTCCATCCACCTTACCTAAAAATCTTTCTCCCTTATTTGCCTTCTTCTGCCTATCTTTCTACTTTCTCCTTCATCTCCTTATCATTTTGTCTCACTCCATCTTCATCTCATAACTTTTCTCCATTATGTTCGACAGGCTTCTTCTAACCTTCCTCTCCTGGTTTCCTACTCTTACTCATTCCTTCGTCCTTCCCTCTCCATCTATCACCCTTGTAAGGTGTCAGGCAAATCCAACACGTTACATGAAAACCCTGACATGATAAGCAAATCCAGTAGTATGTCACATAGCTCCGAATAAATTGTGACATTAAATTAACCAAAGTAATACGAGTAACGAGTGAGCAAATGGAATACCACAGACTAACACAAGAATGCCTAAATGCATGTCGTACCTCCCCAGCGTGAGGCAGACGCAGTTCCGAGGGGAGAAACGAGGACAGAAGCCGAGAGCAGAACCGTGTTAAGCTAGGAAAGAGAGGGGCTGGGCACCCACGCCGTGAGCCTTCCTGTACAACTATACAACCCGCACGTTTTAGCGTCAGGCTTTTTCGCGTCTCAGGTATGTCAAGGACAACCCCCAGCCCATGTTAAAAGCTAGAGCTCTCCAGAAAAGTAGTATAGATCTTACGATAACACAAAAAGGGCCACTACCACCCGCAAGTTTTAGCGTGAGACTTTTTCGCGTGTCTGTTACATTAGGATCACTCCCTAGCCCATGTTAAAAGATAGAGCCCTCCAGAAGAGCAGTATAGATCTCACGATAACGCTAAAAGGACCACACTAGCTGCAGGTTTTAGCGTGAGACTTTTTAGCGTCTCTGTTAAGTTGCAAACTTTAAAAACATTGCCCCACCACGAAAAGTATAACGTTTCCCATTGGATAGACAGAATTTTTGTAGGCGGAGCGTAAGGTTAACATTGAGACCCTGATTGGTCAGATGAAAACACAGCCAGATAGCTTTTTTAAACTAACTTCGGTAAATTGTAGTAAGGAGAAGTTAGAAGAGAGTTAGTTCCGAGACGGCGGGCTGGATGGCTGCTGCGCCGGCCGCTGCCGCCCTGACGCTGATTAGACACCGACAAGGTAATGAACGCACGCGATGCCGCATTTTTGAGCGCATAAGGCTTCACTCAGAACTGCAGAAGTCTCATCTGTTACACCCCTTTTTTCCGTAAAACTAATGGTGATCGTTAATTAAAACTCATGGTGTTCACATTTGCCACTTGAAGAACAGATCTGAAACGCGATGATTTTTCTTTTATATAGTTATTGAGAAGCCACATCAGCCACTGTAATTTACGACAAGTTAGATAAGTTATTAAAGATAATTGAGGGTCACTGTAGACCATTTTTATAGTTTTCTCTTTTGTGAAACTTAAATTAAACCTAGATTATGGATGTGATATGGCATAGGTCATCCTTCGATCGATTGTAGAACTTGGAAACCCATTTAGGGAATATTCGTTCACATTTTTGTTGAACGCAGTTGGTTTTTACCATCCTGTATTAAAACATTTCCTTTTATCAATAGTGCAATTTATAAACGATGTTTTGTAATTAGAATAAATTTCCAATGGTAAACTTAACTGTTTTTCGACGTTATTTTACCAGCTAACTAAAAATAGGAAAGCCTTGAACCCTTTCCACTATATTTAGTTAGAATTAAGATTCTTTTACAGGGAGTGCAGTGGAGCTGACGCTGAGATCATTAAGCATTTGATTATATCATCGCTAGTCTCACTGAACTCTTCTGAATTCTACATGTCATGTGTGGTCTGGCGTCTCCTTACCAGCAACAGGTCCCAGGTTCAAACTAGTTAATTCCCTAAAAAACACACTCAGAGCGTCGTTGCGCGAAAGTGGTAGGGAGACACGATATAGTACAATCAGACACCACCATGAATGTTTAGACCCTCCTTTTCTCTCTCTGATTCTCTATCAGATCCTGTCCCCCACTCTCTCCTTATCCATCTTTTGTCCTTCTCCTTCGTCAGTTATGATGTTGGGATCACGTTATATAACCGTAGTTGTACAATTCCCTGTTTCGCCATACAGATATAGATAATCTGTGATTTCACTAAATTAATTAATGAAAATGACAGGATGGATCCTTTGAATGGACAAAGAAAATTCCCTTGCCTACCCTTCCCCAATCTGAGGTTGTGACCTGTCCCTCTCGATCTTATGGCAGATGGTACATTAAACTTTAATCTTCTTTTATTTCTCTTTTCTTTCTTCCTACCTTCCTCGTCGACTTATACAACCACCACCTATTCCTTCTCCTCCCCGTCAAGAGCAGACATGCAAGTTCACAGGCAGAACAACCGATTATGGATTTCTGAGAAACCTCACCAGCTACATCATGAGCATGATGTGAAAACAGGAGTATGGCGTACAGTTAGTGGAACCGAGCCACTATTTTTCTACGAAATAATAATTTCTGATAGGTAAGTGAACAATGTACTGCTTCTGTTTTACAGAGGACTAACAACCAATGAAAAACTATACAGTTATTTACCGTCAGAAATACACGGGCATACACCGCCAATGCGTCTATGAGGGTAATACGAGATAGTTCCGATCATCAAAAGTACACGTCACTTGGGTACTATTTGAAATATACAGCATTTATATTTTCCATCGAATAGCCAAAGTTTCAGCGATTCTTAAGTGCTAAATACAATTAGTTTTTATTTCTCTGTCATATCACGATTTACATTAATATTGGCACTGTTGGAATGACGTACTGACACCATCATACGACCTTTTCTCCGCCACGGTTATTCCCCGATTAGTCTACAGAGCTCGTCTCACAACTAGAGTACGTGTCGAAATAACTGCTAGTCATGAACGCAGTGAAAATTTTTGGTTGACAGGCGTTCGAATCAGGCTCGCCTGCTGGTGGAGAGCTGTCGCCTTAACCGTTTAGCTCACTCATGCACGCTTCCATGAACTATTAAAACATAGAATGTCACTGTCTTTTTCCTCATTTTTCTGTGTAAAACATCGAAAATGACTTCTCCCGTTCAGTCAAGAACAAATTTTCAGTATCACGATATGTTTATTGCATTGAATTTAAAAGCTTTTGAGGTGGTTAGGGCACATTATATTCCTTTGCAGACTTTTTCTGTTCTCAACGTTTCGTCACTCCTATTGGTACCTTCCTCAGAAGTCTTCTGCTGCCCACAACTAGCTCAACGTTGTACGTGTAGGTTGGCAGACTGTTCAAAAGACGTTTTTACACCCCCAGCAAGTCTGTGAATGTGTGTGGGTGTGATTTAGGAGCACGAATTGAAAGAGTAAGACTGATGAAAGTAAAATGATAAATAGAACAAAAGAATGACTAAAATAAGGGTAGAAAGCATCATAGCGACGACGGTTACTGAAGTTAATAAATCCATTAAGAATACTAGGAGAGATTTACACTGGAAACTGCAAATAAGCAGCTGTTAGTATTTTACTGAGACAATGAGTTTGTAATATTAATTTTTGATATGATGGACGTAGCAGAATTGTGAGCAAAGTTCATTTTTGGAACACAACCTACGACCAGCTTAGAGACAGAAGTGATAACACTTTCTGCAGGACCTGACCAGCATTTTGCAGGACAGTGCTCAAGCACGTACAATGCAAGCTGTTACTGATTTATTCGACTGATGGGGCTGCTAAGTGCTATACCACCTTCTGCACTCCCATGACTTGATCCCTCGTAAGTTCAACTCGATTTCTAAACTGAAGGAAACACTTCACGGCATTCGCTTCAGAACTGCTACAAATTCGTCGGGCAATAGACCGCACCGCTCGAACTGTCAACGCAACTGGCACTGCTAAGAGTATCCTACGACATCCACATCGCTGGCAACGGGTTATACACAATGTTGGTGATTGCTCTTAAAGTCGGCAAAACTTTGAAACACGTATCTATTTTGTACGAGCTGTAAATAATAAATAGTTGCCACTATTAAAGTTCCAACTCTCGTACTTTGTCACCGGTCTACCAGACAGGTGTAGTACTAGCACGAGGAAAGCTGAAGTTTTAAATAATTTTTTCAAAACATCATTCGCGTAAAAGGATCGTACAAACGTGCCGTCATTTTATGCTTATCCATTACGGATATTTTAGACCACGTGACTGTTAATTGAATGTAAATAGATAAAACTGCAACAAGTCACCTTTTCAGATTTCTCTTGAGATGGTTATCTCGAAGTTTACCACCTCTGTGACAAATACTCATGGCGATACATTAAAGCATGTTCCATCTTTGTCGCAGAACCAGCACCCAGCATTATGCTAGAAACAGTGATGTAACTTCCAGAAAACCATCTGAAGATGAAACTGAAAAGAAGTGCTAGTTCTGCAAGGTTCGCAGGAGAGCTTCTGTAAAGTTTGGAAGGTAGGAGACGAGGTACTGGCAGAAGTACAGCTGGGAGTACCGGGCGTGAGTCGTGCTTCGGTAGCTCAGTTGGTAGAGCACTTGCCCACGAAAGGCAAAGGTCCCGAGTTCGAGTCTCGGTCGGGCACACGGTTTTAATCTGCCAGGAAGTTCCATATCAGCGCACAGTCCGCTGCAGAGTGAAAATCTCATTCTGGGAACATCCCCCAGGCTGTGGCTAAGCCATGTCTCCGCAATATCCTTTCTTTCAGGAGTGCTAGTTCTGCAAGGTTCGCAGGAGAGCTTCTGTAAAGTTTGGAAGGTAGGAGACGAGGTACTGGCAGAAGTAAAGCTGTGTGTACCGGGCGTGAGTCGTGCTTCGGTAGCTCAGTTGGTAGAGCACTTGCCCACGAAAGGCAAAGGTCCCGAGTTCGAGTCTCGCTCGGGCACACAGTTTTAATCTGCCAGGAAGTTTCGAAGCTGAAAAGGTTCGAAAAACGGTTAATGGAATAATAAATAACTATTCAAAAAAGTGACTGGTTGCAGTTTTACGTATTTTATGTCGTACAGACTCCCGCATGGAAGAAATAGAAATTGCCGTCTGGGGCACTGAGAATCAACCGAAAGAGAAGAAAACAAATAAGCAGTCAGGTCCGGAAGGAATCCCAATTAGGATTGCAGAGTGCACTCTTCGGATTAGACTCCTTACTTAGGTTGCATTTATCGCGAATCTGTCGCAAATCACAAAGCACGGGCGACTAGAAAAAGGAGAAAGTGAATCCAGTATATAATAAGAGTAAAAGAATGGCCCCCACAAAATTACTGACCAGTATCCGTAATGTCAGATTGTGCCAGAATTCTTTCGCATATTCTAAGTTCTAATTTGATAAATTTCCTTGAGACAGAAAAGAGTCTTTGTACAAATCAATACAGATTTAGAAAGCATCGCTCACGGGAACGGCTTCTCACACGATATGGAGTGAGCCGTGGATAAAGGGCAGCGGGACGATTCCATATCCCTAGATTTCTGGAAAGCGTTAGAGACAGTGCTCCACTGCAGACTATCGAAGGGATGGGGAATAGTTCCTTAAATGTGTGAGTGACTCCATGACTTGTTAGGTAATTGGACTCAGTACGTTTTCCAGGACAGCGAGTGTTCATCAGAGACAAAGGTATCGTCGGGAATGTCTCAGGGAAGTGTGGTAGGAGCACTCTCATTCTATACTTACAGAACCGACTTTTCGGACAGAACGAACCGTCTGCGATCGTTCTCTGATGACTCTGTAGTAAACGGAAAAGTGCCGTCACCAAGCGACTGCAGGAGGATGCAAGGTCACTTGGATAGAATTTTTGTTTGCTGTGATAAATGGCAGCTTTCTCTAAACGTAGAAAAATGGAAGGTAGTACAGGTAAGTAGGAAAAATAGTCATGTAAAGTTTATGTATAATACTAAGGATATACTACTTGATACGATTAAATACCTAGGCTTAAAGTTACGAAAATGGAACGAGCACTTACATGGTCTGTAGGGAAGAATACCTGTGCAATCCGTTCTTGAGTGCTGTTCGAGTGTTTGGGATCCAGAACAGGACGGCTTGGATTCAACTTATGTAACATGTATACGTATAAAAATATTTACATACCTTAGGACACATACAGGTTACAACATCAAGGCAAACGATGGTGATATTAATAGTTGCCTATAACACCCAGGCATCACATGGGTGTCCAAGAGAGATGAAATTATAAATGTTAAGTGTCTCCATCACATACAAGCGCAAACTAGGTACATCCGCAACTCCGGTTCTGTTCTTACACTACAGGCCGCGTCGCGAGATGGCGCTAGCAAAAGAGGCGCCAATGAATGTCACAGCTCGCGTCATAACATTTATAATGTCATCCCTCTTTGACTCTTATGTGCTACTTACGACAATTTTGTAAGGCCTGCGTGCAATAGGCAACTATTAATATCACCATTGTTGGGTTCAAATGGCTCTGAGCACTATGGGACTTAACGTCTGAGGTCATCAGTCCCCTAGAACTTAGAACTACTTAAACCTAACTAACCTAAGGACATCACACACAATCATGCCAGAGGCAGGATTCGAACCTGCTACCGTAGTGGTCGCCCGGTTCCAGACTGTAGCGCCTAGAACCGCTCGGCCACTTCTGCCAGCTCACCATTGTTTGCCTTGATGTTGTAACCTGTACGTATCCTCAGGTATGTAACTAAATATATATGTTATGTTATCTAAGTGGAATCCAAGCCCATTTTCATAGTGTTTTCTGTCCTCCCTAGACGCGATGATGGCGGCTTTAGTTTAGCCTGAACCGGTAATCATGGAATAAAAGGAATTCCTGCGATCTTGGCTACCAGTTTATTGTTTTACAAGCATCTAGGTCGCTCCCACACGAGCACAATGTGCTCCCTACAAAATACTTAATGTTTCCACCGTTGCTTTTCATTTCACATAATGTTGTTTTCACTTTTCTTTATGTTGTTCCAGTTCTCCCAACAGTCCTTTCTTTTTTGATTTCTTACATTTCTAATGCAGCCATTTCGCCCTAGCCTCCTTGCACTTCTGTTTATTTCATTCCTAAGTGACTCGTATTCCTGAATTTATGGATTTCTTTGAACATTTTTGCACTTTCTTCTTTCGTCGAGTGAGTGAACTATTCCTTCTGTTACCCATGCTTTCTTTGCAGTCTCCTTGTACCTATGTATTTCTTTCCAATTAACGTGACTGCAATTTTCAGAGATGTCCATTCCTCTTCAAGTTAACTGCCTACCGAGGTATTCATTATCGCGGTATCTAAAACCTCTGAGAGCTTGAAACATATTTCATTCCTCTAGAAGATTATAGATGGTTAGGACAGGCTCATCATTCAACAGGGGGAGGCTGTTTGCAGCTGTGGAAAGCATGACATTCTGACGTAACACTAGACGAACACTACGTTCCAATAATTACAGACGCACAGGCAGCTCAGACTCTTTTAGTGTCTTAAGGGAAAGCGAAATATAGACACAGCGAGGTACGAACAGGTCAAGAAAGAACTTAAGAAATTTAGATACTTATGGCAAGGTGGTCATATAATTTTCGTCCAGACGCAGCAGTGTTTAGATGCTGACCAATTTGGAGCTCTTGGGATGACAGAAGTATCCGTAGATCAAGTGCGATCCCTGTCACGTTTCATTCAATATATTGTTACTATTCCATAAGTTACGGGGTACATGTAGAAATTAACATGCTTGGTGCGAAATAGTATAAGTCCATCCCTGGAGAAACCAAACTACTAGTCAATCCGCCTGTTTTTGATAACTCTCCACTAACTAATTGTGTGTGACGTTCTGCACCCACTGCACACGCCCTTGTAGTTGTCATCAGTTTTGCACGCTTAGCAAAATCATTTTGAACTGCCACTGACACGCATGCTGCTCGGCTGTTAAATATGGCCCAACTACCCTTATACCTATGTACCTGACTTATATTTTTACCTGACAATTTCTGCTTTTGCAGTGGAGACGAGGAGGACACTCTAAAATACGCTGTCTGATAAAGTTAATCACACAGAAAGGGAAGTGGAAACGGAATGGAACATCAAGACTTGAGAGGGTATGTGATGTTATTTCAGTGGTTAAAATATCGAGTCAAACATATAAAAACTTTGGCCGTATGAGACCGATTATCAGTATGGCGTTGCATCCTCTCTGGCATGGATGCGTGAACTTATTCAGATGGGAGGGGATTCATAAGCAGTACTTTCATATCCCACTTCTTTTTGCACTGGTTCTTCCTGACTAGGCGTTTAAACTTCAGCCTACTCTTAGCCATTAATGAAACGTGATCGGAGTCTATGTCTGCACTTAGGTACTCCTTGCAATCCTACATCTGATTTTGGAATCTGCCTGACCATGATGTATTCTAACAAATCTTTCCGTTCTCCCGGCCTCCTCTTGTTATTCTCGAACACAGTATTCATTATTATTGGCTCAAATTTATTGCAGAACTCAACTAGTCCTTTTCTCCCATTCCTACGACCAAGCTAATATTCTCCACTAAAAGTTTCGCCTATTGCCTCCCATAAAACCGCATTCCAGCCCCCTGTGACTGTTAGACTTTCATCTTCCTTTACGAACTGAACACGTTTGATTGATGGATTTGTTTGATGTCCCCCTGAGGGGTATCGTGCCAGATTCTGTCAAACTGGCCTTTAGATCGTCAAAATCCCGAGCTTGTTGGAAGGTCCTGCCCATAATACTACAAACATTGTCAGCTGGGGAGGGATCCGGCGACCTTCCTGGCCAAGGTAGGGTTTGGCAAGCATGAAAACCAGCAGTAGAAACTCTTGCCGTCTGCGGGCGGGCATGATCTTGCTGATTTGCAAGCTAAGGATGGCGTGTCATGAAGGACAACAAAACAGAGCGTAGAATATTGTCGACAGACCGCTGTGCTGTATCGATGTCATGGGTCAGAACCAAAGAGGAAAATGGCTCCCGAGACTATCAGTCATGGTTGTCGGGATTTATCGTGGTTGGCAATAGGTTGGTGTCCCACCGCTGTCCCGGCCATCGCCGGGAACATATTCGCTGGCCATCGGGGTTCAGTTCATCACTGAAGACAATCCTACTCCATCCAGTGAGATTCCAGGCCGAAAACGTGTCTGGAGACGTTACGTAAAGCGGCTGGACACCAACCACATTGTCGCCCGCTATACAGCCCGACAACTAGGAGTGACGGTCAAGGATGGTAATTATTTTCATAGCAGGACCTCTTTGGTTGTCATCCGCAGAACATACACTGCATTCGAACATTATGAACTACCTCGAAGAAAAAGATTTATCGACAAATAGTCAGCACGAATTCAGAGAATATCGTTCTTGTGATACACAACTATCTCTTTGTACTCATCAAGTAATAAGTGCTATCGACAGAGGATGTTAAATTGATTCCATATTTTTGGATTTCCAGAAGGCTTTCGACACCATTCGTGACAAGCGTCTTCTAATCAAACTGCTTGTCTACGAAATATCGCCTCAGATTCGTGATTTCTTGCCAGAAAGGTCACAGTTCGTAGTAATAGACGGAAAGTCATCGAGTAAAACAGAAGTAATATCCGGCTTTCCCCAAGGAAGTGTTATAGGCCCTCTGTTGTTCCTGATCTACATTAACGACATAGGAGACAATCAGAGTAGCCGTCTTAGATTGTTTGCAGATGATGCTGTCATTTACCGTCTTGTAAAGTCATCAGATGATCAAAACGACTTCCAAAATCATTTAGATAACATATCTGTATGGTGCGAAAAGTGGCAGTTGACCCTGAATAAAGAAAAGTGTGAAACTGTTCACATGAGTACAAAAAGAAAACAGCTAAATTTCGATTACGTGGTAAGTCACACAAATCTGAGGGCTGTAAATTCAATTAAATACTTAGGGATTACAATTACAAATAACTTAAATTGGAACGATCACATAGATAAGATTGTGGGTAGAGCAAACTAAAGACTGCGATTTATTGGCAGAACACTTAGAAGGTGCAAGAGGTCTACCAAAGAGACTGCTTACCCTACACTTGTCCGTCCTATTCTGGACTATTGCTGTGCGGTGTTGGATCCGCATCAGGTTGGACTGACGGATGACATCGAAAAAGTACAAAGAAGGGCAGCTCGTTTTGTATTATCACGAAGTAAGGGAGATAGTGTCACAGATATGATACATAAATTGGAGTGGCAATCATTAAAACAAAGGCGTTTTTCGTTGCGACTGGATCTTCTCACGAAATTTCAATCACCGATTTTCTCCTCCGATTGCAAAAAAAAAATTCTGCTGGCTCCCACCTACATAGGGAGAAATGATCATCACCATAAAATAAATCAGGGCTCGCACAGAAAAATCTAAGTTCTCCTTTTTCCCGAGTGCCGTTCGAGAGTTGAACGGTAGAGAGACAGCATGAAGGTGATTCATTGAATCCTCTGCCAGGCACTTTATTGTGAATAGCACAGTAATCACGTTGATGTAGATTTAGACTCTTACACCTTAGAAGTACATCGTCGATATTCTATGCCTTGGTTTCTTGCCCTTGACGACAAACCACCCTGGTCTTACGTTTCAACAAGCTAATGCCCACCTGTACAAGGCTAGAGTTTCTACTGCTTCTCTTTATGATTGCGAAACCCTGCTTTGGCTAGCAGGTAGTCGGATCTCTCCCCAGTTGTGAAAGTTTGGAGAATTATGGTCAGGACCCTCTAACCAGGAATTTTGACGATGTAACATGCCAGCTGGACAGAATTTCACACGATATGCTTCAAGAGGACACAAGCAACTCTTATCAATCAGTTCCAAGCCAGATAACCGTTTGGATAAGGGCCAGAGATGGACCAACATTTAATTCCCTTCCTCAATTTGTGAAGCTCTTTCTCTGGAACAAATCATAAAATTTTTCTTAAATTGTAAAAATATTTTTGTCTGTACATGTACATCACATATATCGATTTCTGTCCCATTCGGATAATTCCTACGTGGTGCGTCATTTTTTTTTTGGTCATAGAATGTATCTGCGAAGCTTCCATTTTGTGCAGTACGCAAGCGACCTGGCAAATACGAGCCGTTTGGGTTGACCATGTCTGAGGCCTTCCCCTTGTCAGCAGCTAAACCGAGTAATGGTTTCAAAGTTTTAAATCTTGAGAACCGAACATTCATCCTGAGTGTCACCTAGTGTAGGTATATTTTTACTGTCAGTTGCCGCTCTGGAAACGACTGCTTAATGCGAAAAATGTCATGTTGTAACGTGCTTCGGATTCCACGTTAACATCACCCCCTATATAGTACCATGCCTAATATAGTTTTATGGTATTCAACCTAACATTCGCGTAGATGATGGCCTTACTCTACGTATTTCTTTGACATTCAGTACCGTCTCGTTCTTAGCGTGTGCAGAATCGATCTGGATACGGCACAACGGAACGGAATCGGCCGGTATTAGCGGTCACTGCCAAGGTTGCCAGCAGGCGGAATTTCATTAGGCATGTTTCCAGCAACGGCAGTACGACTGTGTGGGAGGCATTCAGATACGGCCGTGTCGCGACATTAACATTCAAGGACCTATGAGAAATGCCGCACCAGAGATATCAAAATGGCTTCGACAAGCGGACGGAGCTCAGTTTCTTCTGGCCGTAATGAACGTCTCTCTTGTTAGCAAAACTTCCAGACGTCGGAATAGACCTTTACCGACAGACATGATGGTGTTTATGAAGACCCATCTCCAGGGGCAAAAATCCAGTTTGAACGAAGATGATGGCATACTAGACATGTGTCTGACTTCGACCCAGACTGCGACGCATTTTACGGCATTAATCGTAATATAGCTCACTGATTGAATCCGTACCAAGTCATATGTGGATCAGTCAGAAGAACATCTTCTAGGACAACGAAGAAAGAGACAGGGATAAAATTTTCTAAAAAGATGGCTGCAGTAGTTTTGCCGTACGGCTCAGAGACAAGGGCAACGATACAAAAAATCTTTCTAAATGTGAACGAGTGCATGAGGCTGGCTGGACTTAAAAATGGCGTTGAGTGCAGAGAAATGTTTTCTTTTAAAGTAGGAGATTTAATTAAAGAAAATAAAGAAATACTTTCTGTAGGTAGTGTTGAACAGCTTTTAGGAAGGATTAAATCTACATTGCTTTTGAGACCCGAATATGGCCAGTCTGATATTGGACCGAATTCGAATGTCTTCCACAAGAGACAGTGGTACAGCTGTGTGTTTCATAATGCAGTTTTTAAAAATGGAGAAAAATTGTTCTCGTACCTGAAATGGATGCAAAAAGGAAGACTGCAAAAGAATACATAGGCAGTAAACACAACTCAGATGCCCACTGCTGAAAACAACTTGCAATAAATATTTTAAATCAATATTTTAATTAGTTACAAATTTCAACAAGATTTTTTATGTGTCTTTTTTTGCTGCATTACCTAATCCGCTCCTTAGTTTTAAATTAATTATGTTGTATCTTACAGATAATATCTGTGTTACATTCCACCGCGCGGAACCTGTGCTCTTCCCTTCCCCTCCCACTTTCCTCCCCCTACCCGTCACCCATGATGCGCGGGTCTGCATGACGCAATGTGGGCAGAGTGGTCAACACACTGAATTCACATTCAGGAGGACGATAGCTCAAACCCGTGTCGGGCATTCTGATTTAGGTTTACCGTTATTTCCCTAAACTGTTTAAGGAAAATGCCCGAATGGTTGCTTTGAAAGGGCACGGCCGATTTCCTTCCCGCTCGTTCCTAATCCCAGTTTATGCCGTGTCACTAATGACCCTCACTGTCGTCGGAACGTTAAACTCTAACTTTTTTCCTTCCTTTGGAATCAGTAAGACGCTTGATGCCACGGAATGTTGCCACAAATGTGCTGTAGTGCTGCTCCTTTTGTGTTACAGATTATTACTATATTCTTTTTAAAGACGTGATTAATCAGATACAGTTTTAAGAATCCAAAGTTTTAAATGTTGTCGATCTATATTATCTACTCATTGAGCCAAAAAATCTGGTTTTAAGAAGTTTTGAAGTTTAAATACTTTCAGTGTATGTTATTTACAAAAGTTCATTGCTTGTCAATTGCTAAAAAACAACTGTCAGTTGCTACTAAAAAACCAACATTTGCTACGGAACATCCGATCAGTGATTGTAAAAGCAAATGAAGAGGCCGGGAAGTGTTAACTGCAGCGAAGGCTGTGCACGAAGGTCTGTATGTATTTAACGGCACATGCAGTACGGCATTTGAGGAAGGTTATCGTGGAACCGATTAGTGCGTCATTCCATGAGGAATAGCAGCATCATTTGAGTGCTTACGATCGTGGACCGATAGGTGGACGCTTCGTATCCGGTCAAGGCTTGACTACGATGGCCACAAAAATGAGTGTGTCCAAAAGTGTCATCTCAAGATTTAAAAAGTCACTGAATTATGACGGTCTATTGACACACGGTCAACATGGGTTTAGAAAACATCGTTCCTGTGAAACATAACTAGCTCTTTATCCACATGAAGTGTTGACAAGGGATTTCAGATCGATTCCGTATTTCTGGATATCCGGAAGGCTTTTGACACGGTACCACACAACCGGCTCGTAGTGAAATTGCGTCCTTATGGTATATCGTCTCGGTTATGTGACTGGATTTCTGCTTTTCTGTCAGAGAAGTCACAGTTCGTCGTATTTGACGGAAAGTCATCGAGTAAAGCAGAAGTGATTTCTGGCTTTCCCCAAGGTAGTGTTATGGGCCCTTTGCTGTTCCTTATCTATATAAACGATTTGGGATACAATCTGAGCAGCCGTTTTCGGTTGTTTGCAGATGACGCTGTCGTTTATCGACTAATACAGTCATTAGAAGATCAAAAACTGCAAAACGATTTAGGAAAGATATCTGAATGGTGCGAAAAGTGGCAGTTGACCCTAAATGACGAAAAGTGTGAGGTCATCCACATGAGTTCTAAAAGGAACTCGTTAAACTTCGGTAACACGATTAATCATTCAAATCTAAAAGCCTTAAATTCAACTAAATACTTAGGTATTACAATTACGAACAACTTAAATTGGAAGGATCACATAGAAAATGTCGTGGGGAAGGCTAACCAAAGAATGCGTTTTATTGGCAGGACACTTAGAAAATGAAACAGACGTACTAAGGAGACTGCCTACACTAAGATTGTCCGTCCTCTTTTAGAATACTGTTAAGCGTTGTGGGATCCTTACCAGGTAGGACTGACGAAGTACATCGAAAAAGTTCAATAAAAGGCAGCACGTTTTGTATTATCGCGAAATATGAGAGAGAGTGACTCACAAATGATACAAGATTTAGGCTGGACATAAAAGAAAGGCGTTTCTCGTTGCGACGGACTCTTCTCACGAAATTCCAATCACCAACTTTCTCCTCCGAATGCCAAAATATTTTGTTGACACAGACCTACAAGGGGAGGAACGATCACCACGATAAAATAAGGGAAATCAGAGCTCGTACGGAAAGATATAGGTGTTCATTCCTTCCGCGCGCTATACGAGATTGGAATAATAGAGAATTGTGAAGGTGGTTCGATGAACCCTCTGCCAGGCACTTAAATGTGATTTGCAGAGTATCCACGTAGATGTAGAAGGTTTAAGTGGTATGGAACAGCATGCTTGAGGTCGCAGACGGACCACCACATCCCAACAGGATCGATATTTGCCCTAGTGGCGAAAAGAAACGGACTTCTCACTCCTAGGCAGATCGGTGCAAATCTTGCAACAGCTACCGGTACACATGTCTGTGCCAGGAACATTTCGCGGTGATTAAATCAGGCTGGTTTGTTTACTCGGAAGACTTTTAATGCAGCTCACTTCAGCCACGCCATTGTCGAGAAATCGTTCGTTGGTGAAGGGAGGGCGTTGGTTGAGGTCAGCAGCAGTGGTTTGTAGTGATTTTCACCGACGAATCCCGCTGCACTGCGGCAACTGATTCTGCCCGCCAGATGGTGTGGAGAGAGAGGGAACACGTTACACACCACAGAAAGTTCATAAACGTCGTCGGTATGGCCTAGGCATTATACTTTGCGCAGGCATTATGCACAATGATCGAACACCGCTGCTTATCTTTTGCACGAAGTAGCGTCGCAGCGCAGCAGTTTTACAGGGCTGTTATTCTGGACCATGTCCGTCTTTTTAGAGGTGTGGTAGGTCGCTAATTTCTCTCTATGAATGGCACTGTTAGCCCACACAGGACCGCTGAGGTGTCGGACACACTGGAAAGTGAAGATATTGAATATGTGGAACTGTCTATATACTCCTCGAACATGAACCCTATAGAGCATGCCTTGGATGCTCTTGGAAGATTTGTTTCTCAACGAAAACCCCTTCTCCAAACGGTTTAAGAACTGAAAAGAGCTTTGAGGCAACAGTGGGACAAATCCCACAATGATTCCTCAACAGTTTCAATGACAGCTGCAGTAGGCGCATTAGTGCCCGTTTTCGTTTGCGTCATAGAGTAAACCGATTTTGTGACATGTTAAAAGTTCGTAATCAGGGTCAAATTATTTAGTTTCACCTGAGTGCTTCGGTAGTTAGGTTTTTGACTATCTGTGTAATACTAGACACAGTTCGTGCATTTTCGTCAGGGTCTAGAGTAGAGTTGCGCACCACGTGCTGATAGTCCGTTTATCTGCATAGTTTAGTTTTCCACGGAACAGGCACTGCGATTGTTGTGTGCGGATGCGAGCCGAGTTGGCGGCACTTCGCTCTCAGCTTCAGGCTGTGATGGCTTCAGTTACACAGCTTGAGGCTGCAGTGGATGGGCACCACTGTTGTGGGGCGGGCGTGGGGATCCAACAGACGTCCAGCGCGTCAGAGTCCTCCGATCGGTCCTTACTGGTGGCCAACCCAGATACTGCTCGCACTGAGGCTGACCCCTCACCTGTGATCGAGTGGGAGGTCTCCCCAGCGCGAAGCAGGTGACGAAAGACTTCCCAGGCGGCCGCACGTAAGGCCTCCCCTATTTGTCTGACAAACAGGCTCTAGGTGCTGTCTGTGGCTGACACTGCCGCTGAGCCAGATGCTGTCGCCCGTCCTGTTTCAGAGGAAACCACTCAGCCTGCAAGATCCAGGGAATCGCAGAGGGTGGGATTATTGGTAGTTGGGAGCTCCAACATTAGGCGCGTTATGGGGCCCGTTAGGGACTTGGCTGACAAGAAGGGTACGAAATCCAATGTGCACTCTGTGTGCATACAGGGTGGAGTCATTCCAGATGTGAAAAGGGTCCTCCCAGATGCCATGAAGAGCACATGGTGCAGCCAACTGCAGGTGGTGGCTCACGTCGGTACCAATGATGTGTGTCACTTTAGATCAGAAGAGATTCTATCTGGTCTCGAGCGGCTAATAGAAGTGGTAAAGGCTGCCAGTCTTGTTTGCCAGATGAAAGCAGAGATGAACATTTGCAGCACAGTCGACAGGTTCGATTGCGGACCTCTGGTACAGAGCAGGTTCGAATCCTGCCTCGGGTATGGATGTGTGTGATGTCCTTAGGTTAGTTAGGTTTAAGTAGTTCTAAGTTCTAGGGGACTGATTACCTCAGAAGTTAAGTCCTATAGTGCTCAGAGACATTTGAACCGTACGCTTCTCAACAACAGATTCGGTGACCGATGGATTGGTAGAGGCGGACCAATTCCATGGCCTCCACGCTCTCCTGACCTCAACCCTCTTGACTTTCATTTATGAGGGCATTTAAAAGCTCTTGTCTACGCAACCCCGGTACCAAATGTAGAGACTCTTCGTGCTCGTATTGTGGACGACTGTGATACAATACGCCATTCTGCAGCGCTGCATCAGTGCATCAGGGATTCCATGTGACGGAGGGTGGATGCATGTATCGTCGCTAATGGAGGATGCAAGGTGTCAGGCAAATCCAACACCTTCCATGAAAACAATGGCATGATAAGCAAATCCATTAGTATGTCACATAGCTCCGAATAAATCGTGACATTAAATTAACCAAAGTAATACGAGTAACGAGTGAGCAAATGGAATACCACAGACTAACACAAGAATGCCTAAATGCATGTCATACCTTCCCACCGTGAGACAGACGCAGTTCCGAGAACAGAAGCCGAGAGCAGAACCGCGTTAAGCTAGAAGGCCCTACGACAAGGGACAGACTGGACACACACGTCGCCAGCCTACCGCTAAGACCACACCACCCGCACATTTTAGCGTGAGACTTTTTCGCGTCTCTGTTACGTCAAGGACCACCCCCCAGCCCATGTTAAAAGATAGAGCCCTCCAGAAGAACAGTATAGATCTCACGATAACGCTAAAAGGACCATGCCAGCTGCAGGTTTTAGCGTGAGACTTTTTCGCGTCTCTGTTACGTTTCAAACTTTAAAAGCATTGCCCCACCACGAAAAGTATAACGTTTCTCATTAGATAGACAGAATTTTTGTAGGCGGAGCTTAAGGTTAACATTGAGACCCTGATTGGTCAGATGAAATCACAGCCAGATAGTTTTTTTTAAACCAACTTCGGTAAATTGTAGTAAGGAGAAGTTAGGGAAGAGTTGCTTCCGAGATGGCGAGGTGAGCGGAGCTGTGCTGCCTGCCGCTGCCCTGACGCTGCCTAAACACCGACAAGGTAATGAACGCACGCGATGCCGCATTTTTGAGCGCATAACGCTTCACTCAGAACTGCAGAACTCTCATCTGTTACACCCCCATTTTGCGTAATACTAGTGTCGATCGTTAATTAAAACTCATGGTGTTCACATTTGCCACTTAAATTAAAGATGTGAAACGTGATGATTTTTCTGTTATATAGTTATTGAGAAGCCACATCAGCCACTGTAATTTACGACAAGTTAGATAAGTAATTAAAAATAACTGAGGGTCACTGTAGAACATTTTAATAGTTTTCTCGTTTGTGAAACTTAATTTAAATCTAGATTATAGATGTGATATGGCATAGGTCATCCTTCGATCCATTGTTGAACATGGAAACCCATTCAGTGAATATTCGTTCACCTTTTTGTTGAACGCAGTTGGTTTGTACCATCCTGTATTAAAACTCTTCCTTTTATCAATAGTGCAATTTATAAACAATGTTTTGTGAGTATAATAAAATTTCCAATGGTAAACTTAACTGCTTTTTCGACGTTATTTTACCAGCTAACAAAAAACAGGAAAGCCTTGAACCCCTTCCACTAAATTTAGTTAGTATTGAGATTCTTTTACAGGGAGTGCAGTGGAGCTGACGCTGAGATCATTTAGTATTTGTTTATATCATCGCTAGTCTCACTGAACTCTTCTGAATTCTACATGTCATGTGTGGTCTGGCGTCTCCTTACCAGCAACAGGTCCCAGGTTCAAACTAGTCAATTCCCTAAAAAACATGCTCAGAGCGTCGTTGCGCGAGAGTGGTAGGGAGACACGATATAGAACAAAAAGCCACCACCATGAATGTTTGGAAGGACATTTTCAACATTTCCTGTACCAAAGTGTTTGAAGTCACGCTGGTACGTTCTGTTGCTGTGTGTTTCCATTCCATGATTAATGTGATTTGAAGAGAAGCTCTAACATGGAAAGTAAGCGTTTTCGGTCACATGTCCACAGAACATATTTTCTTTCTTTGTGTGTGAGGAATGTTTCCTAAAAGTCTGGCCGTACCTTTTTGTAACACCCTGTATGTAGACGGTTCAAAATAATTTTCCAAAAAGATTGTAGCATATTTCTCGGTATACGAATGGATTACCTTGTTTACATTTCGGTTTATATGCACCGTAAACAGATTCAAAATCGAAAATAGAATAAAAATTAAAAAAAAGGTTTCCACATATGGACTTGACCCTACGACTCTCAGATTAGGTTTCTGTTCTCTTTATGTTCTTTCAACCGCTGTCTAGAAACTACACTAACATAAATCACTAATGCCTCACCCGACCTTCGCCAATGACGCTATTTCTTCTAAACGCTTTCCCATCAGAATCACCATCTTCTCTCACTTCCATTTCGGTCCGAATCCAGCATGTGCCATTAATTTGGACGAAATCGGAGATGACGAGTAGGCTCGGTCGCCTAGTTAGATGACCATTTAATTAGCACCAGAAAAAGTGGATATTTATTCAAAAGTACGCAATCTATTCCGACGTCAATCGAAACAACTACTGAGTTTTCTTAGAAGAAAAGATAAATGCGTCTCCAGTAATGATGTGAGTGTGGCGATTCCTTGACGACGTTGACATTCTTAGGCTCGGCAGTTACGTTGCCCTGTTGTAACGTGGCCATTCGTCTCTGAAGACGCGCTTTAATTTATTTTAGAGGGTGATACGCAAATTTCCTTGATCAAGTAGTCGTTCAGTTACGCTGTTCTGTAACTGCAGATCTGGATTAGCATAGCCAGTGTCTGATTGCGTTTCGCTGTTTGTTTTTCTGTCTTTCCTATGTAGTAGCCGGCCGCGCTGGCCGAGCGGCTCTAGGCGCTACAGTCTGGAACCACGCGACTGCTACTGTCGCAGGTTCGAATCCTGCCTCGGGCATGGGTGTGTGTGATGTCGTTAGGTTAGTTAGGTTTAAGTAGTTACGAGTCCTTTCAGGAGGACTTTGCCGTCGTAAAAATGTTTGAGCCCTGGTCACAGGCGCAGCCACAGGTAAACAGAGCAGCATTCGCGGCCGTCATTGTTCCCCCAAGCTCACTCTCCCGGAGGAACACAGTATGCCAGTTTTTTCTGTCGGAAGATACATGGAATTCTCCGCACAGAGCTAGCCAGGTCTCATTTCCCTCGGGAGTGTGATTTTTCGTTACGACACCTCGGAATAACATCGGTTTGAACGTTCAGTATCCAGCGTTCTAAGTGGATCATATTGTCATTTTCTGTTGAGCCAGCGTTTCGTCACTGTGTCTGTGTGCAGAGCATCGGATAGGTCCGTTTCACAATCGTTTCACAGAGTGTGAGAGATTTTCTGCCTTCCTCCACACCTAACAAAAATGGTTCAAATGGCTCTGAGCACTATGGGACTTAACATCTGAGGTCATCAGTCCCCTAGAACCTAGAAATACTTAAGCCTAACTAAGGACATCACACACATCCATGCCCGAGGCAGGATTCGAACCTGCGACCGTAGTAGTCGCGCGGTTCCGGAATGAAGCGCCTAGAACCGCTCGGCCACAAGGGCCGGCCACACCTAACAGTTCTTTTGGTTCAACATAGATAAAATACACTGGTCTGTCAGAATATTATGACCACCTACCTAATAGCCGGTATGTCCACCTCTGGCACGGATAACAGCGGCGAAACGTCTATCATGGAAACAATGAGGCCTTGTTAGGTCGCTGGAGAGCGTTGCCACCACAACTCCACACACAAGTCACCTAAGTCTCATAAATTCCGGGGAGGAGGTGATGAGCACTTGCGCCACTTCAATGTCATCCCAGATGTGTTCGATCGGGTTCAGATCATTCGATTTGGGGGGGGGGGCAGTACATCTATTGGAACTCGCCTCTGCGTTTCTCGAACCGCTCCATCACATTTATCACATTTCTGCCCTTGTGACTTGGCGTATTATCTTCTTGAAAAATGCCACTGCCGTCGGGAAACACGATCGTCATGAAGGGGTGTAGGTGGTCTGCAACCAGTGTGCGATATTCCTTAGCCGTCATGGTGCCGTTCACGAGCTCCAGTGGACCCATGGATGCTCACTTGAATACCCTGAAAAGCATAATGGAGCCGTCGCCAGCTTGCCTCTGTCCTACAGTACGAGCGTCAAGGAGCTGTTCCCTTGGAAGACGACGGATTCGCTCCCTCCCATCGGCATGATGTGTAAGGTATCGGGTTTCATCAAACCATGCAACACATTGTGTTCACATTGGCACACACATGAGTCGTCGGCTGCGGAGGCCCATCGTTAGGACTGTTCGGAGCATTGTGTGTTCCGACACATTTGTACTCTGCCAAGCATTAAAGTCTGATGTTAGTTCCACCGCAGTTCGCCGTCCTGTTTTAGCAGTCTGCCCAGCCTACGACAACCGACATCTACCATGAAGGAAAGCCGCCCAACTCGATAACCTTGGACGTGGCTCCACCTTGGTTTCGCTACGTGTTGAAGACACTCACCACAGTACTCCTCGAACACACGACAAGTCGCGCAGTTTCCGAAATGCTCGTGCTTAGCTTCCGGGCCATGACAATCTGCCTTCGCTCAAACTCAGATAGATCGCTCTTATTCTCCTTCTGCACATGGACAGTACACCCACTGGTACTACATGGAGCGTGCATGTGTCTGGCTAGCAGCATTCATTAGCAGGTGACGCTGCTGTCGCCTGAATGTGTTTATATCGGTAGGAGGTCATAATATTCTGGCTGACCAGTGAATACGAGAATAGGAGATTGTTTACTGGTAACGTCTTTACCTGATCTTAAATTTTCCCTGAGACATTTAAGTCTCTAATTTATCTACGATAACGTTGGAAGCTGAAGAAGTGTATTAAAATTTGTGCTGCGGTCGGGACTCGAGGCCGCGTCTTCTTGCTTTCTAGGTAGACATGCCAACCGTCTATACGATAATATGTATTACGCCACTTCCCCATTACGTCCAATGCTGGGGTGCTATTCCAATGTCGGAGAGCCCTGGTAATAGTGACAATATAAGGGGAGATGTGAATGGAAGTTTGTGTTGGGGAGGGTACTTGACTTGGGTAGTTCGTGCAGCTATGTTGACAATAATGCTGCGCTAGTATAACGGTCAGAATATCTGTCTCGTAAGCAAGAAGACCCGAGTTTGAGCCCCGGCCGCAGCACAAGTTTTAATTCACTTCTTCAGCTTCCAACTGGTCGGCACTCTGATTTTTTTCCGCAACTGGGCCTACGAGCTTCTGGTTTGACGAGAAGCAGCAAAGTTCCAGAGCATCCAGAAGGCTGTACGGTTTTGTAGAGTAAAGACTTCGGTCTAGGCTATTGCAGAGTATAAACTTTCACTTCATACTTCTGAAGAGTTAAGACTTTAGGCTAGGACAGGAGAGATGACTGATGAGCCAAGCCTTGCTGCCACTAGAAGGGTGCCCGTACTTAAGCACTAAGTACAGAGAGAGGGCTGAAATCATATTCTCCAGCCGCCACTGCCGCCGGCTATCTTTTTCACGGCCCCGCGTGTTTTGGTAAGATGGTTCAAATGGCTCTGAGCACTATAGGACTTAACATCTGTGGTCAGCAGTCTAGAACTAACCTAAGGACATCACACACATCCATGACCGAGGCAGGATTCGAACCTGCGATCGTAGCACTCGCGCGGTTCCGGACTGAGCGCCTAGAACCGCTAGACCACCGCGGCCGGCTGTTTTGGTAAGATTGCCCATCATCGCACGTGCAGTAGTCGTTCAGATGTAAAGTTAATTTGCTCTTGTCAGGAGACTAGTACGTGATCTTAAAGTCACGCGCCGGCCGCGGTGGTCTAGCGGTTCTAGGCGCTCAGCCCGGAACCGCGCGACTGCTACGGTCGCAGGTTCGAATCCTGCCTCGGGCATGGATGTTTGTGATGTCCTTATGTTAGTTAGGTTTAAGTAGTTCTTAGTTCTAGGGGACTGATGACCATAGATGTTAAGTCTCATAGTGCTCAGAGCCATTTGAACCATTTTTTAAAGTCACGCGTCCAGTTTGTTGTTCTCAACGCAGGTTTTGGAAATCTTAAGGGGTTCGCTCCTGTCTTTCCATGTAATTTCAGCATTTGACTTTTTGGAGTCACTGGTCATGTCCGCGAATTATTAACGTAACTGTGTTTCACCTCACCTACCACTGTCAATGGCTTTTTATGAATATTAGTGGACGATTCTCATGTTTACATATAATAATTTTAAATGTTATCCTCTTCAGTTCCGAGCACATATTAAAGGTGCAAGTGAGACTAGTGTGATTTGGTTTGTCTTAATGCTAGTTAATAGTGAATGACCGTCAAAATTTTTTTGAAATCATAGTGAATATTTTGTTGATGGTATCATTATCATATATTGTAAATAGGTTGTTTAGGTTTTTGTGGTGTCACCGCCAGACACCACACTTGCTAGGTGGCAGCCTTTAAATCGGCCGCGGTCCGTTAGTATACGTCGGACCCGCATGTCGCCACTATCAGTGATTGCAGACCGAGCGCCGCCACACGGCAGGTCTAGAGAGACTTCCTAGCACTCACCCCAGTTGTACAGCTGACTTTGCTAGCTATGGTTCACTGACTTCTACGCTCTCATTTGCCGAGACGATAGTTAGCATAGCCTTCAGCTACGTTATTTGCTACGACCTAGCAAGGCGCCAGTATCCGTACTATTGATATTGTGTATCAAGAACCATAAAGAGCGACGTTCTTCATTAATGGATTAAAGTTAAGTATTGCATCAGCTAGGTCTGTTTTTCTCAATTCTAATTCCCTTGTCATGTTCCAGACCTCACGCCAGCCTGCGTGAGCTAAAACGCGTGCATTTCGACCTCCTTTATTAACCCTGTGTTGGCTCTCCTGCCAACCAGAACAGTTTTTATGTTAGTAAGCCACGTAGCCAGTGTATAAAATCACTAACTGTGCTGCGTGCAATCTGTGGCTGGTTGGCATTGTTGGAATATTCGCTACTGTAGCGTTGGGCAGTTGGACGTGAATAGCGCGTAGCGGTGCGAAGTTGGAGGTGAGCCGCCAGCAGTGGTGGATGTGGGGAGAGAGATGGCAGAGTTTTGAAAGCGGACGATCTGGATGTGTGTCCATCAGAAAAATGAAATTTGTAAGACTGGAGGTCATGAACTGAGATATATATATATATATATATATATATATATATATATATATATATATATATATATATATATATATTATGACTATTGAACACTATTAAGGTAAATACATTGTTTGTTCTCTATCAAAATCTTTCATTTGCTAACTGTGCCTATCAGTAGTTAATGACTTCCGTAGTTTGAATCTTTCATTTAGCTGGCGATATTGGCGCTCGCTGTATTGCAGTAGTTCGAGTAACGAAGAGTTTTGTGAGGTAAGTGATTCATGAAAGGTATAGGTTATTGTTAGTCAGGGCCATTATTTTGTAGGGATTATTGAAAGTCAGCTTGCGTTGCGCTAAAAAAAAATATTGTGTGTCAGTTTAGCGATGATCAGAATAAGCAAAGAGAGAAATATCTGATTACGTTCAATTTTGCTCACATATTTGAAAATCAAATAACGTAAGATGTTTACCAGCACAGTATTTATAATTTTGCTAAGGGGATGTTTCAATATGATACCTCGGGACTCAATTATACAGTTTCATGTTGCTTTATTATCGAGAATACAGTCATAAAGATTACACATATTGTTCATACTTGCTGTAGAGTTCAACTGGATCAATCTGCAAACTTGATACGAAAACTTTCAACAACTGTAAGTTACCAACTAATTTTAGATTATTCTTCAAGAGGTAAAACATGTCTCTTGAAACATTATTTGACATTAGAGGGTACTTAGTTTTCCTATCCCAGTACATTCTTTTTCGTGGTGCACCTAAAAGTACTGCAACAATACGACTCCCATAAACTTGTGTATTTCTTCTACAATGGAATGAAGTGATTTTCTTGTTTTACTGACATGCCTAATATCTGTGGTCGGAGACGTATCCTCAAAAAATGAAGCAAGAAAGTATTTGGAAAAGTACTCAGACGCTTTTTGAGTTCAGCTTTGGCGTTGGCAAAATGTTGAATTTATACGTTACGGGAAATGCCACACATATTACAACGAATAGAAGGCAAAAAGTAAACAGTCTAGTGAAAGACAGTAATTCTTTTAATAACACGCTTAATCTTTCGATATTTCATATGTCTCCATAACGCGTTTCTTTCTCGATTTTGAGCAAGAGGCACAGATTCCTCTTCTGATCCACATTCTTCACGTTGATCTCTTTGCATCAAAGGGTCATTTTAATTATGATTTTCATCAATGAGTATGTTACACTCTTCTTGATTAACTCTGTTGACCAACTAAGTGATCTCTTATCAGTAAAGCCTGGTAATCAAATGATGAAAAGTATAATTACACTCAGCTGACGTAAACAATGTCGGCATTGAGTACCGAGGTATTATACGTCGTACCCAAAGGTATAAAGCTTATAAATCCGGTATGACGTTAATTTATAGTTCAATATTAACTGAGGGAAGTCTGATCAGTTTTAGTATAATATCAAAACATGTGAAAAATCATGTAGTTACGAGAAGATATGTGTTTACCTCTATTTCACCGAGACATGCTGTGCAGTTTCAGAATCGGAAGTTTCCAATCGGAACTTAGGGTCCTCGGTAGAAGAACGAACAAATGGCTGCCGCAAGCGCGATGTCTATCATACACTACTGGCCATTAAAATTGCTACACCACGAAGATGACGTGCTACAAACGCGAAATTTAACCGACAGGAAGAAGATGCTGTGATATGCAAATAATTAGCTTTTCAGAGTATTCACGCAAGGTTGGCGGTGGTGGTGACACCTACAACGTGCTGACATGAGGAAAATTTTGCAACCGATTTATCATACACAAACTGCAGTTGACCGGCGTTGCATGGTGAAACGTTGTTGTGATGCCTCGTGTAAGGAGGAGAAATGCATACCACCATGTTTGATAAAGGTCGGATTGTAGCCTATCGCGATTGCGGGATATCGTATCGCGACATTGCTGCTCGCGTTGGTCGAGATCTAATGACTGTTAGCAGAATATGGAGTCGGTGGGTTGAGGTGGGTAATACGGAACGCCGTGATGGATTCCAACGGCCTCGTATCACTAGCAGCATGGCTGTAACGGATCGTGCAGCCATGTCTCGATCCCTGAGTCAACAGATGGGGACGTTTGCAAGACAACAACCATCTGCACGAACAGTTCGACGACGTTTGCAGCAGCATGGACTATCAGCTCGGAGACCATGGCTGCGGTTACCCTTGAGGCTGCATCACAGACAGGAGCGCCTGCGATGGTGTACTCAACAACGAACCGGGGTACACGAATGGCAAAACGTCATTTTTTCGGATGAATACAGGTTCTGTTTACAGCATCATGATGGTCGCATCCGTGTTTGGCGACAACGCGATGAACGCACGTTGCACGCGTGTATTCTCCAACACCATTCTGGCGTATCACCCGGCGTGATGGTATGGAGTGCCATTGTTTACATGTCTCGGTCACCTCTTGTTCGCACTGACGGCACTTTGAACAATGGACGTTACATATCAGATGTGTTACGACCCGTGGCTCTACCCTTCATTCGATTCCTACGAAATCCTACATTTCAGCAGGATAATGCAAGACCGCATGTTGCAGGTAATGTACGGGCCTTTCTGGATACAGAAAATCTTCTACTGCTGCCCTGGCCAGCACATTCTCCAGATTTCTCACCAATTGAAAACGTCTGGTCAATGGTGGTCGAGCAGCTGGCTCGTCACAATACGCCAGTCACTACTCTTGATGAACTGTGGTATCGCGTTGAAGCTGCATGGGTAGCTGTACCTGTACACGCCATCCAAGCTCTGTTAGACCAGGCGTGATTACGGCCAGAGGTGGTTGTTCTGGGTACTTATTTATCAGGATCTATACAGCGAAATTGCTTGAAAAGGTAATCAATGGCAGTTCTAGTATAATATATTTGTTTAGTGAATACCAGTTTATCATCTGCATTTCTTCTTGGTGTAGCAATTTTAATGGCCAGCAGTGTAATATTACAACATGTGAAAACACATGTAGTTAGGAAAATATAAGTATTTACCTATATTTCACCAAGACATGCTGTGCAATTTCAGAATCCGACGTTTCCAATAAAAACTTAAGGTGCTCGGTACAAGAACGAACAAATGGCTGCCGCAAGCGCGATTTCTGTCATACATGATACGGCAGGCGAGAAAAGGTGATGTGCGTGGGCACCCGAGAAAAGTATAAAACTTAGAGGTATCAGATAAGATACCTAGGGACTGAAGAGGTAAAAGTGACCCCACGTTTCCATTCATAGGTAGAAGATCGCTCTTTCCATTAATATATCTATGTGAGTGGCGTGGTACTTTTTCGTTTCACGCTTCGTTGGGCCACCCCTAATAATATTCATGTAAATATGCTTTTTTTTTCATTGCACGGCAGTATGATTGTTTTAAATTAAATCTCGTGACCATTTGAGGATGTTCCTCGCTCTGTTGGTGCTCAGAGTTTAGTACTGTGCATTGAGGGGGTGTGCACTCAACCTCCCCTTATTGACGGGCGCCTGAGCTGAACTCGGCCTCGCAGAAACGGGCCACCTGAGCTGCTGCCCCCGCTGTCGAGCACAGGCGGTGCAGCAGCCGGCGGCGGCGCCGCTCTGGCGGGCCTCCAGCGCCGACGACCGCGGGACCGCCGCCTGTGCGTGCGCTCCGCAGGGCGTGGCCGCCGCTGACCTTGGACGCGCCGCGTCTACGCACTCACGCACACCGGCGCTAAGCGCTTCGCTCTCACTTCGCTCAAGCCGTAAGGCGCTGCAAAGATACTCCCTGACTAGTCGTAATTGCTCGTGCGACCGGAAGAGCTTGCTGCGATGCCATAAATCCACACTAATATTGTAAGTGCGAAAGTAACTCGACCTTTTATGTTTTCATGACTAAACCGCTTAACCGATTTCTATAAGATTTGGTGAGGAGATAGCTTGATCACTGAGGAAGTACATAGGCTACTTCAGAAAGTGTGGAGGACAACATATTTATGGACATGAAGAATAAAAGCAATAAAAGCAAATCTTCTGGTCCAGATTGTAAACCAATTAGGATCCCTTCGGAGAATGCTGATTCATTAGCTCCATACTTAAAAATCATATACAATCGTTCGCTCGACGAAAGATCCGTACCCAAAGACTGGAAAGTTGCACAGGTCACACCAATATTCAAGAAAGGGAGTACGAGTAATCCACTAAATTACAGGCCCGTATCATTAACGTCGATATGCAGCAGGATTTTAAAACATACACTACTGGCCATTAAAACTGCTACACCAAGAAGAAATGCAGATGACAAACGGGTATTCATTGAACAAATATATTAAACTAGAACTGACATTTGATTACATTTTCAAGCAATTTGGGTGCATAGATTCTGAGACATCAGTACCCAGAACAACCACCTCTGGCCGTAATAACAGCCTTGATACCCCTGGGAATTGAGTCAAACAGAGCTTGGATGGCGTGTACAGCTACAGCTGCCCATGCAGCTTCAACGCGATACCACAGTTCATCAAGAGTAGTGACTGGCGTATTGTGACGAGCCAGTTGCTCGGCCACCATTGACCAGACGTTTTCAATTGGTGAGAGATGTGCAGAATGTGCCGGCCAGGGCAGCAGTGGAACATTTTCTGTATCCAGAAAGGCCCGTACAGAACCTGAAACATGCGGTCGTGCATTATCCTGCTGAAATGTAGGGTTTCGCAAGGATCGAATGAAGGGTAGAAAAAAATGGTTCAAATGGCTCTGAGCACTATGGGACTTAACATCTATGGTCATCAGTCCCCTAGAACTTAGAACTACTTAAACCTAACTAACCTAAGGGCAACACACAACACTCGGTCATCACGAGGCAGAGAAAATCCCTGACCCCGCCAGGAATCGAACCCGGGAACGCGGCGCGGGAAGTGGGAACGCTACCGCACGACCACGAGCTGCGGACTGAAGGGCAGAGCCACGGCTCTTAACACATCTCAAATGTAACGTCCACTGTTCACAGTGCTGTCAAGACAAACAAGAGGTGACCGAGACGTGTAACCAATGGCACCCCATACCATCACGCCGGGTGATACGCCAGTATGACGAATACACGCTTCCAATGTGCGTGCACCGTGAGGTCGCCACAGACGGATGCGACCATCTGATGCTGTAAACACAGCCTGGATTCATCCGAAAAAATGACGTTTTGCCATTCGTGCACCCAGGTTCGCCGTTGAGTACACCATCGCAGGCGCTCCTGTCTGTGATGCAGCGTCAAGGGTAACCGCAGCCATGGTCTTCGACCTGACAGTCCATGCTGCTGCAAACGTTGTCGAACTGTTCGTGCAGATGGTTGTTGTCTTGCAAACGTCCCCATCTGTTGACTCAGGGATCGAGACGTGGCTACACGATCCGTTACAACCATGCGGATAAGATGCCTGTCATCTCGACTGCTAGTGATACGAGGCCGTCGGGATCGAGATCGGTGTTCCATATTACCATCCTGAACCCACCAATTCCAAATTCTGCTAACAGTCACTGGATCTCGATCAACGCGAGCAGCAATGTCGCGATACGATAAACCGAAATCCCGATAGGCTACAATCCGACCTTTATCAAAGTCGGAAACGTGATGGTACGCATTTCTTCTCTTTACACGAGACATCACAACAGCGTTTCACCAGGCAACGCCGGTCAAATGCTGTTTCTGTATGAGATATCGGTTGAAAACGTTCCTCATGGCAGCACGTTGTAGGAGTCGCCACCGGCGCCAACCTTGTGTGAATGCTCTGAAAAGCTAATCATTTGCATATCACAGAATGTTCTTCCCGTCGGTTAAATTTCGCGTCTGTAGCACGTTATCTTCGCGGTGTAGGAATTTTAATGGCCAGTGGTGTATTTATTGATGTGAAGAATGTAAGGCAATAGAAGAAAGTCTTCTGGTCCAGAATGTGTACCAATTAGGTTCCTTTCGGAGTATGCTGACGCATTAACTCCAAACTTAACAATAATATACAACCGTTCGCTCGAAGAAAGATCCGTACCCAAAAACTGGAAAGTTGCACAGGTCACACCAATATTCAAGAAAGATAGTAGGAGTAATCCGCTAAATTACAGGCCCATATTGTTAACGTCGATATGCAGCAGGATTTTAGAACATATATTGTGTTCGAACATTATGAATTACCTCCAAGGAAACGGTCTATTGATACACAGTAAACATGGGTTTAGAAAACATCGTTCTTGTGAAACACAACTAACTCTTTATTCACAAGTGCTGAGTGCTATTGACAAGGAATTTCAGATCGATTCCGTATTCGTGGTTTTCAGCAAGGCTTTTGACACTGTACCACACAAGAGGCTCGCAGTAAAATTGCGTACTTATGGAATATCGCCTCAGTTACGTGACTGGATTTGCGATTTCCTGTCAGGGAGGTCACAGTTCGTAGTAATTGACGGAAAGTCATCGAGTAAAACAGAAGTGGTTTCAGGCGTTCCCTAAGGTAGTGTTATAGGCCCTTTGCTGTTCCTTATCTATATAACCGATTTGGGATACAATCTGAGCAGCCGTTTTCGGTTGTTTGCAGATGACGCTGTCGTTTACCGACAAATACAGTCATCAGAAGATCAAAAACTGCAAAACGATCTAGAAAAAATATCTGAATGGTGCGGAAAGTGGCAGTTGACCCTAAATAACGAAAGTCTGAGATCATCCACATGAATACTAAAGGGAACTCGTTAAACTTCGGTTACACCATAAATCAGTCTAATCTAAAAGCCGTAAATTCAACTAAATACCCAGGTAACTTAAATTGAAAAGAACACATAGAAAATGTTGTGGGGAAGGCTACCCAAAGGCTGCGTTTTATTGGCTGGACAGACCTACTAAGGAGACTGGCTACACTACGCTTGTCCGTCCTCTTTTAGAATACTGCTGCGCGGTGTGGGAATCTTACCAGGTACGACTGACGGAGTACATCGAAAAAGTTCAAAGAAAAGCAGCACGTTTGGTATTATCGTGAAATATGGGAGAGAGTGTCAGGGAAATGATACAGGATTTGGGCTGGATATCATTAAACAAAGGGCGTTTTTAGTTGCGACGGAATCTTCTCACGGAATTCCAATCACCATCTTTCTCCTCCAATTGCGAAAATATACTGTTGACACCGACCTACGATAAAATAAGGGGAAATCAGAGCTCGTACGGAAAGATATAGGTGTTAATTCTTTCCAAGCGCTGTACGAGATTGGAATAGTAGAGAATTGTGAAGGTGATTCGATGAACCCTCTGCCAGGCACTTAAATGTGATTTGCAGAGTATCCATGTAGATGTAAATGTAGATGAAGTATGGAACAATAACTATGCTTCATAAAAGCTATTTAAAATGTGACTTTTGAACTTTACCATGTTTGTGAATATGCTCTTATTCTTTAATACAGTCTACATAATACGATTCAACGTAATGAATACAATGCTTATACAATACGCGGTAATTTCAAAGAATGATTGCCTATCGAAGTCGCGAGGTCCAAACGATACTTATCGAACGTGCGATCCTAAGTCGATCATGCAACTCTGGTGACGGGCGTTATGAGTATGTTTACGGTGATCACTACAACAATGACAAAGGAAGAGTGTTGCAAAAATACTAGTAATTACACAGGAGACGACGTACCTTACTCGTCGTCAGTGTTGTCGTCATGTGAAAGTCCACGTGATGTGTACGCTACGGGAACGATTCCCTTTATACCATAGCCTGGGTAAACTCTGCCAATATTACGCAAGGATATGGGTAGAGTGTCACATGCGTTAACTTTCCCCCGCAAACGCAAGTTGTGGAAGTAAAGGTACTGAAACAACTACAGTTCCTCTCTTTGTCCTGGACGCCCCTCTCTTTTAATGTTAAACATCACAGATTTCCATAGCCGATCAATGCTCTGCGTGTGCACTGGAGTCATCCGAAGACACGAACTCTGCAGAGTGGTTGACGAATACGTGGTCGAATCCTTCTGCTTTGAGTGTCTTGTAGGACTGAAACCCGTCTGTAATTACTTTACTAGCAGGCAATATGAAGTGCTTACAACGAAATACTTACGGGTCTCTCGTTCTATTCCACCGAATACCCAGATATCATCGATATCTACTTTTGAAGGTCGTCCTCTCTGGTTCTTCGTTCTTCGTCCACTTCAACAAATTTACTCGGTCCACCAATCGGTACACTGTCGTTCGTCACTACCACATAACACACTTCTCTGCAAAACCCGAAATAGTCGTACACGGTATTAGCAGATAACTTAGTTTCCGATGCTGTTGCTTGCAAGGTGTATTCTCGAGTCCAGCAAGATAGAAGAATTACGCTGGTCTGGATGGATAATTTGGACCAGTCGAACCATGTTTTCTTCGTGATACTCGTTTTTTTCCCGCATTACCCGCAGCAAAATTGTAAATGTATTTCAGCACTGAAACTCTTCTTACGAAGTTTTACACATTTCGCACCACCACAGTCTACCACAGTCCCTCCTTTCCTCATCTGGTAGTAATCCATTTTTGTTTGGTCATCAGGCTACTGACTGGTTTGATGCGGCCCGCCACGAATTCCTTTCCTGTGCTAACCTCTTCATCTCAGAGTAGCACTTGCAACCTACGTCCCCAATTATTTGCTTGACGTATTCCAATCTCTGTCTTCCTCTACAGTTTTTGCCCTCTACAGCTCCCTCTGGTACCATGGAAGTCATTCCCTCATGTCTTAGCAGATGTCCTATTATCTTGTCCCTTCTCCTTATCAGTGTTTTACACATATTCCTTTCCTCTCCGATTCTGCGTAGAATCTCCTCATTCCTTACCTTATCAGTCCACCTAATTTTCAACATTCGTCTATAGCACCACATCTCAAATGCTTCGATTCTCTTCTTTTCCGGTTTTCCCACAGTCCATGTTTCACTACCATACAATGCTGTACTCCAGACGTACATCATCAGAAATTTCTTCCTCAAATTAAGGCCGGTATTTGATATTGGTAGACTTCCCTTGGCCAGAAATTCCTTTTTTGCCATAGCGAGTCTGCTTTTGACGTCCTCCTTGCTCCGTCCGTCATTGGTTATTTTACTGCCCAGGTAGCAGAATTCCTTAACTTCATTGACTTCGTGACCATCAATCCTGATGTTAAGTTTCTCGCTGTTCTCATTTCTACTACTTCTCATTACCTTCGTCTTTCTCCGATTTACTTTCAAACCATACTGTGTACTCATTAGACTGTTCATTCCGTTCAGCAGATTATTTAATTCTTCTTCACTTTCACTCAGGATAGCAATGTCATCAGCGAATCGTATCATTGATATCCTTTCACCTTGTATTTTAATTCCACTCCTGAACCTTTCTTTTATTTCCATCATTGCTTCCTCGATGTACAGATTGAAGAGTAGGGGCGAAAGGCTACAACCTTGTCTTACACCCTTCTTAATACGAGCACTTCGTTCTTGATCGTCCACTCTTATTATTCCCTCTTGGTTGTTGTACATATTGTATATGACCCGTCTCTCCCTATAACTTACCCCTACTTTTTTTCAGAATCTCGAACAGCTTGCACCATTTTATATTGTAGAACGCTTTTTCCAGGTCGACAAATCCTATGAACGTGTCTTGATTTTTCTTTAGCCTTGCTTCCATTATTAGCCGTAACGTCAGAATTGCCTCTCTCGTGCCTTTACTTTTCCTAAAGCCAAACTGATCGTCACCTGTCGCACTCTCAATTTTCTTTTCCATTCTTCTGTATATTATTCTTGTATATATTTTCTACAAAAAGTCAAACAATTTTCTGCTCTGCATAAGCATGGAATTAGATTTTTCCTTGTGAGAGAATCCGCCGAAGTAACACCAGACATCCCACTCACTACCGACATAAATCGTCTTGGTTTCCCTACCAACTCACCAATAATTCGAGGAGGTATGTAATTGAGAGTAACTAAGGAAACAAAGGAAAACAAATAAAAATGACGATCACAAATAATTGATCATAACGCCCGTTACTAGAGTCGCATGATCGATTTAGGATCTCACGGTAGATATGTATCTTTTGGATCTCACGACTTCGATAGGCAATCATTCTTGGAAATTACCCAATACTCTGTGCGTTTAATCCATATTTCCATACTAATATCACCCACAAACCCGTCACATTTCAACAGTCAAGCGTCTCTTAAAACTTCTTTGGTTTATTCAAATTTGCGTCAACAGCTCGTCATTATGCGGTTTGCGTTGCTGTTTCACACTCCTGGGTTCGTAGATTCAGTTCCCACTCATGTCGGTTTTTCTTCTGCTCGCGTCTGAATGTGTGGGTTGTCGTCATCATAATTTTATCATCATCTATGTGCAAGTCACCGAAGTGTCGTCAAATAAAAAGACTTGCCCCGAAATCCCAAACATTAACAAATTAATTTAGTCTTCGTTTTTCTTTCACCTGCCTCTGCAAAGAAATGAACTATACGTGTGTATTTTACTGTGTAGACTAGTGATTAGAATATTAATCGTGGTTTTTGTTTTTGCGTAAGTCTTGCGAATATCCGTGTGTACGGCGGCTTCCTAGTGTTAATTTTTCCGTCGTCAGAAACTCCGTCACGCCACAAGTTTCAATTATGTGCTAGTAGACAGTATACAGTTTAGACCACAGCATTCTAGATTGAATATTTATCTCGTGTAGTAACTTTTAGGTAAACATGGTTTCTAATAACAGGTATCTGTAAATACATCAACTTCTACATCTACATGGTTACTCTACAATTCACACTTAAGTGCCTGGCAGAGGGTTCATCGAACTATTTTCATACTACTGCTCTACCACTCCATTCTCGAATGACACTTGGGAAAAACTAACACATAAATCTTTCCGTTCGAACTCAGATTTCTCTTATTTTATTATGTTGACTATTTCTCCCTATGTAGGTAGGTGTCAACAAAATATTTCCTCATTCAGAAGAGAAAGTTGGTGATCGAAATTTCGTAAATAGATTTCGCCGTAAAGAAAACCGCCTTTGTTTCACTGACTGCCATCCCAACTCGCGTATCATGTGAGTGACACTCTCACCCCTCTTGCGCGATAACACGAAACGAGGTGCCCTTCTACGCACTTTTTCGATGTCCTCCATCAATCGTACCTTTTAAGGATCCCATACCGCGCAGCAATATTCCAGCAGAGAACGGACAAGTGTAATGCAGGCTGTCTCTTTTGTGGGTTTGTCGCATCTTCTAAGTGTTCTGTCAACAAAGCACAGTCTTTGATTCGCCTTCCCCACAATATTATCTATTTGGTCTTTCCAATTTAAGTTGCTCGTAATTATAATTTCTAGGTATTTAGTCGAATTAACAGCCCTTAGATTTTTGCGATTTACCGTATACCTAAAATTTATCGGATTTCTTTTAGTACCTATGTGTACTACCTCGCACTTTTGTTTGTTTAGCGCCAGTTGCCACTTTTCGCACCACAGATAAATTCTCTCTAGATCATTTTGTAATTGGAATTGATCGTCTGATGATTTTACTAGACGGTAAATTATAGCGTCATCTGCAAACAATCTAAGGGGACCGCTCAGATTATCACTTAGATCATTTGTGTAAATCGGGAACAGCAGAGAGCCTATGTCACTACCCTGCGGGACGCCAGATGTCACTTCTGTTCTACTCGATGATTTACCGCCTGTCACTACGAACTGTGGCCTCTCTGAGACGAAATCAAGAATCCAGTCACAGAACTGAGACGACACTCAATATGCACGCAATTTAATAGTGAGGAACGGTATCAAAAGCCTTCTGGAAATCTAGGAATATAGAATCGATCTGAGATCCCGCAAATGTCGGGATGGTTCCTTTGAAAGGGCACGGCCGACTTCCTTCCCCGTCCTTCCCTAATCCGATGAGACCGATGACCTCGCTGTTTGGTCTCTTCCCCCAAACAACCCAACCCAATGCTCAAAGTCGCGATGACGTCAGGGCGCCAGTCATCAGACCTGTGACACTTTGGTGCTACTGGAATCCCCTGGTGACCCGGACGTCGCTTCGGCGCCTGATAACATATGACCAGCCCGTCCTCACTCCAGAGTGGGTGGCAGACAGTAGTGGGCTCACATGTCACTGGGTGGAAGGTGGAGGAGGGAGCAGGCCGTGCCGCTGGCTCCCTACGTCTTAGCAACAGGTACGAGGTGCTACACAGTGTTGATAATAACTCTGAGCCAGCGCGGGATGACTCTCCTGTTGGGCCAGCGATCGATTTTCCTGCCCAGTCCGGGCAAACTGTCAGGTAACAGACGAACTGTGGCGCCCTGAAAATATTCTAAGTTGGCGTGGCTGCACGGGCCGCTCGGTCAGCCGGGGTGTGGCAGCAAACACGTGGTGGCGAACGTTAGCCGGACGAGAGGGGTAGCCCCAGCGCATGGTCCAGCCGCGTGGCTGGGAATTCCGTGGTGACTGTGTCAATGAAAGAGACTTGTATACCGAGAGTGGCAAAGATTGTGGACTTCGTGAAACCAACATATCAGGCATTTCACAGTTCGTATGGAAATTAATAGTAGCCAGATGAATCATGATACCTACCCGCCAGGTTAGCCGAGAGCGCTAATGCGCTGCTTCCTGGACTCGGGTAGGAGCGCTGGCCCCGGAACGAATCCACCCTGCAGCTTAACGACGGAGGCCGTGTGGCTGCCAACCTGGATGTGGTTTTTAGGCGGTTTTCCACATCCCACTAGGTGAATACCGGGTTGATCCCTACGTACCGCCTTAGTTACACGGCTCGAAGACATCTGGACACGTTCGCACTATTCCATGGATTACACTAGACACAGACAGTTGGAGTACACACTAATTCCATCCCAGGGGGGGGGGGGGGGGGGGAGTTATGTGGTGGCGGCAGGAAGGGCATCCGGCCACCCCTTAAATTAAACTTGCCAAATCCGATTAACCATGCCGACGCTGCATCATTGCGGGAAAAGGTACAGGCAAAAGAAATAAAAAATGATGAATCATGATACCTCAAAAAGAAACATGTACATTACTATTATTTGCACTACGATTGTGATGGTATAATCAGATTATCAATATCTTTATTAGTTTAAAGTTTAGTATCTGACAGTAAATTATACATGTAACACCCAACAACGAATTTCAAAAATATAAAAGCTTCATCCGATTTTAGAAACCTATTAGTGTAAACCCAAATTTGGTATGAATTACAGGCATTTAACATGAATAATACATGAGTTATTGGAGGTCAAAGTGGCCGATTACTATCGAAAAAAACGGTACCAGCATGCTCATAAATACGAGGGTCACTCGAAAGCAAATGCACACTATTTTTGTCAAAGTACAGTTATCATTCTGCATGTGTAAAAGTTGTACAGTGTGTAGATACATCCTTCCCGCTTGTTTCCAAACTTAGTTCAACCTGTTCCAGTGAGTGGCACCGTCACAGCATGTCTTCAAGATGGCTGCTACACTTGATGTTCGTCAGAAGCAACGTGCTGTCATAGAATTCCTCTGCTGTGAAAGCGAGACAGTGGGAAACATCCACAAGAGGTGGAAAAAGGTGTATGGAGATACTGCTGTAGATCGCAGTACAGTTAGTCGGTGGGCAAGAAGGTATGTGATGAAAGCGGACACGGCAATATTGTGGATTGTCGTCGCAGCGGCAGGTCTCGTACTGCACACACTCCACACAATGTGCAGAGAGTTAACGAACTGGTGACTGCTGACAGACGCATCACAGTGAACGAAATGTCACGCTACGTTGGGATAGGGGAAGGAAGTGTTTGCAGAATACTGAAAGTGTTGGCGTTGAAAAAGGTTTGTGCCAGGTGGGTTCCCAGGATGTTGACAGTTGCTCACAAAGAAACAAGAAAAACGGTATGCAGCGAACTTTTGGAACAGTGCGAGAATGGTGGAGATGAATTTAGTGGAAGAATTGTGACAGGTTATGAAACATGGCTCCATCATTTTTCACCAGAGACGAAGAGGCAATCAATGGAGTGGCATCATGCAAATTCACCCAAGAAAAATAAATTGAAAACCACACCTTCCGCTGGAAAAGTTATGGCTACGGTGTTTTTCGATTCCGAAGGACTCTTGCTTGTGGACATCATTCCGAGTGGAACCACCATAAATTCTGATGCATATGTGACGACACTGAAGAAACTTCAAGCTCGACTGAGTCGTGTTCGACCACACCAGCAAAAGCAGGATGTTTTGCTGTTGCACAACAATGCTCCGCCACATGTCAGTCAAAAAACCATGGAAGCGATCACAAAACTCGGATGGACAACACTGAAACACTCACCTTACAGTCCTGACCTGGCTCCATGGGGCAATCACCTCTTTAGGATACTGAATGACTCTCTTCGTGGAACAAGGTTTGAAGATGATGACTTCCTTGTGCACGCTGAAAAACAGTGGCTTCAACAGTTTGGTCCAGAATTTTACCGTGCGGGTATACAGGCGCTGGTTCCAAGATGGGGTAAGGCAGTTGAGAGGGATGGAAATTATCCGGAGAAATGAAAATATTGTTCCTAAAGGATGTATCTACGCACTGTAAAACTTTCGAACATGTAGAATAAAAGATGGATTTAAAAAAAATAGTGTGCATTTATTTTGGAGTGACCCTCGTTGTTTGTATCCGGTATATGCTATTCATCAAGAAATTGGTCAATTATTTACTGTGTTTTAGAAAGCACAGAGACGTTAGGCTACTGGTCTACTTTTGCTTGATTTTCCTTTGATATATGTCTATTTAATTTATTTATATACTTAATAATGTGTGTTAGATCGTGTTTATGGTCCAGCCGTTGGAACGTTTATTTAATTTCAAGTTATTTGAATGTAACTAGAGTATTTTGTATGTGTTTAAATATGTTTGTGAGTGTACGTTGGATTGGAGACATGGAGGAAGCGCTCTAGCCAGTCACAGCGCTCGTTAATGGAGAGACTGGTTGGAAGTGGGGGAGGAGGATCGTTACGAGGGAGGACACGGGGAGTTCTGGGCAGTGCAGCGTGAGGTACAGTCGCACAAGACTTTGGGACGCGACGGCGCAACAGACACACAGACGCGGGAGACTTGGAGAGTGTGGAGCGGTTTGCGCGTGGTCGCGGCAGGTAGAAATACACTCCTGGAAATGGAAAAAAGAACACATTGACACCGGTGTGTCAGACCCACCATACTTGCTCTGGACACTGCGAGAGGGCTGTACAAGCAATGATCACACGCACGGCACAGCGGACACACCAGGAACCGCGGTGTTGGCCGTCGAATGGCGCTAGCTGCGCAGCATTTGTGCACCGCCGCCGTCAGTGTCAGCCAGTTTGCCGTGGCATACGGAGCTCCATCGCAGTCTTTAACACTGGTAGCAAGCCGCGACAGCGTGGACGTGAACCGTATTTGCAGTTGACGGACTTTGAGCGAGGGCGTATAGTGGGCATGCGGGAGGCCGGGTGGACGTACCGCCGAATTGCTCAACACGTGGGGCGTGAGGTCTCCACAGTACATCGATGTTGTCGCCAGTGGTCGGCGGAAGGTGCACGTGCCCGTCGACCTGAGACCGGACCGCAGCGACCCACGGATGCACGCCAAGACCGTAGGATCCTACGCAGTGCCGTAGGGGACCGCACCGCCACTTCCCAGCAAAATTAGGAACACTGTTGCTCCTGGGGTATCGGCGAGGACCATTCGCAACCGTCTCCATGAAGCTGGGCTACGGTCCCGCACACCGTTAGGCCGTCTTCCGCTCACGCCCCAACATCGTGCAGCCCGCCTCCAGTGGTGTCGCGACAGGCGTGAATGGAGGGACGAATGGAGACGTGTCGTCTTCAGCGATGAGAGTTGCTTCTGCCTTGGTGCCAATGATGGTCGTATGCGTGTTTGGCGCCGTGCAGGTGAGCGCCACAATCAGGACTGCATACGACCGAGGCACACAGGGCCAACACCCGGCATCATGGTGTGGGGAGCGATCTCCTACACTGGCCGTACACCTCTGGTGATCGTCGAGGGGACACTGAATAGTGCACGGTACATCCAAACCGTCATCGAACCCATCGTTCTACCATTCCTAGACCGGCAAGGGAACTTGCTGTTCCAACAGGACAATACACGTCCGCATGTATCCCGTGCCACCCAACGTGCTCTAGAAGGTGTAAGTCAACTACCCTGGCCAGCAAGATCTCCGGATCTGTCCCCCACTGAGCATGTTTGGGACTGGATGAAGCGTCGTCTCACGCGGTTTGCACGTCCAGCACGAACGCTGGTCCAACTGAGGCGCGAGGTGGAAATGGCATGGCAAGCCGTTCCACAGGACTACATCCAGCATCTCTACGATCGTCTCCATGGGAGAATAGCAGCCTGCATTGCTGCGAAAGGTGGATATACACTGTACTAGTGCCGACATTGTGCATGCTCTGTTGCCTGTGTCTATGTGCCTGTGGTTCTGTCAGTGTGATCATGTGATGTATCTGACCCCAGGAATGTGTCAATAAAGTTTCCCCTTCCTGGGACAATGAATTCACGGTGTTCTTATTTCAATTTCCAGGAGTGTACTTTGGAGTGCCGACTTACAACAGACTTGTGAGATTTCCGTGGCTTCTACAGTGAAGACGTAGTGTGCTTTTAGAAATCAATGTCTCGCGAGTCGTTGTTGTGCATGACTAATTACGTGTAGTAGGAATCTATCTTTTCCCTGATATTCAACTTATATTTTATTTAACTGCTGGACCATCGACACCCATAAGTGTTTTGCAAAAATATACTGCATTGTCAAAAGTACTTCTACTATCGTACTCATCATTTAAAGTCGTTAAAATACACTACTGGCCATTACAATTGTTACGCCAGGAAGATGACGTTCCATAGACGCGAAATTTAACCGATACAAAGAAGATGCTGTGATATGTAAATGATTAGCTTTTCAGAGCATTCACGCAAGGTTGGCGCCGGTGTTCACACCTACAACTTGCTGACATGAGGAAAGTTTCCAACCGATTTCTCATACACAAACAGCAGTTGGCCGGCGTTGCCTTGTGAAACGTTGTTGTGATGCCTCGCATAAGGAGGAATAATGTGTACCATTACGTTTCCGACTTTGATAAAGGTCGTATTGTAGCCTACCGCGCTTACGGTTTATCCTATGGCGACATTGCTGCTCGCATTGCTCGAGATCCAATGACTGTTACCAGAATATGGAGTCGGTGGGTTCAGGAGAGTAATACAGAACGCCGTGCTGCACCCAACGGCCTCGTATCACTAGCAGTCGAGATGATAGGAATCTTAGCCGCATGGCTGTAACGGATCGTGAAGCCCCGTCTCGATCTCTGAGTCAAGAGATGGGGACAAAATGGTTCAAATGGCTCTGGCTGGTTCAAATGGCTATGGGACGTAACTTCTGAGGTCATCGGTCCCCTAGAACGTAGAACTATTTAAACCTAGCTAACGACATCACACACGTCCATGCCCGAGGCAGGATTCGAACCTGCGACCGTTGCGGTCGCGTGGTTCCAGACTGTAGCGCCTAGAATCGTTCGGCCACTCCGGCCGGCCCAGATGGGGACGTTTGCAAGACAACAACCATCTGAACGAACAGTTCGAGCCGGCCGGTGTAGCCGTGCGGTTCTAGGCGCTTCAGTCTGGAAGTTATTACCAGCTTGTACCCCTTGTCAGCTTAAAACTGTATGTATATCAACTAATGGCACAAATGTATATCTATTTGCATGTTTTGTAGCATTAACCAATGTATTACCCCAACCTTTAGGCAGCTAATATATGCAACATGTAACCTTAAGACTCCTTGCCATTTAAATGTTTGCTCTTTCTTCTCCTTCTGCCTCCAGCCCCCCACATTTGTTTATTAATCCCAATCATAGAGTGTCATCTATGTATGATCTTATTGCTGTAGCCAATAAGACCATTGTAATTTAAGTCTTTAACAGTTCACCTAATTGTTATCAACAAGTATAAAGTTTAAGCCATTTTAACATTTCACCTGATTGTATAAACGAGTACGAATGTTTAGCTTTTTTAACTTGTCAAAATTGGATTTATATACCACCTGAAGAACACACACATATATTCGACACCTCAAAACAAACACCTCCAAATGCTTAAAACAATTATTCTGTAATAATGTTGTTACGATGAATATTCTTTGCACTTTGTGATTATGTCTTTTCTTCTGCTACACGAACCTTGCACCCAGCTGATTCCAGACGCCATATTTGTTTACAAATGTGGCAGTATACATGTGATGTGTTACGACAGCAGAAGGAACCTGTGATCACTGAAGGTACTCTAGTTTACTTATTTAATGTTTACCATTAGATATCAGTTTAATTTTTTGTCAAAAGTAATCCTAAACCATATTCTGAAATAGTGTCTTGTTTCTCCACTAGGCAGTGGCACAAGTTCCTCTAAAAATCGTAACACAACACACACACAGAAATGTAATACTTACTACTGTAAATCGACCCTAGGATGGAGGTTTAAATCTTCGAAACGCGTCGTGGAAATAAATAAAACCGTGACTGGTAACAGTGAAATTGTTGTTTAATTTAATGTCAGTAACAGTCACGGTAAAGCCTAACCTAAAAATGTTCACATTTAAAGTAATTTATCGCTTGAGCGACGAAAGGCACCTAACGACTGGGAAAAAACGCAGGACATTCCCGTTTTTAAGAAAGGCGGTAAGGCAGACCAACACAATTATAGACCTTTATCGTTGACGCCAATCTGCTGTAGAACGTTTTTCGAAAACAGAGATCCTGCGAAACTCAGCTCATTCTGTTTCTCAATGAGATCCTCAGCGCAGTGGACAACGGTGATCAGTTTGATGCCGTGTTCCTTGATTTCAGTAAGGTATTCGACACAGTCCATTATTTCCATTTAATGAAAATATACAGTCTTACGGATTATAGGAGTCGATTTTCTTGCAGATAGAACTCAATACGTCGCTCTTAACGGAACAACATCGATAGATGTAAAGGTAATATCTGGAGTACCACAGGGAAGTGTGATAGGACCGTTGCTGTTTACAGTACATACAAACGATCTAGTAGAAAGCGTCGGATGCTCTTTAAGGCTATTCGCAGATGATGGAGTTGTCTATGCCAAAGTAGCAACGCCAGACGACAGTAAGAATTTGCAGATCGACCTGCAAAAAATGGTTCAAATGGCTCTGAGCACTATGGGACTTAACATCTGTGGTCATCAGTCCCCTAGAACTTAGAACTACTTAAACCTAACTAACCTAAGGACATCACACACATTCATGCCCGAGGCGGGATTCGAACCTGCGACCGTAATGGTCACGCGGTTCCGGACTGAGCTCCTAGAAACGCACGGCCACCATGGCCGGCGATCGACCTGCAGAGGACTGATCAATGGTGCAGGCTCTGGCAGTTGACCCTGAACTTAAATAAATGTAACATATTGCGCAAACATAGGAAACGAAATCCACTACTGTACAGCTACACTATTGATGACAAAGAACTGGAGACAGCGTCTGCCGTAAAAAATCTAGGCTTAACTATCCAGAGCGACCTTAAGTGGAATGACCACATAAAACAGATAGTGGGAAAAGCAAAAACCAGACTCTGATTCATCGGAAAAATCTTAAGGAAAAGTAGCTCTTACACGAAGGAAGGGGCTTATAAGGTGCTTGTTCACCCGATTCTTGAGTAATGTTCATCTATCTGGCATCCCTATGAGGAAGGACTGATAGAGGAGATAGAGAAGATCCAACGAAGAGCGGCGTGTTTCGTCACGGGATCGTTTAGTTGGCAACAGAGCGTTACGGAGATGCTAAACGGACTCCACTGGCAGACGTTACAAGAGAGACTTTGTGCATCACGGAGAGATTTACTATTGAAATTTCTGGACAGCACTTTTCAGAAGGAGTCGGACAACATATTACTTCCCCCCACACTCATCTCGCGTACTGACCACGAGGAGACCATTCGAGAAATTAGAGCCAATACGTAGGCTTACTGTCAATCATTCTTCCCACGCACTATTCGCTAGTGGAACAGGATTGGAGAGATCAGATAGTGTTACAGAAAGTACCCTCCTCCACACACCATTGGATGGCTTGCGGACAATGATGTAGATGTAGATCCCAACTGGGGTCTCCCGGCCAATACGCGAACGTAGCCGTGGGTAACTGCCAGAATAAAATGCTTACACTAACCTTAACGTGTTTAATCCATGCTAGTCCATACCTCCATATACTAATACTACAGATGCGAAAGTAACACTGTCTGTTACGTTTTCACGATTCTACCGCCGAACCGGTTCCCATGGTATTTGGTACAGGGTGTTTCAAAAAAGACCGGTATATTTGAAACGGCAATACAAACTAAACGAGCAGTGATAGAAATACACCGTTTGTTGCAATATGCTTGGGACAACAGTACATTTTCAGGCAGACAAACTTTCGAAATTACAGTAGTTACAATTGTCAACAACAGATGGCGCTGAGGTCTGGGAAACTCTATAGTACGATATTTTCCACATATCCACCATGCGTAGCAATAATATGGCGTAGTCTCTGCATGAAATTACCCGAGACCTTTGACAACGTGTCTGGCGGAATGGCTTCACATGCAGAGATGTACTGCTTCAGCTGTTCAATTGTTTCTGGATTCTGGCGGTACACCTGGTCTTTCAAGTATCCTCACAGAAAGAAGTCACAGGGGTTCATGTCTGGCGAATAGGGAGGCCAATTCACGCCGCCTCCTGTATGTTTCGGATAGCCCAAAGCAATCACACGATCATCGAAATATTCATTCAGGAAATTAAAGACGTCGGCCGTGCGATGTGGCCGGGCACCATCTTGCATAAACCACGAGGTGTTCGCAGTGTCGTCTAAGGCAGTTTGTACCGCCACAAATTCACGAAGAATGTCTAGATAGCGTGATGCAGTAATCGCTTCGGATCTGAAAAATGGGCCAATGATTCCTTTGGAAGAAATGGCGGCCCAGGCCAGTACTTTTTGAGGATGCAGGGACGATGGGACTGCAACATGGGGCTTTTCGGTTCCCCATATGCGCCAGTTCTGTTTATTGACGAAGCCGTCCGGGTAAAAATAAGCTTCGTCAGTAAACCAAATGCTGCCCACATGCATATCGCCGTGATCAATCCTGTGCACTATATCGTTAGCGAATGTCTCTTGTGCAGCAATGGTAGCGGCGCTGAGGGGTTGCCGCGTTTGAATTTTGTATGGATAGGGGTGTAAACTCTGGCGCATGAGACGATACGTGGACGTTGGCGTCATTTGGACCGCAGCAGCAACAAGGCAAACGGAAACCCGAGGCCGCTGTTGGATCACCTGTTGCACTAGCTGCACGTTGCCCTCTGTGGTTGCTGTACGCGGTCGCCCTACCTTTCCTGCACGTTCATCCGTCTCGTTCCCAGTCCGTTGAAATTTTTCAAACAGATCCTTTATTGTATCGCTTTTCGGTCCTTTGGTTACATTAAACCTCCGTTGAAAACTTCGTCTTGTTGCAACAACACTGTGTTCTAGGCGGTGGAATTCCAACACCAGAAAAATCCTCTGTTCTAAGGAATAAACCATGTTGTCCACAGCACACTTTGCACGTTGTGAACAGCACACGCTTACAGCAGAAAGACGACGTACAGAATGGCGCACCCACAGACTGCGTTGTCTTCTGTATCTTTCACATCACTTGCAGCGCCATCTGTTGTTGAAAATTGTAACTACTGTAATTTCGAAAGTTTGTCCGCCTGAAAATGTACTGTTGTCCCAAGCATATTGCAACAAACGGTGTATTTCTATCGCTGCTCGTTTAGTTTGTATTGCCGTTTCAGATATACTGGTCATTTTTGAAACACCGTGTATGGGGATAGCTTGAACCATGAGGACGATAACCGAGCGAGGTGGCGCAGTGGTTAGCACACTGGACTCGCATTCGGGAGGACGACGGTTCAATCCCGTCTCCGGTCATCCTGATTTAGGTTTTCCGTGATTTCCCTAAATCGTTTCAGGCAAATGCCGGGATGGTTCCTTTGAAAGGGCACGGCCGATTTCCTTCCCAATCCTTCCCTAACCCGAGCTTGCGCTCCGTCTCTAATGACCTCGTTGTCGACGGGACGTTAAACACTAACCACCACCACCACCACCACCATGAGGACGACCGTATGCTGCCGTAGGAAGTTGTATCTTTCTTAGTATTGTCAACATTTTTAAGTGTTTTATACGTGAGTAGCACGCAGACGACGCTGGCGCGATGGTCGGCGACTCTTTGTAAATTATTTCGTGACAGTACAAATCCAATATTACTGTGCACATGGCTTATGATATTTCGTTCCTGCACCACCTATCATAGCTGGAGAGTTTTGGTGGGGATACAACAGTAAAGTCGGACGGCAAGTCCAAACAATATTTCAATTGGTTCAAAGCGCTCTAAGCACTATGTGACTTAACATTTGAGGTCATCAGTCTCCTAGACTTAGAAATGCTTAAAGCTAACTAACCTAAGGACAGCACACACATCCATGCCCGAGGCAGGAGTCGAACCTGCGACTGTAGCAGCAGCGCGATTACGGATTGAAACGCCTAAAACTGATCGGCCACAGCGGCCGGCTAAACAATATTTAAATAAAACTATTACTATAAGCCTCGCAAATGTAAGTCTGATTTATCGCATAGTTCTAAGAAAGCTGAAGCTGTGAAAGTTACTCGAATCCAACAAGACTCATAGCAACTTACTTTGCAGTATTAAATGAAGTCTCCATTCTCTTCGTTCATTTCAATTTCCTTTTGGAACTGTATATGGAATAATGGGTGCGACTTCACGCATCTTTCTATTCGTAGCACCAATATCTTCAGGTGGTCCATGCCTGCCGATTTAACACGAAGTGTTTCTTGTCTGTCGATCGTTGTAATTTTTTGCTTTTTCATTTTCATCTAGAAGTTTAAATTGTTTCTGAATGGTACTATAATGTCGTTTCATAACAAATAAGCAGTACCCGTTGCATATGTGAACTGAGAATTCTCATCACTCTCTTCTGTCATTCTCATCCATTTTAAAGGTTTGTGACAAAAGATCGTTAGACCGCCTCTTTTTGTGCCAACAGCCACTGGACCTGTGGAAATGAAATGAGCATTTGGCGCCATTGGGCGGGAGGCCCCTTGCGGGGCAGATCCGGCCGCCTTGGGGCAGGTCTTATTACATTCGACGCCACATTGGGCGACCTGCGCGCAACCAGTCCCCGCGCGGAGAAAATTTCCGACCCAGCCGGGAATCGAACTCCGGCGCGTAGGACGGCAATCCATCGCGATGACCACTCAGCTATCGGGGCGGACACTGGACCTCTGATGTCCTTCACGCAGCCACTCGACCTGTGATCGTCCTTCGTACACACCATGAAAACCAAGTCTCTGCTGAACTCAGGGAGTTGGGTCGACCGCAAAACGCCGCACCTCAATGCGCAATGTTAAATGAATTGTCGCGCTGTTCCCGGTATTTCCGAGAAAGACCGAGGAAAGCCAAAGTGAGAGGCAGGCCCTTGGCATGTACGCGGCCCACACATGCTGCAAGCGTGAAGTATGGCATGCCGTGGCCGGCCCTGAAGTAAAGGGTGAGCCATGGGCAGTAGTGAACAGTCATAGTCAATGAGTAATCAGTAGTGATGGAGTAAGCAGATTATAGACAAAGGCATCAGAAGCTTTGGGACGACAGCAGTTACTGATAAAACAGTAGTACTTCATCCACGAGAAAACAATACGACCTTGGGCGATGCAACAGCTCGTAGATGAGAAACAATTTTACAAGTCTTATAAACGTTTCACTGAATAGTGTTGAACAGAGACAGCCTCCCATTGTCTCAATTAGCAGTGCAGCGGATTTCATTTGCTAGTAGGAAACACTTGCTGAATAGTACTTGTGAGTTAGTCCAAGTGCCCACTGTGTTAGTAGCTACGCAAAGTGATTATTGATTCAGTAGACTACCGAACAAGTGGCAACAACTGCCCTTGTCTCTGAGCAAGGCATCCCAGAACGTGCATTTTATATTGATTAAAACAAGGAGCCAGGTGGTTCTTGTTTTTTGATAGTTTAAAACACCCGAATAGTAGGACAGGATCATAGTAAAAGGGGTTTGGACAGTAAAAATTGTTACCGGGAGTAACTCGTGTGTAAATGTTAGTTGGCCAGACACCTCGCATATAAATATGTCTAATTCTAAATAAACGCATTTAACGAGTTGGTATGATCTTGCTACTTTGGCATATCACCATCCCTGTTAAATACTCTTCTCCATTCTCCAGGGGCTGTATTGAAACTGGTCTGACTACATCATGCTCTATGTACCAAGTATAATTTCCGATACAAGATGTTCTATAACGCATTTTGCGATACGCTTGTTTAATTGCCGCAAAACTTGTAAATATTTCTTATATAATGAGTTGATTATTTTGATAAATGTAAATGTCAAAGAGGTATGTAAGCATGGAGAAATGTAATAATCTTTGAACAGTGTGCTGTTATCTTTGTATTTAACGATCAATGGGCTATCAGTGGGTACAGTAAGGAGTTGCTGTGGAGTGGTTGGCCGAGGGAAGTAGTATATGGCCGCCTGTGGTCCAAGTTGGGTGAGCGTTGCACATTACGTCTATAGAACAATGATCAAAAGCATCTTTTTATATTGGGAACCACAAAGAAAAACTGTTATTTAAAATTTGTCGAATGGTTTCAAGAATATATCAACGAAGTGAAAACAGAAACGTGTTCATTGTTTTGATTAGAATTGATATAACAATATAGAACCCGTGAGCACATGTACTTTCAAATATTTTTTCAATATTCTAGAGGAAATCGAGAAAGAAGACCCCTAGACGTGAACCACGAGAAACAACGAAGAAGAATTTTAGCAGCTAAGTACCAATTATTTTGATCGATCAACATTTATGAACTTTGCATCCTGTTGGCTCAGTGAGCTGCTACGAAAGACGTAGTATACGACCTGAAAATCAGCAGAGAGATAGTTTAAATAATTAATTTGACTCAGTAATCAAGATGAGGGGTGAGAAGCTCCAACTCTAAAACAATCAAAGATGTTCCACTTCCTCTTTACTGCATTATAAAGGTTAATTAGGGGAAAAACAACGAACGATATTGTCGCCAACTTCCTGCTAGCGATACGTGGGCCACACCAAATCCACATTAGTCGCTTGTACCTCTGCCGGGACGTGACTAGGAGGCGGGGAGTATTGCGTTGTCAGTAGAGAAGGAGTGACAGCAGACTGGACTGATCAGGAGATCTCAGTGACTTCCAGCGTGGGCTAGGCATTGGGTGTCACCTGAGAAATTCCTTCACCAGCATTTAAACCCTTCTGAATCTGGCCAAACTGGCTGTTTGTGATGGGAATAGGTTACGAGCGGAATGAAAGTTTAGTCATTTGATACACGTTATGCAATAAATATGTCGGCAAAGTTTTTATCAGTATCGGACTGGCGGTTTTCGGTATAACACTTCTCATTTCCGCCAATGTACTAACTTTCACCGGAAACGACAGGTCTGATAGTAGTCTATGAGGCACTCGGGTACACAGAAGATTCATGAGAATGCCGTATTGCCAATCAGATTTAAGAGCACTGGAGGTCAGCGGAACGTCACGAAACGGATGATGATCATGACGATGATGATTTGTGGGGCGCTCAACTGCTCGATTATCAGAGTCCATACAAATTCCCAATCTTTACACAGTACAGTCTCACCATTTTCCTGAATTATTATGAAATGATGAGGACAACACAAACATCCAGTCCCTCGGCGGAGAAAATCCCCGACCTTGGAATGGGGATTATAAGATGTTGGATCGTATAATAGTTTATATTTTGATTTTAATTACGGTGGTTCCGCTCTTTTAATTTGGGAACCCACATCTCTTTATACATGTCCTGCTCTGCAACTATTTAACCTCTGTTAGTCGACTTTTATAGACTCACATTTTATATACGTTTATTGTTTTTTTTCCTCAAGAATTTAAGTAAAACTTCTGTTTAACCTTTTAATGCTAACAATAAAATTTGGATAGATGCCATTACTTATCTATAACTTTGCAGATGGGACACAGGTTCCGAAAACAGGTTGTGCTTTGCCTTCAGGAAATAAAAAGAATTATGACTGCAGCGGATCAATGTTTTTGGATGTTGCGTCAAGAGATACTTGTGGCTTCTTATACCGGCAAAACTGGAGGTTGAATAACCATGGCCAAAGATGCGTTAACAAATAAACTGGTCACTTGCAAGACTAATGTTGGAATGAAAAGAAGAATGATTAAATATTGTATGTCAAGTGTCATTTTGTATGCTTGATTTACATCTACATCTACATATATACTCCGCAATCCACCATACGATGTGTGGCGGAGAGTACCTCGTAGAACACCTGGCAACTTCTCTCCCTGTTCCACTCCCAAACAGAACGAAGGAAAAATGCCTGCCTATATGCCTCTGTACGAGCCCTAATCTCTCTTATCTTTCTGGCTTTCCGCGAAATATAAGTTGCAGGCAGTAAAATTGATGGTCGTGGATCCGAAGAAATAATGATAAAAAGCATTTAGAGAGCTTTAAGATGTGATGCTGGAAGAGAGAAAAGGTGAAATGGACAGACAGAAAACAAAGAGCTGTTGAAAGCCTTTAATCGTATAAGGAGCAGCCAAATGTAAACGAGACAGATGCAAAAAAAGTAAGTAAGCTGTTTATTATTTCAAACGTAATCGCCATAAATGTTAATACATTTATCCCACTGTGAGGCAATACGTTCAGTGCCTTCATGTAAAAAAAAAAGTCTATGAAACTACAATTGTAACCAAGTGTGCACTTCTTGCCCGAAGTAGATCGACGGCCACGAATTTCTTTCTTCAGGAAATCTCATGCGGAGCGATCGGAACTGTACAGCGAAATTTCTGCAGCGTAGGCGAAACAATATTGGCCACAGGTGGGCGGGAATTATCCTGCAACAGGATGATGCTGTCCGTCAACCCACTGCTCACTGACTTTCCGGAACACGGCACCACTACTAACGTCCAGGGGTACGTGGATACTTCGCAAACATTGAAGCGCACCATCGGGTCCAAACAGCCAGGAATGTTGACGGACGGCATCATTCTGTTGTGGGATAATGCCAAGGCTGTTTTGATGACGCTGGAGAAGTTTTGCTGGGAAACCTTTACAAATCTTCCGTACATTCGTGAGTGCTCACTACGAGATTACCACATCTTTGGAGGCGTTCAGATAGATATTCGTGGCCGTTTGTTTGCTTGAGATGAACCGGTGCACGCCTGGGTACTTTCATGGTTTCGTGGGCAACTGCAAACATTTTTCCACGATGGCATTGACGGTTTTGTCTCACGGTGCGGCAAGTATGGTGATTACTTTAGATATAATAAAAATTTCACTTACTTTTTCTCTATCTCGTTTTCATTGGACTGCCCCTTATATTTTTATATATGCCATTTACAAAAAAAAACTTTCTTTAGAATGTCTAAATAACTTAGGATGTATTTTGCAACAATCTGTAGATGCAAAGAACATATTTCATGCTTCTGGAGTTTATAAAATTGATTGCGCAGACTGTAGAGCCTGTTATGTTGGCCAAACAGGAAGGAGGCTGGAAATTAGATTTGGGGAACACGTCGCGTTGGGCAGAAAAGATACCACGGAGAAATCGAGTATGGCTGCTCGTTTACTTACCACGAAACATAAGGTGCCGACTTGGACATCTAATGTGAGGTTGCTGCATAAATGCGAGAAGGACAGGTTCCTCGACATCCTACAAGAGCTAGAGATATTCTGCTATCACAAGAATGACGACAGCAACCTGATTAATTATGAGTTCGTTGTGAAAAATGCACTGTTCTCGTAATTGTTTGATAACTTAGTGCTAGGAAACAGTATAAAGTTTGACCCAGGGCGGAAAGAAATTGGTTGTTTTTTTCCCCCTTTATTGTAATTTCAACACCTGTACATCAGGTAGGCTGGCAGCAGCACCTTACCCTGCTCTTCAGCCTCAGAGTTAACAATAAGAAAACATATGTTGTTGTTTGTTGTTGTTGTCTTCAGTCCTGAGACTGGTTTGATGCAGCTCTCCATGCTACTCTATCCTGTGCAAGCTTCTTCATCTCGCAGTACCTACTGCAACCTACATCCTTTTGAATCAGCTTAGTGTATTCATCTCTTGGTCTCCCTCTACGATTTTTACCCTCCACGCTGCCCTCCAATGGTAAATTTTTGATCCCTTGATGCCTCAAAACATGTCCTACTAACCGATCCCTTCTTCTAGTCAAGTTGTGCCACAAACTTCTCTTCTCCCCAATCCTATTCAATACCTCCTTATTAGTTACGTGATCTATCTACCTCATCTTCAGCATTCTTCTGTAGCATCACATTTCGAAAGCTTCTATTCTCTTCTTGTCCAATCTAGTTATCGTCCATGTTTCACGTCCATACATGTCTACACTCCAAACAAATACTTTCAGAAACGACTTCCTGATACATAAATCTATATTCGATGTTAACAAATTTCTCTTCTTCAGAAACGCTTCCTGGCCATTGCCAGTCTACATTTTATATCCTCTCTACTTCGACCATCATCAGTTATTTTACTTCCTAAATAGCAAAACTCCTTTACTACTTGAAGTGTCTCATTTCCTAATCTAATTCCCTCAGCCTCACCCGATTTAATTTGACTACATTCCATTATCCTCGTTTTGCTTTTGTTGATGTTCATCTTATATCCTCCTTTCAAGACACTGTCCATTCCGTTCAACTGCTCTTCCAAGTCCTTTGCCGTCTCTGACAGAATTACAATGTCATCGGCGAACCTCAAAGTTTTTACTTCTTCTCCATGAATTTTAATACCTACTCCAAATTTTTCTTTTGTTTCCTTTACTGCTTGCTCAATATACAGATTGAATAACACTGGGGAGAGGCTACAACCCTGTCTCTCTCCTTTCCCAACCACTGCTTCCCTTTCATGTCCCTCGACTCTAATTACTGCCATCTGGTTTCTGTACAAATTGTAAATAGCCTTTCGCTCCCTGTATTTTACCCCTGCCACTTTCAGAATTTGAAAGAGAGTATTCCAGTCAACATTGTCAAACGCTTTCTCTAAGTCTACAAATGCTAGAAACGTAGGTTTGCCTTTTCTTAATCTTTCTTCTAAGATAAGTCGTAAGGTCAGCATTGCCTCACATGTTCCAACATTTCTACAGAATCAAAACTGATCCACCCCGAGGTCCGCATCTACCAGTTTTTCCATTCGTCTGTAAAGAATTCGCGTTAGTATTTTGCAGCCGTGGCTTATTAAACTGATAGATCGGTAATTTTCACATCTGTCAGCACCTGCTTTCTTTGGGATTGGAATTATTATATTCTTCTTGAAGTCTGAGGGTATTTCGCCTGTCTCATACATCTTGCTTACCAGCTAGTAGAGTTTTGTCATGACTGGCTCTCCCAAGGCCGTCAGTAGTTCTAATGGAATGTTGTCTACTCCGGGCGCCTCGTTTCGAGTCAGGTCTTTCAGTGCTCTGTCAAACTCTTCACGCAGTATCTTATCTCCCATTTTGTCTTCATCTACATCCTCTTCCATTTCCATAATATTGTCCTCAAGTACATCGCCCTTGTATAAACCTTCTATATACTCCTTCCACCTTTCTGCCTTCCCTTCTTTGCTTAGAACTGGATTGCCATCTGAGCTCTTGATATTCATACACGTGGTTCTCTTCCCTCCAAAGGTCTCTTTAATTTTCCTGTAGGCAGTATCTATCTTACCCCTAGTGAGATAAGCTTCTACATCCTTACATTTGTCCTCTAGCCACCCCTGCTTAGCCATTTTGCACTTCCTGTCGATCTCATTTTTGAGACGTTTGTATTCCTTTTTCCTGCTTCATTTACTGCATTTTTATATTTTCTCCTTTCATCAATTAAATTCAATATTTCTTCTGTTACCCAAGGATTTCTAGCAGCTCTCGTCTTTGTACCTACTGTATCCTCTGCTGCCTTCACTACTTCATCCCTCAGAGCTACTCATTCTTCTTCTACTGTATTTCTTTCCCCCATTCCTGACAATTTTTCGATTATGATCTCCCTGAAACTTTGTACCACCTCTGGTTCCTTCAGTTTATCCAGGTCCCATCTCCTTAAATTCCCATATTTTTGCAGTTTCTTCAGTTTTAATCTACAGGTCATAACCAATACATTGTGGTCAGATTCCACATCTGGCCCTGGAAATGTCCTACAATTTAAAACCTGATTCCTAAATCTCTGTCTTACTATTATATCATCTATCTGATACCTTTTAGTATCTCCAGGATTCTTCCATGTATACAACCTTCTTTTATTATTCTTGAACCAAGTGTTAGCTATGATTAAGTTATGCTCTTTGCAAAATTCTACCAGACGGCTTCCTCTTTCATTTCTTAGGCCCAATCCATAATCACCTACTATGTTTCCTTCTCTCCCTTTTCCTACTGACGAATTCCAGTCACCCATGACTATTAAATATTCGTCTCCCTTCACTACCTGAATAACTTCTTTTATCTCATCATACATTTCATCAATTTCTTCATCATCTGCAGAGCTAGTTGGCATATAAACTTGTTCTACTGTAGTAGAAGACACAAAAGAGGTTGAACAATTTGGCAGGTAAAAAACATTAGACACAGAATATAAAAAAACATGAAGCCGTTCACACTCGACGAAAAACTACACTGCAAACTGTCGACACGACGCACAAACACTGATGATGTCGATGGCACATGTGAACGGTGGAGCGTGACGGCGAACAAGAAACAGAAACACGATGACACACACACGAGAAACAGGTGGCGATGATCTCTGGCGCGTGAATGCCCACGTAAGGTGTGCGAGTCCGGGGACCTGCCGAGAGGGGAAGAAGGGGGAGGGGGAGGGAGAGGGTTGAGCAAAGATGCCAATGGCAGAAGAGAAGGTAGGAGGAGTGGAGGAAGGGGGTGGGGGAAGCCCAGGGGAGGAGTGGGGAGAAAGAGAGGAGGGAGGGCAGGGGGAGAGAAGGGAGAGAGGGTGCCCATAGGAACAAACACTTGAAGAGGGAGGGAGGATAAAATTTGGTAGGAGGGGTAGATGGAGGGGAGGAGGGCATTATCATGGATGGGGAGCTGGCGGAAGCCACCTTGGAAGAGGGTAAGGAGAGTGGAGAGATGGAGAGCAGGTGGGATGTGGAAGACAGGCGCGGCAGCTGACAGGGGCGGGAGAGGGTGGGAGAGACAAGAGGGTGAGGAGGATTGAGTTTACGGGAAGTGTAGAGGATCTGTATCCGTTTGAGGAAAAGGAGGAGATGGGGGAAGGGAAGAAGGTCGTACAGGATCCATGTGGGGGAGAGGAGACGGATGCGATAGGCGAGGCATAGAGCATGGCGTTCTAGGATCAGAAGGGATTTGTAAAAGATAGGGAGAGTGGAGATCAGGCAGGGTGGGCATAGCAAAGGATAGGGCGAATGACGGATTTATAGGTATGGAGGATGGTGGAGGGGTCCAGACCCCAAGTACGGTCGGAAAGGAGCTTGAGGGGACAGAGTTGGCAGCGTGCCTTGGGTTCGATCGTCCGAAGGTGGGGGGCCCAAGAGAGGCGACGGTCAAGGGTGACAACAAGGTACTTAAGGGTGGGGGTGAGGGCGATAGGACGGCCATAGATGGTGATGTAGAAATAGAAGAAGTGGAAGGAAGGGGTGGTTTTGCCTACAAGGATTCCCTGGGTTTTGGAAGGATTGACCTGAAGCAACCACTGGAAGGCCGTGTCATCGGCGTACTGGAGAAGGTGGATGGGGGGTGAAGGTGGCGGCATGACCGCCGTATACAAGATGTACAGAAAAGGGGAGAGGATGGAACCCTGGGGCACATGGGAAGAGAGGAAAAAGGTGTAGGAATTCGTGTTGTGGATGGTGATGAAGGAAGGACGTTGGGAAAGAAAAGACGCAATCAGACGAACATAATTCATATGAAGGGTGAAGGTTTTGAGCTTGAAGAGGAGACCGGAATGCCACACTCGGCCATAGGCTCGTTCAAGGTCAAGGGAGAGGAAGGTAGGGGAACGATGGGAATTAAGCTGTTCGGAGAGGAGATGAGTGAGTTGAAGGAGAAAGTCATTGGAAGAGAAGGACGGCCAAAAGCCACACTGGGTAATGGGAAGAAGGCGGTGCTGGCGGAGATGCTGGTGGATGCTTCGGGTGAGGACGGATTCCAGGACCTTGCTGAAGACCGAGGTAAGGGTCATGGGACGGTAGGAGGAGACAGTGGATGGCGGTTTACCGGGTTTAAGGAACATCAGAATACGGGAGGTTTTCCACAGGTCGAGGTAGTAACCTGTGGACAGGACTACATTGTAGAGCCTTCCAGGGTGGAGAGGAAAGAGGCAGGAGCTTCACGAAGGTGGCGATAGGTGACACGATCGTGACCAGGAGTGGCGTTGCATTTCGTGCAGAGTGTAGCAATGAGATCCTGTGCAGTGATAGGGGCATTGAATTCTGTGTGTGCAATGTTGTCCAAGTACTGGAAACCAGGTGCGAGGGAAGGGACAGAGGTGTCATTTTGATCTCGGACATCTGGGAAGAGGGAGTAATCGAACTGGGGATCGTCAGGGATGGTAAAGACATCAGAGAGGTAGAAGGCAAAGTGATTGGCCTTACTAATGTTGTCAGGGAAGGGTTGGTTGTCATGAAGGAGGGGATAGAAAGGGGGGGGGGTTAGATGCGGTAAGGCGGCATAAGGCTGAGCAGTACTTGGACGAGTTGATAGGAAGGGTAGCGTTTAAACGGGTGCATATCTGTCGCCAGCCCCCGCGAGCAAGTTACGGGTGTGAAGTTGCTTCTGCCATCTTGCCAATATGTGGTAGCCATTAGCATAATACTGTACAAAGTATGACGGTTATAACATTGAACCTACAGAACTTTCTCCCTGGTACGTTAGCCTAGATGCATGTACATTGTTAATAACAGCAATGTAGTGTATTTGTTTTATTGTATTTATATATAAAATCTGTTTGAAGTGACACAGAGACTAGTACTCACTACATCTGTAAAGCAATGCCAAGTCACGCCAACCATCCATCTGGCTGACATTTGGCGCAATCTATGAACTATTCAGTAAATAAGAGGAACAATGTACCTGTCATGATATTTAAATAAAGAGAAAAAATAATACCAGGATAAAAACATTTAAATCAGATCAAGTCTAATAGTTGCATATAGCATGTGCCTCACAGTGTCTTAAAAATAAATAAAAAAAAGTTTTTACCGATCTGATGTTTCATATGTGTTTGAAGACTAAAACAATTGACTGAAAAGGAGTGAACCTGGAAATTTTCTTACATATATATGTTTTCTATATTTACTGGCAAATGTGAAGTAACTCTGACAGAAATGTAAAGAATTTTAATTATGTTTTATTTTAAGTAATTCCCATGAAAATTTGAGGTTTTTTTTACTTCCCTTACATATTATACACATAGTTCATATAGAAGGCACCATACAATCAATCGATATATTCTCCACACAGCCTACCTTCTTTAGACAGTAGTATACAAAGAACTGTGACTGACGCACGAACAACAGGGAACTAACATGCATCGAGATTAGAAGATAGTGGTATGTTGAAACGTCCCCTTTGAAAGATTATACAAGACTGTGCTTAAACTGACACACAATATTTTTAGCGCAACGCAATCTGACGTTCAAAAATCCCTACGAAAGAATGGCCTTGACTAACATTAACCTATACCTTTCACAAATCACTTACCTCACCAAAAATCTTCGTTACTCGAACTACTGCAATACAGCGAGCGCCACTACTGCCAGCTATATAAAAGATTCAAACTACGGAGGTCACTAACTACTGATAGGCACAGTTAGCAAATGAAAATTGTAATAGAGAACAAACAATGTATTTACCTTAATAGTCATTATATATATATCAGTTCATGACATCCATTCTTACAAATTTCAAAACTCCGCCATCTCTCTCCCCACTTCCACCACTGCTGGCGGCTCACCTCCAACTGCGCAACGCTACGCGCTTTTCACATCCAATTGCCGCTGCCCAACACTACAATGGCAGACAACAATGCAAACCAGCCACAGACTGCACACAGCACAGCCACAGATTTTCATACAGAGCGCTATGTGGCGTTAACAATAAAAAACCTAAACAGCCTACTTACATAGCCCCCAAGCTCCCCACAAAAAATTTTACAAATTGTTTTGGGCAGTGGCCAGTACAGATTTGAAAATTTTATTCATAATTACAATAACAAAGAAATGAAATGCACACACTTATCAATACAATGTTGGTCAAAAGCTAAAATTTTCTCACAGTCCTTAAAGACAGTCCTGATCATTCATCACAGTAAAATAGCAGTGTTTTTGCTCAATGTCTGACCAGTAAAAGGAAATGCACATGGAAGTAGTGGATTTCCATGCAGTCTTGAAGAAGTAGTGTTGTCCTTTCAACGGAAAGACAGTGCTGACTCTTGACATGCTGACAGGTAATGGGCCACAACAGAGCACACCCACAGCAGAGTCAGTCAAAGTTTTGAAGAATATTGGTAGGTAGGTCAACACAGAGTAGACCCATTGTAGTCCTGGTAGAGATTACGATATTGGTGGGCCACCAGAAGTGCAGACCCACTGCAGTCCTTGTAGAAATAAGGTATTGGTGAGTCATCAAAGGTGTAGACCCACTTCAGTCCTTGTAGAGATAGCCAGCAGCCACCTGTTGCGACTGTGCAGGTGCACAATCACCATCGAAGAGTATTGCGGAGAATATAGTAAGTCCATTAACCACCACTTGTGCACGCACAAAGTTTGTGGAATTGTCCTTAGAACCAGCAATGTTGTTGTCCAGTCCCTTGCTGAATTATTAACACACGTGCAAACACTATCAGTTCTTCTTCTCACATATTGTCCATATACTATGACCAACAGAAATGTGTGCAGTGAAATGTAATTTACAAATTACTTAATTTGATCAACTGGTGTCAATTACAATTTTATAACATGAGAATAAAATAACAAAGATACAAAATATATCAATAATGAACATAATAGTACAGATAACATTTGCAGTAATACTGGCTTTACAAAAGAATTGAAATAACAAATACAACAGTGTTATAAAAATTATGACATAAGTACATACATAAAAGATCAGAATAACTTTTGAAACGTCAACTTCATACATGAGCATTAGAACAAAACAGAATAAATAACGTGTAAACATCTTTTCGAAGTAAATAACATGTTATTAATGCAAATTATATTTGAGGATAACAGTATTCCTCATCATAGTGAATGTAGCTTAGTATTAGAAGAGAAAAAATTCTATGAAACAGTACACAGAGACAGGAAGAAAATAAATACACAAGGGTACACAAACACATAGTGGGATAACACAAAAGGAAAGGACAGGGTTTGTTTTCAGGGTAATATTTAGTACTGCAGTCCAACCCAAAACCTCATTCCATAGATCTTTCGTCTTATCTCAACATTTGTTTCCACCAAAAATATCCTATCCAAGCATGCTTTCCGTATTTTGTTCACATCCTCTTTCAAAAATAGTTTTCCTCTACTGTACACTACTTTTCTGGCCAAATCATTTTCTTATAGCTTCTCAATGCTTTTCTTCCAATTCATCGGAACTCGTTCTCCTTTATAGCCTGCCCCCTCTTAAGCTAATTTAAATCTACTGAGCTCAGATGCTAAACTAAGGGACAAGGCAATGCAGCAGCACAAATCTATTAATACAAACAGCAATGAAAAAAAAAGGAAGTTGTCAAAGCAAGCAGCAATATTAAAACTAATATAAGGCAATAAAAAATGGAAGTTGTCAAAGCAAGCAGCAGTATTACAACTAATATAAGGCAATGCGCAGCAAACAAGAAAAATAAATCCGTAGTAAAACTGGCTTAACAGAGTAATACAAAGTCAAATCCAGTAACATTATGCCTGGCAAACAGCAGCAGCAAATGCAATAACTTATATCTAAACATGACAAAGCTGAAGCAGAAAAAATATTACAGTAAAAATATTTAATACCTATGTCACATCTTAACACTAGAGTGATGCATCACGAGAACATACGCTAGCAGATAAGTTACCAAATCGTAATAAAAATTATTTTTGTAATTCCTGTCAAGGGAAATGTCTATTTGTGCTCTCTTTTCTAAGAAAGTACATCATAAAATGATTCTTTACTGGGTCTGTAGACAGAAAATAGTGATATTAGTACATCTATTAAATTTTATTTTAACCAATGCTGCAGTGCACATAGAAACTGGATATTAAACAAAATGAGCAATCTCTCAGCTAGAAAGACAATAGATGTAAAATGTTTCTCATCATTTCATTTCAGTAAATATCATAAATTAAGAACTCCACAGTGTAATACTGTTTTCAAGTATGAGGGTGTCGTATTTACTATGCTTTCTACAAAGGAATGTCAATAGCGAGGATAATGGCAACTTTTTTTTTTTTTACCTGTGCTTCTGAAAGGCACACACTAATAGCTTTTTTCCCAGGCGACTGTCGCACAGCTGGATGCCCACGACGCATTACGTGTAGGTGGTCACTCACCTTTCTTACTGAGAAATTTACGACAGCAGTTTCTGCTACAGTGACAGTCTCATACAAAAATATTTTCACAGGTTGAGAATTTGCGTTACAAATCTGTAGAAACAAAATCCTGTAAATATAAGTGTCCAAAAAATATTCGTCAGCATTGTAATACATTAACCCATTTACATACATTTCATAACTCTTAAAGTACGATTCTTGGTTTCCAACAACCTTTTTCACAAACCAGAGTTACTCATTATTCCTTACCTTATTACACATATACATATTCGTCGACACTCCTCAATATTTCATCATAACAGATACGTAGCATAACCAAATAACTCATATAGCATCAGCTTCAACATACCTCAACAGCATAATTCACATCGTCGTCGTAATAATAACATCATAACACCTCAGTCAAATCTCAAAAACGTCATAGTTTTCTGCAATAATTTCAAGACCTAAAAAAAATTCTCTGCTCATGTCAAAAGTATCATCTACCTCAAACGTACTTTAAAAATCATGATCCCATACCAAATACATCATTCAAAGCTCTCATAGTATCACAATGGTTCCGAAAAAATATGAACAGTTCACAAAGTACAGACAAAATACAGTTTCATAAGTGTCAAGTTATCCAACTGTGTAATTGTGTAAACATATGTCACTGATGTAGTAAAAAAAATGTTTATCTCTCAGTTAAATGATCAGATAGCTGTGTAATTTATGTGTTAGAGAAATATGGTACCGATGTGTAAAGTTGTATAAGCAAATACCATATTAGCTAGGGCTCTTTGTGCTTGCCAAACACATGATACACAAAGTAAGCGTGTACCCCCCTGAGGATTAATGTAATTATACCCTCAGGTGTTACAGATTACAGCAATGGAATGAAATGTATCACAAAAAACTTTCTTTTTAATTCAACAATATTAATAAATAAATGGTTTGAGTACCAAATTAATCACTCAAATGCGTGCCCTGTGTTGCTAAATGTGCGTTTTGCTGTAAGATAATTCTGTGGAACTGTTGTAGTTATCGTCCTCTGTAAGCAAAGTTCTGCTGAAGTCAATGTACTTACCTCATCATAAACGAAGGTGAAATGCTTTGCGTATAGATATCTTAGTTATTACGCTTATTGCCGTGGTGAAGTAAGTACTGTACTGTACGTATTGTTGTGCTACAGAAAAGGCTGCCTCGTTGTAGCTATACCACAAACGTTACTACTAAAACATGTTTTACTTTCCAGAAAAATTCAGAAAAACTGTGCAGATATAAAACAGATAAACTGCAAAAGCAACAATGTAAATTGTCACTGATTAGTAGCGTCGTGATAAAAGCGTGTAGCTGTCACATAAACTAACCACTGTATCATCTGGTATCTAACAGAAAGTACTTTAAATCCATAATGTATTTTCAAGTAAACCAAAATGTTGCATTAAAATCTCATTAGCAGTACTGGTAAATGTTCTAAGTATGTCAGCCTTATTGTCGTTACGTAATCGTGCAACTAACAAGCAAGAATGTACACGCACAATAACACTGTGACGTCTGTTCACTATAACAATGCATTCGTAATTTCTGTTTAAATAAGTTCTCTTGGTTCTTGACTGGATATTTAACTTCAAACATGGTTGCATGTTAACAGATTCTAAGTCTGACAAATTGTACTAGTAGCGTGAAGTGAAAAATTCTATGGCAAAGACAAAGTTAAAAATCAGATTATCTTTCAATAAACGGCTTTACATGTGAAATGTGGCGTAAACCTTTACTCTTACTAGTACGCAGAGTTTCAACTTCAACGCAATTATCATGTGGTATACGTCGGAAAAGAATACTGGAAATTTTTCTCAAGGTTAGCGTCTATGTTATTTTTCTCTGAGCCAGCCGGCGCACGAAGCTGCCTGCGGTGCGGGGGTCATTGTCTGTCTCTTTGTTGGCGCGCGTCGTTAGTGGGATTAGAAGACCTAACTTCTACAAATTCACCTCGCCGAGGGGGCCCAGCTCTGTTTGAATCGCGCCAGTTCTGATGAAATTCCGGTCTTTCGTTATGATTATATCGTCTGTCGTCATGTCGGTAGTTTCTGTAGTTTCTTTCTTGTCGCTTAAGTGGCGGAGAATTTCTCCCTGAATTATCACTGCGGGGTGGACACTTGCGTCTGAAATTATTCTGTGTCCCGTGATAATAATAGTTCTGGTTGCCATATTGTCTGTTTCTATGATTGTCAGTGTAATATTCATTACTACGGAAATGCGATCTTTCTCTGTAACTATTACTCTGCCAGTGGTTATCATATGGGTGATGTCTGTTTTGTTCACGATTTACGTTGTACGAATAGCCTTGTCGTGTGTTATTTCTGTCATCGCGGAATTGTGACAGGTGTGACCTGAAATTGTTGTGCTCCTGTTTTCGCGTTCCGCGATTGTCAGTGTCAATTTCCAATTCTTGTAACAGTCCCTGAAAAGCTTCAATGTCCTCTTTGCAACGTCCTGCCAAAATAATATGTCGTAAATGTTCAGGCAATTTGATTAAGCAAATGCGGATGAATTCTGAGGGGCTGTATGGGTTTGAAAGATACTGATTCCTATGTAACATGTCTTCAAAATATTTCACAAGACTGGAAAATTCAGATTGTTCGAAATGTTTCATCATTATGATACTATGTTTTACTCGGTCTTGTGTAGCTTGAGACCAATATGCTGAGAGGAAGGCATGATAAAATTCTCCTTCACTGTGACAATCGTGAATGACCGATCGCATTCTTACAGCTGGTTCATTCTCCAAGTAGCCACACATACATTCTAATCTATGCTCTAATGACCAGTTGGGAGGAAAACAATGAGAGAATTGATGGAGCCACACTTGTGGATGAATGTCGTTGCTAGAATTCTTAAATGTTTTCAGTTTACGTGCAGTAATGAACAGCTAATAGTCAAAATCATCGTGTCGGCGAGTAGCATATCGGTCCATCTCAAAATTCGGTGCACCTTGTCAATTTCTTTCATGATTTCCGAAATGCCCTGTGTTGTTATTTTGTGGCTTTTCCGTATTTCTAAGTTCCTCTTCGCGTGTTGGAGCGCGAGTGTCCTCTGAAATACGTAATTCTTGTATTACCTGTGTCAGCTGATTTTGTACTTCCCGGATTTATCTTTGGTGTTGCGTATTAATTTGATTCTGATTTTGTTTGAATTTCCTAATTTGTTCGCATTCTTCTGTGTCATTCAGATCATCATCTACCTTTGCAGATAAGTTAATGAACTGATGCGAAAGTTCGGCTACTTTCTCCGATAGTGTACTTATTTCCTCAGTGTGTTTTTCTGAACCAAATTTCAGAGTGTCCATTTGTGTTGAAATCGTATCTACTATGTACTTTAAGTTTTGTTGAGTTCTTGCAAGCTGCGTAACCGAATCGGTGGATGCAACTGAGTCCATTTTAGCTTGCAAGGTTTCGTGATTTTCACGAACAATAGTTTGCAGTTCTTTTATGGCTGTTTCGTGATTCTGTAATGCATTTTCATGCCGCGAAAAAATAGGTTGAAAATGCTCACAAATTTGTGTTTTTACGTCATTACAGATTTTTTGACATTCCGATTCAATGTTATGTAACTCAGTAGTTAAATTGAAATGGTTCAAATGGCTCTGAGCACTATGGGACTTAACATCTGTGGTCATCAGTTCCCAGTTAAATCTTCACGAGTTTGTTCCATTGTGTCTAACTTTTGAAGCTTTTGCTGTGTTTGTCTCTGATTTTGTTCCATTGTGTCCAACTGTTGCCGTGTTTGTCTCTGGTGTTGTTCCATTGTGTCTAACGTTTGAAGGTTTTTCTGTGTTTGTCTCTGATTTTGTTCCATTTGTTGCATTAATTGCAATAATAATGTATTAGTGTCGGGAATCTGTTCCTCTATGCTTTTCGGCAGTACATTTGCACCGGCAACATTCACATTTTGACAAGCAGAAAATGTATCTTGACTTATTTGAGAAAACGGTGAGGACGCAAAACCTGAATGCACAGTATTTACAAGATTGTGTCCTATCATTTCAGATTCCTGACGCGAGCTGTTGCCGACCGATCGATCGATAATGCTTCCCTGTTCACTAATTGTCTCACTGCCTACACCATTATTTGCAGCCCGCTCCATTTCTCTATGCACTGTTACCAAATTACTACTTTGAACATTAGTTAATTCATAACATGGTGGCGCTAACACACTGCTTTCGTCTTCACTGTCATTTCTCAGTTTACTTTGGAGCCTAGTATTACGTTTTTCACACGCCATTATTGTCACAATATTTCACACAACAACCCAGAAAAACACAATTTGAAGAGCAATAATAAGAGAACACATTAATATAGCAAATAATATCTAGTTAATTGCAAAGCGCAGCTGCGAAATACTTGGTGCAACTCTACATGCTTGCCACAACTGTTTTACTGTACAACAATGAAAGACTACAACTACGAAGGAAATTCTCTCTACAATTACGCACTAGCAATAAACAAAAGCTACACTAATTACACAAAAAACTACAAGAAAAAAATCAGGTAATTCCAGTGAGGTATCCTCGGCTAAGGGTCGCCATATGAAACGTCTCCTTAGAACAATTTATACAAGACTGTGCTTAAACTGACACACAATATTTTTAGCGCAACGCAATCTGACTTTCAAAAATCCCTACGAAAGAATGGCCCCGACTAACATTAACCTATACCTTTCACAAATCACTCACCTCACCAAAAATCTTCGTTACTCGAACTACTGCAATACAGCGAGCGCCACTACTGCCAGCTAAATAAAAGATTCAAACTACAGAGGTCACTAACTACTGATAGGCACAGTTAGCAAATGAAAGATTGTAATAGAGAACAAACAATGTATTTACCTTAATAGTCATAATATATATATCAGTTCATGACACCAATTCTTACAAATTTCAAAACTCCGCCATCTCTCTCCCCACGTCCACCACTGCTGGCGGCTCACCTCCAACTGCGCAACGCTACGCGCTGTTCACATCCAATTGCCGCTGCCCAACACTACAATGGCAGACAACAATGCAAACCAGCCACAGACTGCACACAGCACAGCCACAGATTTTCATACAGAGCGCTATGTGGCGTTAACAATAAAAAACCTAAACAGCCTACTTACAATGTAATATAATAAAATATATAAGGCATATAGGTTATGCCATGAGCAGTTACTTTTTATTGTATCATATGGCTACGTAAATCTTGTATTGTTAACATTGATAATGGCTAGGCACTAGCCGAAATCTGGATTTGCTTAATAAAACCTGTAAAAAAAAAAAACGACGACTGTTTGCTGCGCTCTATAATTTATAAACAAAGTCTGTTGGATAAGCCATGTTTTGAGAGATTAATATCTTCTACATGACGCATTGAAAGGCAAGTTAAAAAGGAAAGATAAAAAGAGGTGAAGTTGATTGATTACTTAATGGTCAACAAAAAATATGAGCTGGAAGAAGCTTCATATAGAGATATGTGGAAAAGAACAACCGTAACAAGAAACTGAGGAGGAATGGTCTAAAATGTGCTTGGCTGTGCCAGTTGGTATGATAGTACTGATTACGTTAATGGCAAAAGATTTCCAAATGTTACTGTGGTGTGCGTACTGTAAGACTAATGCAGACTAATGCAGACTGGTACAGACTGGTGCAGACAAATGCAGACTGACTAATCGGAGGTCTGTACACTCGCTATAATACCTCGCGCGTTCAGGTATCACTGCGCGAGTGTGATCCGCGAGGAGAAAAGGTTCTACATTAGCAGCCATCTCATTGGCTGCGTTACATATTAATACATGGATCAGCGGAAGCAGAATTTTGTCCTTCTCTAAGGCAGCGTCATCTCGTAGTGCGGAGACGAACGAGCGCTGCGCCTGTGCTGTTGTGCTGAGCAAGGCGCGCTCTAGTGGGAAAGTTGTGTACGCGCTGACTACGCGGAACTATGTACGCAACAGTTACAAATATCCACTAAGTGACCAACTGTGAAATCACTCAACTGATGGGAGCAAATTTTACGTTAATTGTTGTACAGATTTCACCCTCTAAGACAATTTTCGAGGTGTACGTTTTCGTGTTGCTCTCTGAAAGGTTCTGTTCACAGTAAACAATGGTATTATGGCATCCGTAATTAATTTGAAGAATCCAAACTGGGCTCATTACGACCTTTTATGTCAGACAGTTCTCCAGAAGCGCTAGCCTCTACAGGAAACGAACTATAATGTTCACCAACTATCACTACTGAGAGATACAGGGTGTTTCAAAAATGACCGGTATATTTGAAACGGCAATACAAACTAAACGAGCAGCGATAGAAATACACCGTTTATTGCAATATGCTTGGGACAACAGTACATTTTCAGGCAGACTAACTTTCGAAATTACAGTAGTTACAATTGTCAACAACAGATGGCGCTGCGGTCTGGGAAACTCTATAGTACGATATTTTCCACATATCCACCATGCATAGCAATAATATGGCGTAGTCTCTGAATGAAATTACCCGAAACCTTTGACAACGTGTCTGGCGGAATGGCTTCACATTCAGATGAAATGTACTGCTTCAGCTGTTCAATTGTTTCTGGATTCTGGCGGTACACTTTGTCTTTCAAGTGTCCACACAGAAAGAAGTCACAGGGGTTCAAGTCTGGCGAATATGGAGGCCAATCCACGCCGCCTCCTGTATGTTTCGGATAGCCCAAAGCAATCACACGATCATCGAAATATTCATTCAGGAAATTAAAGACGTCGGCCGTGCGATGAGGCCAGGCATCATCTTGCATAAACCACGAGGTGTTCGCAGTGTCGTCTAAGGCAGTTTGTACCGCCACAAATTCACGAAGAATGTCCAGATAGCGTGATGCAGTAATCGTTTCTGATGTGAAAAACGGGCTAATGATTCCTTTGGAAGAAATGGCGGCCCAGACCAGTACTTTTTGAGGATGCAGGGGCGATGGGACTGCAACATGGGGCTTTTCGGTTCCCCATATGCGCCAGTTCTGTTTATTGACGAAGCCGTCCAGGTAAAAATAAGCTTCGTCAGTAAACCAAATGCTGCCCACATGCACACCGCCGTCATCAATCCTGTGCACTATATCGTTAGCGAATGTCTCTTGTGCAGCAATGGTAGCGGCGCTGAGGGGTTGCCGCATTTGAATTTTGTATGGATAGAGGTGTAAACTCTGGCGCATGAGACGATACGTGGACGTTGGCGTCATTTGGACCGCAGCTGCAACACGGCGAACGGAATCCCGAGGCCGCTGTTGGATCACCTGTTGCACTAGCTGCGCGTTGCCCTCTGTGGTTGCTGTACGCGGTCGCCCTACCTTTCCAGCACGTTCATCCGTCTCGTTCCCAGTCCGTTGAAATTTTTCAAACAGATCCTTTATTGTATCGCTTTTCGGTCCTTTGGTTACATTAAACCTCCGTTGAAAACTTCGTCTTGTTGCAACAACACTGTGTTCTAGGCGGTGGAATTCCAACACCAGAAAAATCCTCTGTTCTAAGGAATAAACCATGTTGTCCACAGCACACTTGCACGTTGTGAACAGCACACGCTTACAGCAGAAAGACGACGTACAGAATGACGCACCCACAGACTGCGTTGTCTTCTGTATCTTTCACATCACTTGCAGCGCCATCTGTTGTTGAAAATTGTAACTACTCTAATTTCGAAAGTTTTTCTGCCTGAAAGTGTACTGTTGTCCCAAGCATATTGCAACAAACGGTGTATTTCTGTCGCTGCTCGTTTAGTTTTTTATTGCCGTTTCAAATATACCGGTCATTTTTGATACACCCTGTATATTTTCTGGCATTCCTCTGGATGAACCTGCGTGAGTGTGTACTAAGGCTAAACCTGCGAAGAGAGAGGCCGAAAGTCACCACCCATTATGGCACTCACTGATTTACAGATCGTCGCAGTGGACTTGTAAAACAAGCGAGAACTTGGGAAATCCAACTACCCTTCGTCAATTTTCCCTCGAATGAGAGCGAATTAATTTCATATGCAGGTCTTGCAATGTGTTTCATGGCCCAATATCCTTTCTAATAAACATATACGTAGGGATTAACACATTTACCTTTGATTTATCATCGCTGCGCCACACGTACAAGCACGACTCCTGTTATTAGTGCAACAGCTTATAGATGTCCCAGATTACAAACGGAGTAAACACATTTATAACATGTACAGGCACTGCAACTGACACTCTGAGTATCTTTTTCTTTTACTGTCCCTCTACGGCTATGTCGAAAGACTGCTTTATTCAGTATGGTTATAATTTTACTCGTGTATGTCAGATTAATTTCCTAAAGCGTCAACTCTCACATACACTGGAACAAGATGGATGTTGGTATTCCGTAGCTTAGTCGCCGAGTCCATAGGAGACCGACTCATTAGCATCGTATCGCGAAATTTATGACAATCTGAGACTAACTTTTAAAGGAAAGGTAATAAACATGAAGACAGATGTTCTTCTCTGCCAAAATATATCAGAAAATACGCTAACGTAATAATAGAATTTTTTGAATTGTTGTCGGTGATCTGTTTCCTTGAAACGTGATGTATGGCACGGAACTGAAAAACTCAAGTTGGCGAGTAACGAGAACACGATAACAGAAAATGCAATTTTATTGCCGAGAGTAATGTGGGTAAGACCGGAGTAGGCTGCCATACGTATTTGTTGTCACAAGTCTCAATTCCCAACCACTATTACTTCCTAGCGGTCTAAACACAAATCACAGTACGATCACATTATGCTGAATAGGGTATACACAGTTTCTAGTTCTGGATTTCAGTGGTGTTTTTGCAGCTGTAAATGTTCATTTACTGACGTAATTAACTCTCATTAATCACTCTTTAGTCTGTATCGCAACTATTTTCTATTATTTTGGAAGAGTTGATTATGTTGCTCTGTATCAACATCGAGGTTAAGTGCAAAATCTGTTTTTACAAATCGGTTTTAGCTGAAATTCCTGTTCGCTTGTCACATAATTTTTATAGATAGTCAAATTTCACAACCTACCCTGGCAATTTCTTTTTGCAGTTGTCTTAGTTGTTTCAAGTAGAGATGGTGAAGACAAACTGAGGAGAAGTTGGGCCAAAGATCATCCTTCCCTGTAGGAAGATGTTGCGAGAAAATATTCCACGATCAAATTGATAGTGGAAGTATGGTTCGATCTTCCACCAGTGTTGGTTATTTTCCAAATATGAAAGCTGTTTTATTATTCTGCAACGTCCTAAGGACTAACAATGTGCGCAAGACACCTCTTGTAGTAAGACCTTTCAAACGGCTGACGATAAAAAAATACAGATAGAAATAACACACAAAAAAGGAGAGTCAGCAGTTTTGACAGATTTGCAAACTAAACAAAGCTTAAAGAACTAGCAGAAAATGCAAGTTAAAGTAATAAGCGAAATGTCTACTTACTTAGAGAAGCAATAAAACTTAATACAATGTAAAAAATAAGAAACAAAGTAAGAAAGTAAAGAGGAGCAGTAACGAAAGTTCACGGAAGAGGAAGACAGTTATAATGAATGATTTTATTTGTCTTCAACCATTTTATAACGTTGAAGCTAAGATAGAGGCACTGTTGGTCCAGATTGTTCCACTCCTCAACGTCGACTCGGCGTAGATCCTTCAGATGGTTGGTGGGTCTCGACGTCCATAAATAGCCCTTTTCATCTATCCCAGGCATGTTCGATTGGGTTCATGTCTGGAGAACTTGCTGGCCACTCTAGTCATACGATGTCGTTATCCTGAAAGAAGTCATTCACAAGATGTGCACAGCGGGGGCGCGAATTGTCGTCCATAAAGACGAATGCCTCGCCAATACCCTGCCGATATCGTTTCACTATCAGTCGGAGGATGGCATCCACGTATCGTACAGCCGTTACGGCGCCTTCCATGACCACCAGCAGCGTACGTTGGCCCCCCATAATGCCACCATAAAACATCAGGGAATCTCCGCCTTGCTGCACTCACCGGACAGTGTGCCTAAGGCGATCAGCTTGACCGGGTTGCCTCCAAACACGTCTCAGACGATTGTCTGGTTGAAGGCATATGCGACACTCATCGGTGAAGAGAACGTGATGCCAATCCTGAGTGGTCCATTCGGCATGTTGTTGGGCCCATCTGTATCGCGCTGGATGGTTTAGTGGTTGAAAATATGGACCTCGCCATGGACGACGGGAGTGAAGTTGTTCATCGTGCAGCCTGTTGCGCACAGTTTGAGTCGTAACACGAACTCCTGTGGCTGCAGGAAAAGCATTATTCAAGTTGGTGGCGTTGCTGTCAAGCTTCTCCCGAGCCATAATCCGTAGGTAGCGGTCACTCATTGCAGTAGTAGCTCTTGGGTGGCCTGAGCGAGTCATGTCATCGACATTTCCTGTTTCTCTGTATCCCCATGTCAGACAACATCGCTTTGGTTCACTCCGAGACGCCTGGACACTTCCCTTGTTGAGAGCCCTTCCTGGTACGAAGTAGTAATGCGAACGCGACCGAACCACGGTATTGAACGTCTAGGCATGGTTGAACTACAGACAACACGAGCCGTGTACCTTCTTCCTGGTGGAATGTCAGGAAATGATCGGCTGTCGCACCCCCTCCGTCTAGTAGGCGCAGCTCATGCATGGTTGTCTACATCTTTGGGTGTATTTAGTGACATCACTGAATAGTCAAAGTGACTGTGTCTGTGATGCAATATCCACAGTCAACGTCTGTCTTCAGGAGTTCTGGGAACACCGGCCGGTGTGGCCGTGCGGTTCTAGGCGCTTCAGTCTGGAACCGCGTGACCGCTACGGTCGCAGGTTCGAATCCTGACTACGAAGCGTCTTATTGAATCAAATGAAGTGTCATGTAAATTTAACTTCTATTCATGGCTAATTACACCGATAATTCAGTGTATCGAAATTACATTGGACGTCCCTCATAAACTGCGGGTTCTTATCGCATCCAAATTGTGTTTATAATATAGTGTTTTAGGCCGAATTGAATCGTAGTGCAAGAACAAAAAACATACAAAAACTAAACATCAGTAGAAAAATATAAAAGTAAAAATCAAACACAATGTTATTGTGTTATACAGTGAGGTGAGGAAAGTAATAGGATAGTGATATGCACCTATACTGTTGGTGGTAGTATCCCGTACACCAGGTGTAAAAGGACAGTGCATTAGCAATGCTGTCATTTGTAGTCAGATGATTCGTGTGAAAGCGTTTCCGACGTGCTTATGTCAGCACGACGGGAATTAACAGATTTTAAATGCGGAATGGTAGTTGGAGCTAGACACTTGGAACATTTCATTTCGGAACTCGTTGTGGAATTCAGTATTCCGAGATCCAGAGTGTAAAGAGGGTGCCGAGAATACAGTATTTCAGGCATTATCTCTCACCATGGTCAACGCATTGGACAACGGCCTTCACTTAACGACCGAGAGCAGTGGCATTTGTGTAGCGTTGTCAGTGCTAATAGACAAGAAACACTTAAGGAAATAACAGCTTAGAATCAATGTGGGACGTACGACAAACGTATTCTTTAGGACAGTGCGGCGAAATGTGGCTTTAATGGGCTACGGCAGCAGGCGAACGACTCGAGTGACCTTCCTAACAGCACGACATAGCCTGCAGCTCCACACCTGTTGCACCCTAGACGACTAGAAAACCGTGGCCTGGTCAGACGAGTAAAGATTTCAGTTGGTAAGAGCTGGTGGTAGGGTTTTACTGTGGCACAGACCCCACGAAACCATGGACCCCAGTTGTCCCTCAAGCAGTCTGCACATTGGCGGTGGCTGTGTGAGGTGTGTTTACGTGCAATGCAATGGATCCCCTGGTCCAACTGAGACAGACACTGACTGAAACCATTCCTTCGGCTACTTGGATACCACCTGCGGACATTCAGGGCCTTCATGTTCCCAAAAAACGACGGAATTTTTGTGCATGACAAAGTACCATATCACCAGGCCACAACTGTTAGCGATTGGTTTGAAGAACATTCAGGACAATTCGAGCGGTTGATTTGGCCACTCAGACTGCACGACGAGGGACATAATCGAGAGGTCATTTCCTACACAAAATTCTACACCGCCAACACTTTCGCAATTATGGACGGCTAGAGCGTCAGCATGGCTCAATATTTCTGCACGTTACTTCCAACGACGTGTAGAATCCATGTCATGTGGATTGCTGGACTACACCGGGAAAAAGGAAGTCCGGCACGATATTAGGAGGTGTCCCATGACTTTTTTGTCACCTCAGTGTTTGTTGAACTCTTGTTTCCATGAAAATATAACGGCTTCAAATGGCTTTTCTGAATAAGTGTCAAAATTAAGAAAAGGTTTTCTCGTATGACGTGTTCTGCTAGATTTATTGATAGAAGCTATCACCACAAAATCTATTATGTCATTTCGAACAAGAGGTGCTTCTGACTTAAAGACTTTCAATAAATGTTAGTAAAGACAGCGATAATTAAAAAAAAAAAGCCAAATACGTACACTTGAACCACACGAAAATAGGTGACATAAAGTAAAGAGGCCGTTATGTAAACGAACAGATTGGCCGAGCGGTTCTAGGCACTACAGTCTGGAACCGCGCAACCGCTACGGTTGCAGGTTCCAATCCCGCCTCGGGCATGGATGTGTGTGATGTCCTTAGGTTAGTTAGGTTTAAGTAGTTCTAAGTTCTAGGAGACTGATGACCTCAGAAGTTAAGTCCCATAGTGCTCAGAGCCATTTGAACCATTTTTGATTTCAAGCAAATTTATTTAGCGGCCGAAAGTGTCTGTCGACTGACTTTTAGTGCGTAAATTTTGGATTATGACGAACAAAGCAGTTTTAATCTATAGCGGTCTATTTGGACTAGATCGAATAGTCACAATCGATCTCGGTTTTATGAAATGAGCGGCAAGTTCAGTAGAATTATATCACAGGTGTTTGTTCTGGGCGAGGGCTGCTATCCCACATGGACATGCAGCTTTGTTTCTCACTACAGGAGTTATTCCTTTGCGGTGGTTGTCGTACGCGCTCCCGATAAAGGTGTACTACTTGGAGAACATTGCCATTTGCATGATCATACATGAAAACACAGCGCCTTGTTCTTGGTCTGAATAAATCAGCATGTTTGACACGTTACCAGACACTTCGATGTTCCACCGCTTACTCGCAGGTCTTACGAAACTTTGTCGCCCCTCCTATACACAGTATGCTGTTTGCGCGGGAGATCACGTTTGCCAACCTTGTCTTCATCTTCATCAAAACTCCTTAAACCATCTTCTGGTGTGTGGCGCAGGGTACTTCGTGCACTAGTGACACTTCCCCCTCGCCTGTTCCAGTCGCATACGGTTCGCTGGAAGAACGATCGCTGGTAAGCTTCCGAGTGGGCTCGAATCTCTCTTACTTTATCTTCATGATCTTTTTGCGAGATGTGCCTTGGAGAAAGCAATATATCCGTTGACTCTTCTAGAGGCATACGCTCTCATAAACTTACACACATCAAAAACGTTTTGCATCACCCCGGTCCCAGAACTGAAAAAAAAAAATTGTTCAAATGGCTCTGAGCACTATGGGACTTAACATCTGTGGTCATCATCAGTCCCCTAGAACTTAGAACTACTTAAATTAACTAACCTAAGGACATCACACACGTCCACAGTACCAGCCGCAGCTGATGGGGCGTGGGAGGGGGGGGGGGTGGTAGGGCACTTGGGTAGTAGCAGCTGTTGTGGTGAGAGCCTAGACAGCTGCAGGTGTGCGTATAATTTTAAGATGGTGCTATACTGTTTTTGCCTATCATGATGTTGGCAACACTGATGCAGTGAGATAGTTGATTGCACCCAGAACCGGTTCGAGAACATTTTTCCGGACAAGCGACGTAACATTTCGCGCCCTCCCACCACCCATATTCCCTCATAAATTATTTACCGTTAACTGTGATCTTGGTGAAAGCTTTAAAAATATAAGGCGCGGTCAAATTAAAAAGAGACAGAGGGAGAAAAGTAAGTAAATTTTTAATTATTTCAAAAGTTACTGTCATAATTGTTCATATACGGTGTTTGATCTACCTGAGTCACGTAAACATCTCGAAAAAGGCACATTGTACGAAGAAAAATGTTGTAGGTGAAAAGTTAATGTTAGTAAAGGGGACATCTGTCTGTGATACAACTGGCCACGTCCGAACCACCCTCTTACGTGGACGGGTCAACTTTGTGTTTTCAAATGGCAACCCTAAATTTTTGTTGCATATTCGCATTCTACGCCAAAAAATACGTTTTGTTCATCAGACCATTGTCTCCCTTTCGTGTTAGAAGGCGCTGTAATCGACAGATATTGGGTGTTCTTGTTTTTGCAATTAAAAACCGACGCATTTAATTCTCTATTTCATTTACGATGTAATTGTAAACTTCTTGTTCTGACGCTTGATATTTGTGTTAGAAATTTGTTTTAGTGTTGCAAATGTGGTAGTGCAGTACAATATGGTTAATTGTTTCAATGTCTGGTTAGAAACTATGTCAGCGTGATCCAGGAGCAAAGAAGTGGTTGTAATTGTTTTCTGTTCCCTGTGGGATGGCTGATTTAGTGGGATGGCCTCTTACCATCTGGTTGCTTGATTTCGGTGAGTCCCCTTGTCCATAACCATTGGGGTGCTTGAATTCGGTCAGTATCCATGGCAGGTCACTATCACTTCATGGACATTTCGTCTTATTACAGTGGTTGTGGTTTGCATTCCGCCGATAGCCGCGTAGTGCCAGCGTGAGAGTCAGGACGATTGGATGGAAACACACAGTGATATCAGTCACTCTGATGGCTGGATTCGAGGGCAGGTAACCGATATCAAGCATTCCAATGGTTTTGGAACTCAGCACAGTCAACTCCGTAGCTAACAGAAAACTACGTCACCATAAGCTAGTTTATGTGCCAGAAATTTCAATGTCTAACCATGCATATGCAACTTTCAAGTAACGTTGACACAACTGTTGACATTTATATCGAGAATGAAACGTAGAATCAGATGCGTCGGTTCGTACTTGCAAAAGCAGGCACGTATTTGTCGATTACAGCGCCATCTGTTACGAATGGGAAACAATGTTTTGGTGAATCGTACGTATTTCTTGGCGTAGAGTCCGAATATGCAGTAGAAACGAGGGAGTCCCATTTAAAAATACAAAGTTGACCCGCCAACGCAGGAGGGGTGGTTAGTAGGTTGTCAGTTTTAGCACAGACAAATATCCCCTTTAGTAATAATAACTTTTCACCTAGAACATTTCTCTCGTAGGATGTTAAGTTTTCGATATATTTGGTTGCCTTGTGTTAAAACAAACACCCTGTACATTACACGTCACACACACACACACACGCACACACACACACACACACACACACACACACACCACACACACACACACACACACACACGCACATATAGATGCCTTTTGTAAAACTGAAATTTCCCACTTATCCGTAAATGACATTTTTATAGAAGAATGTTGGAAGTTGCGTGAATATATTGCCTGAATTTTGTATCACAAATAGAAAATGACTGATCCATAAGGGTGTCGATCTATACTAGAGAGGTTCTAACGATAAACAGGGGAATGCAAGGTGAAAGTATCTCTGTAGTCTGCAGGTGTAATGACGACGCAAGACAAGATGGGAAGCATTTGCCGGTCATTGTGGGCGAGCGGTTCTAGGCGCCTCAGTCTGGAACCGCGCGACCGCTACGGTCGCAGGTTCGAATCCTGCCTCGGGCATGGATGTGTGTGATGTCCTTAGGTTAGTTAGGTTTAAGTAGTTCTAAGTTCTACGGGGCTGATGACCTCCGCTGTTAAGTCCCATAGTGCTCAAAGCGATTTGAGCCATTTTGGGAGGCATTTGGTGAGGACTCGCCAAGCCGACGAACACACAGACGGAAATCTGCCATCGAACATTTAACACGCTAACAGCTAACTCGGTGGTAGTAAAATAATGTAAAAGTCTACGGCATAAGAAGATGGTCCAACGAACTCCAAGGAACGTTACAAGAGGATAACAAGGATTAAGAGCTGAAATCCCGTTCCATAAGCTACTGGGCGTGACGTCTGCATAGAATGCCCGTGTGTGGGCTATGTGAACGACGATATCCTGTCCAGCGCAACGTAGGCTGACTTCAGGCAAATTACCGTTTATAAAACACATATACTTCCCGTCTGTCGATCACTGTTGTATTACCTCCAATTACCATTTTCGGGCCGTGTCATCCATCTTCAGATTTGTTAAAAAACACAGAAGTAAAAGGCAATTGGGTTCTAAAACTGTGTCTACAACATTACAGAGCTAAAAATATTGTCTGTGTATTTACAATACGTACATTGTGTACCACAACATTTCCCGTAGTTACGGAGTAACCATTCTTAACATAAATACTATTAGTTCCAATGTCATATGCTAAAGCCAAATTTGTTTGCCTTAGCATTGTATTAAAATTTAACGTGCTGTCTTTGTAAGTTTCATAATTTTGCACATAGTAATTAATATGAAAATTTTAAAGTCGTGTTGTAGCCTTTACGAGCCCACCATGTTGGGGTGAGGCGGGGTTCTTTGCCACACGTCAGGTGCGACGGTCTGCTTTCCACTGACGGAGAAGACCTAAGAGGGTCGCTACTTCCTGCCTGGTATTTACGAAGCTCCTTCCATAAGCTTTTATGGAACGAAAGAGAGATTAAAATTTTTTAACTGCATCCCTGTAATAACATATTTTTGTCGGTCAAGGAAATCCTCTGTAATGTATGTTATTAATGCTCTGGATTGTTATAATCACGAACTGTGTAAAGACTGTATTTTTAAATCGGTTAGTATGTGTGGATGGCACTCAGCAACACAACACGTCTTTTATATCAGTCAAATTTCTTTTAAAATTTCAATATAAAGCGACAGCAGACAAGCTTGGATTTAGTATATGACAGTGGAACTGATAATGTTCCTGTTAAGATTGGTTACTCTGTAACAACGAGAATGAATTGTTCTACAACATTTGTACTGTAAATAAATAAATTTTGTTTGCTCTGTAATATTGCAAATACAGATTTAGAAACCATTTTATTTTACTTTTATGTTTTTAACAGATTTTAAGATAGGAGAGACTATCCAAAAGATGTAATTTTGAGATAATATAACGACAATTGACAAACGGTAAATAAGTATATCTCCTTGAAATAAGGATCGCAGTTCATTCCCTACTAACAAATATGCCCAGTTTAGATAGTGTGAAATTTATTTTCGTAAGTGCGTAGAGAGCGTTTGTGTCATTTGTATGAATACACAATCTACCTCACATAAAAAAAATAATAAAAAAAAACGTGAAAGGGCTCGCCAAGCCAGCGCACACGAAGCCGGAAGCAGTCCGCAAATTCCCGTTACAAACTACTAGGAATTGTAACGGGATAACGGGGAGTGAGGGAGTGAGTACAAATTTTGAATACAAACCCATGAGCGGAAGCGTCATCCAGCAGTCACACAGAGCATCAAAGATATCCGCGCCGGCCCCTGCAAATGTCTGTAAATCTTGGGTGGTACTGTCATGGTGTTACAAAGTTTCTGAGGTGATGGGTATGATAAATGTATCAATCTGAGGAAAGGAACCCTGGTCCGGAAACGAACGAGTCACTAAAGTAAAATCTCATGGCGTGATTGGCTTTGAGACCCCGAAGGGCAGGTTCAGCCGGCTACCTGGAAAGTTGTTTTCCATCCTGCGCATCCGTAGGCAGATTTCCTTTGCAAACTGTGAGCGTCAAACCGTTCTGATACCTCTGACAGTGGTATACATATACTGGTACTGTTGTTGCTAGGATTATAAGGTAGGCAACTTTCAGAGGTGGTGGTATGGACCAAACCAAGAAAAAATGTCTGGTAAACATGGGCTCTAAAATGCATACCTTACGTGCTGTGACCACTTGTTCAATAGATGATACGTATTTGGTTCGAAAAAGGTTGAAATGGCTCTGAGCACTATGGGACGTAACATGTCAGGTCATCAGTCCTCTAGAACTTAGAACTACTTAGACCTAACTAATCTAAGGACATCACACACATCCATGCCCGAGGCAGGACTCGAACCTGCGACTGTAGCGGTCGCGCGGTTCCAGACTGTAGCGCCTAGAAACGCACGGCCACACAGGCTGGCTGTGTTTCATACAAACGAAGATGAACACATGCTCACAGCTCCTCAGGTATGCGTTTTAGAGTCCACGTTTACTGCACATGTTTTCTTGTTTTGGTCCATAATATCACCTCTGAAAGTTGCCTACCCTACAGTCTTAGCGACAGCAGTACCTGCACATGTATTACACTGTATCAGAAAGGTTTCTGTTGTAACTATCGAATCGTTAGTTTTCGGTACAGGAATCTTACCTCAAATTGACAGATTTATCCTTCTCCATCATCCTAGGAAGTATGTAACATCATCACGGAATCACACTGTATATATTCGTACATACACTCAAAGGCACCGGCGCCTATAACTTTAATGCCCGGTAGCGTCGATGGATGACGTGCCCAGAAACGAGTCCGTATTTAAAATGTTATGTACTCACTTCCTTCTACAAGTCTTAGACGTCTGTAACGGGAATTCCCGAACGTCCTGTATGTATGTGGGCTGTGATGAATCCAATTCATTCTGCCTATAACAAGTTTCTTTTCCATTTTGTAAAATGTGAACAATAGTGTCACTTAAGTAAAGTCGTATGGCGTGATTGGCTTTGAGACCCCGAAAGGCAGCTTCAGCCGCCTAACGGGAAATTGTTTTCCATCCTGCGCACCGCTAGGCAGATTTTCTATGCCAGTTGCGAGCGTCATGTGCTTAAGTGCTAAGTGTAGGTGACTGTAATGGGTGTGTGTGTGTAGCGTGGTTCCCTGAATGTGTTGGACGATGATGATGTGAGAGAGGAGAGGGCGAAACCCGGTGTGGCTCGTTGCCTATTCCTCTCGAATAGCACCAAGGGGCCCGCCGAGTTTATAATTTCGCATGTTCGCATTTCGAAGGGCTTTGGAATTTAATGCAGGATATTGTCACCAAGACTGGTGATCGGGGACGTTACAGCACTATCCCTCCTGGCCTCTCTACCCTGAAGGCACTGGGAGAATTATTAACAGCGCGTGGCGTACCCGGGTGGCCACCCATCCATGCAGTGGTCACGCACGACGGTGCTTAACTTTGGTGATTTGATGGGAAATAGGCATCGAACTCCTTACGGCTGTCCACGGTTCGAAGCCCTACTCCTCCTATTGGAAAAGCTACTCCCGTCAGCTCTTTATATATTGAAGAAATAATAGGAGCCGTTTTACAGTGGCTGCTAGAAAAATGTCTTCTTGTCCTAATACCTGAATTAAAGCACAAAAATTTTGTAAGAATGCCTTTGAGTTCCATTGTGAACTTAATCTTATTATACACTCATGCTCATAAATTAAAAATAATGCTGATACGTGGTGAAACAACGCTCTGGTGGACGGCTTGTGGGTTTAAATAACCTTGTTGTGCATTTGACCTGTGGTCGTCACACGGTGGCGCTGGCAGCAGCCCACATACGCAGAGGTGTGTTGGTGCATGTCAGAGTACGGCGCAGGGAGTAAGTGTGCAGACGCTTTCAGACGTGCTAATGGTGACTGTGTGTTGAAAATGGCCCAAAGAACACATATTGATGACGCTATGAGAGGTAGAATACTAGGGCGATAGGGCGACTGGAGGCTGGCCAAACACAGCAGGTCGTAGCCCGGGCCCTCCGTGTGCTACAAAGTGTGATCTGAAGAGTATGGTAACGATTCTAGCACACAGGAAAGGTGTCCAAGGGCTACAGTGCGGGACGTCCACAGTTTACAATACCACAAGAAAACCTACATCTCACCATCAATGCCCGCAGACGGCCACGGAGTATTGCAGGTAGCCGTGATCGGGACCTTACCGCAGCCACTGGAACAGTTGTCTCCAGAAACACAGTCTACAGACGACTGAACAGACATGGTTTATTCGCCCGGACACGTGCAAGGTGCATTCCACAGGAGTGCCCGTAAAGCCTCATGTCAAGAACACAGCACATCGTCATTGGAACAGTGGTCCCAGGTTATGTTCACGGACGAGTGCAGGTATAGTCTGAACAGTGATTCTTGCCAGGTTTTCATCTGAGGTGAACGAGGAACCATATACCAACCCCTTTATGTCCCCGAAAGGGACCTCTATAGAGGTCGTGGTTTGATTGTGTGAGGTGGGATTGTCATTGGTGCATGCACACCCCTGCATGTCTTTGTGTTGTGTACATAGTTCCGCGTAGTCAGCGTGTACACAACTTTCCCACTAGAGCGCGCCCCGCTAAGCACAACAGCGCAGGCGCAGCGCTCGTCCGTTTCCGCACTACGAGATGGCGTGTAAGAGGTCCATAATTAAAGAATTTGTTGCTAGCGCACTCGAGCTGATGTAATTTCGATGTATTGCTGACGCGCTGCCTGTGATATGGAAGCCAGAAGAGAATCTGAGACCAAAGAACAGTACTGAGTGCAGTAGCAGTAAGTTGTTGCTAGCGAGCAGTCGTGTCTGGTGTATCGTGTTGGCTGGGCCGGTCGTGTGCAGCGATGGCAGAGCCTGAGCGTTATAGGATAAGGTAAAAGCAGCCTCGCGCATATGTAGTATTGTTACATTAAGTCCCATGTAAATGTTTAAAAAAATCTGTTAATAATAATCTTTTTCATAAAAAGTAACTTTTGACATTCATCTCAATTTAAAGAATTCACTAATTTCTCCAATCCTTGGCCATCCCGATTATTGAAAAGAAAAATCAGTTCTTTCCTTTTATATAAGACAAATCTATCGGCCAGCATTGCACTTAGCTGTGCCAGGAAAATTTCTTATAGGAGCAGATATATACGCGTTATCCGGCGATCTAATTAAGGTAAGACTTTTCAGTTTATTCAGAATGATGTATCAGGGCCATGACGCAGCATTGCTGACGTCCAAAATTTACCAGGTTAAATTGACTGTCAATTATTGAAAGGTTATAAGTGACCCACATTTTTTATTGAGAGATTACATTTTATTATTGATACGTTACGCAATTTTCCTGTTGGTAGGTTATACTGAATGTGAACGACATAATTATATTTTTTTTACTGTTGAGAGGTTTAGGAATTTTTCTGTTTTGAGGTTACACTAAATGAGAATATTATTCATACAGATTTATTTTGTTGGGAGGTTACGGAAATTATTTTGTCGGGAGGTTACAGGCGCTGTCATAGAGACGGACCAAATTCTGCTTCCGCCGATCCGCGTATTAATATGTAACGCAGCCAATGAGATTGCCGCTAACGTAGAACCTTTTCTCCTCGCGGATCACACTCGCGCAGTGATACCTGAACGCGCAAGGTGTTATAACAAGTGTACAGACCTCCGATTAGTCAGTCTGCATTAGTCTGCACCAGTCTATACCTATCTATAGCCAAGTTTCAGTCTGCGCCTAATAAGATTATCATATTCCTGTACACAGCCATGAAGAGAAATGTATAGACATTTTGTCAAGTATCAGAGATATGTAAGAATAAGATTAACGTACCAAGACCAAAGAAATTTCAGACTGTCAATTGTAAATAGCATCTAGAACCAAGTTAAGTTATTTTTATGCTTGTTATTATTTTAATAAATGTGTGTGAAAATTAATCAATCTCTGTTTAAAGTTGGTCACCGTCAATCTGCTATTTTAAGCGTGCAAGTGGCATTTGTATCGTCTGACCAAACGGCAGAAGATAAACACGCCACGATAAGACCACGAGACATATATCTGACACTCGCCTGCTTCGTTAGAGCGAATATTCAAATAATCTACTGGTGTGTGTACCGAAGGTCTTACAATACGCACACCACACTTTGACAGAGGAACTGTAACAGGTCAGGTGTATCGGGGCGTCATTTTGCACCAGTATGACTGCCTTTTCAAGGGTGCAGTGGGTCGGTCCCACCCTCCTCCTGATGGATGATAACGAACGGCTCCGCCGAGCTGTCATCGTGGAGCAGTACCTTTAAACAGAAGATATCAGGCGAATGGAGTGGCCTGTCTGTTCTCCACACCTAAACCCCATCGAGCACGTCCGGGATCCTCTCGGTCGACGTATCACTGCACGTCTTCAAACCTCTACGACACTTCAGGAGCTCCGACAGGCACTGGTGCAAGAATGGGAGGCTATACCCCAGCAGCTGCTCGACCACCTGATCCAGAGTAGGCCAACCCGTTTTGCGGCCTATGTACGTGTGCGTGGTGATCATATCCCATATTGATGTCGGGATACATGCGCAGGAAACAATGGCGGTTTGTAGCACATTGTTTCGGGACGGTTTTCTCAACTTATCACCGATACAGATATAGGTCGTGTGTGTGCCTATGCTATTAGCGCCAGTTTTGTGTAGTGCCACGTTGTGTGGCACCACATTCTGAAATTATCCTGAATTTATGAGCATGAGTGTATTTGGGGCTTAAATTTCGTAACAATGAATCCTACGGTCTAGTGGTACCAGGCGATAAACATGGCCCGTCACCCACATACCTTTTGCAACTCAGTGGCTCTTTCCACAAGATAAACTTGTTAGAAACTTTTAATGAACCTTTCAGATAGTACACTATTTGGTCGAAATTATCCGGCCTCCCGTATGTAATTCGGAATTGACCAGCAGATATCACGAGAGGCGGACCCGCTAGTAAAAAATGAGCCAGGCAGTACTGTGTTGTCAGTAGAGACAACGTAAAACGGGAATCGATCGGTTAGGAGAGCTGAGTGACTTCCAGCGTGGACTAGTCGTTGGAGGCACCCGAGTAACAAATCCATCAGCGACATTTCAACGCTTCTGAAGCTGCCAAGTCGACTGTTGGTGGTGTGACTGTCTAGTGGAGATACGAAGGAACAACCATAGCTAAAACAATACTAGCAGACTTCTTGTACTGACCGATAGGAGGTGGTTGTATAAGATCGCATGAAATCGGACGAAGGAATCACTAGTGAGCTGCTAAGTGTTATCAGGAGTCCAGCTATCACAATGGGAGTTGAAACTTCTTCATTAAAATTCTTTTCTGCTTACATTGCAGAATGACTGAGAAGTTGAAGCTTCTACGCTATTTAATTCTGAAACAGCTGAGTAAAACTGATCGTACTGAGCCTACTATCATATCGATACTGATCCACAATTTTCTATCGCAGCGCAATCTGACTGCTCAAAAAAAAAAAAAAAAAAACCTGACTTTAAATAATTCAAAAGAATGGCCCTGACTAAAAAGAAATCCTAACAATAACCTATACATTACATTAAGCACTTACCTCACAAAATCTTCATTACGCGGACTACTGCAATACAGCGAGCGTCAATACTGCCAGGTAAATAAAAGATTATAACTATTAAAGTCACTGACTACTGACTACTAATAGGCATGTGGTTAGCAAAAGAAAGATTTTGCTCCAAACCAAATATATATTTTTTTCTTAATAATGTGACATTCAGTTCAGACACAAGTATAAATCGTCATTGACATGTAGTACAGAGGTATACAATCATGAATAATCTTCATTCTCCAAGTAGAACATGTACAGAGCGTTAGCCTACGTTAACACTTCAGACGTCTACCCTTCGTCGATGCTAACTCCTCACATCTAACGTCCATCACTGCTGGCTGTTCACCTCCAACTGCCCAACAATACTTCCATCACTGATGGCGACTAACTTCCAACAACGTGTCCAACCAGCCGCAGAGTATCTTACAAAGTGCAGTCAGAGATACAATGCAAAGGGCTACACAGCGCTGCCAACACAGAAGCAGCCCACTTATACAGTGAGTAGGAAGTTAAAACGAATGGAGTGCAGTGGTCGAGCATGTCCTCATAAATCACACATTTCTATAGTCAACGCTGATCGATGCTTGAGGGAGTATATGGGAGTGTTTTTAGTGGTTATGGTACTCTCCCCTTACCTCAATTAAGAAAACGCTGAATGCGGAAGGAAATGAACAAATTTTACCGTGTTGTGTACTGTGTAGAGTAGAGGAACAGTTTGGGGGCAATTATTGTTTGTATCACCACGCAGTGCACCCTGTAGTAAAGCAGCGTGTGTGAGGCAATGGAGCCAGCCGGGGTGGCCGAGCGGTTCTAGGCGCTACAGTCTGGAACCGCGCGACCGCTGCGGTTGCAGGTTCGAATCCTGCCTCGGGCATGGATGTGTGTGATGTCCTTAGGTCCCAAAGTGCTCAGAGCCATTTGAACCATTTTTTTTTGAGGCAATGGTCTGTGGACAATAATATTTCTGAAATGGACTGGCCTGCCCAGAGTACCGACTTGAACCCAATGGAACACAACGTCGCCTTCGCTCTAGATCTCAGCGTCCAACATCACTGCTTCCTCTGGTTGGGGAAGACTGGACTGCCATTCCTTCACAGAAATGCAGACGCTGTTGGGGAAGACTGGACTGCCATTCCTTCACAGAAATTCAGACGCTCTTGATGAAGACTGGACTGCCATTCCTTCACAGAAATTCAGACACCTTATTGGAAATGTCCCAAGCAGAGCTCAAGCCAGCGTAAAGTCGGATAGAACCCGTATTAACGACCTCTAATAGGTCCTATTTTGGTCAGGCATAGCACTAAGAGGGGAAACCGTAGCCAGGCCATCAGAGTGTTTCACATATCTGAGTACAACAGTTATGTCATGTTACTGTACGAAACTTGCTTCAGAACTGTGTGAAATACATATTAATTGGTAATTTTGGCGACCTGTGATGACGTACCTCTCGGTGGAACTGCAGTTTCATGTTGCTAAACTCGGCGCAGCGGTTAAGGTGTTGCACTCGCGCCCCCTTTTAGGTTTACAGTGGCTTCCCTAGGTCGATTACAGCAAATGCTGGAATGGTTCCTTTGAAAAATTCCCAGCAGTTTACAATACCTATTCTACACCAGCTTGTCTTTTCCACTAACGACTCGTAATCAACGGGATGTAAATACTTAAGCTTCCGTCCTTCCGTATCACTGTAGTCAAATTTAGCTGATAGAAGAAAATCTTATCCGCTTCTACATCTCCATCTACATTCATACTCCACAAGCCACCTTGTGGTGCGTGGCGGAGGGTACCTTGCACCACCACTAGCCATTTCCTTTCCTGTTCCACTCGCAAAGAGAATGAGGAAAAAATGACTGTCTCTATGCCTCTGTATGATCCTAATTTCTCTTACCTTCGTGGTCCTTACGAGCAATGCGTGTTGGTGGCAGTAGAATCGTTCTACAGCCAGCTTACAATACCCAGTTCTCTAAATATTCTCAGTAACGTAACTTGAAAAGGACGTCGCCTTCCCTACGTAAGTTCCCGAAGCATCTCCTTAACACTAACGTGTTCTTCGAACCTACCGGTGACAAATCCGGCAGCCCGCCTCTGAACTGCTTCCATGTTTTCCTTCAATCCAACATTGTGAGGGTACTATACACTCGAGCAGGACTCAAGAATGAATCGCACTAGTGTCCTGTATGCGGTCTCACTGACAGATGAACCATACTTTCCTAAAATTCTTTACCCTTCACCTTACCCATTACAGTCCTTATGTGCTTGTTCCATTTCATATCGGTCTGCAGCGTTACGTGTTCAATCGTGTTGATGGTGTCAAGCGACACACTACTATTGCTATATTCGGACAGTAAAGGTTTTTGTCCTACTCACTTGGAATATCTTACATTTTTCTACCGTTACAACTAGCTGCCATTCATGACATCAACTATAAATTTTCTCTAAGTGATCTTCTGTCCTCATACAGTCACTCAACGCCGACACCATTCCGTACACCGCAGCATTATCACCTTTGTAAGGGGTTCATTACTATTCGCTAGCGCACTTGAGCACATGTATCGTCTCAGTTGTGCGACTGGATTCGTGATTTCCTGTCAGGAAGGTCGCAGTTCGTAGTAATAGACGGAAAATCATCGAGTAAAACTGAAGTGATATCAGGTGTTCCCCAGGGAAGCGTCCTGGGACCTCTGCTGTTCCTGATCTATATAAATGACCTGGGTGACAACCTGAGCAGTTCTCTTACGTTGTTCGCAGATGATGCTCTAATTTACCGTCTAGTAAGGTCATCTGAAGACCAGTATCAGTTGCAAAGTGATTTAGAAAAGATTGCTGTATGGTGTGTCAGGTGGCAGTTGACGCTAAATAACGAAAAGTGTGAGATGACCCACATGAGTTCCAAAAGAAGTCCGTTGGAATTCGATTACTCGATAAAGAGTACAATTCTCAAGGCTGTCAATGCAACTAAGTACCTGGGTGTTAAAATTACGAACAACTTCAGTTGGAAGGACCACATAGATAATATTGTCGGGAAGGCGAGCCAAAGGTTGCGTTTCATTGGCAGGACACTTAGAAGATGCAACAAGTCCACTAAAGAAACAGCTTACACTACACTCGTTCGTCCTCTGTTAGAATATTGCTGCGCGGTGTGGGATCCTTACCAGGTGGGATTGACGGAGGACATCGAAAGGGTGCAAAGAAGGGCAGCTCGTTTTGTATTATCGCGTTATAGAGGAGAGAGTGTGGCAGATATGATACACGAGTTGGGATGGAAGTCATTACAGCATAGACGTTTTTCGTCGCGGCGAGACCTGTTTACGAAATTTCAGTCACCAACTTTCTCTTCCGAATGCGAAAATATTTTGTTGAGCCCAACCTACATAGGTAGGAATGATCATCAAAATAAAATAAGAGAAATCAGAGCTCGAACGGAAAGGTTTAGGTGTTCGTTTTTCCCGCTCGCTGTTTGGGAGTGGAATAGTAGAGAGATAGTATGATTGTGGTTCGATGAACCCTCTGCCAAGCACTTAAATGTGAATTGCAGAGTAGTCATGTAGATGTAGATGTCGATGTAATTTCGATGAATTGCTCACGCGCTGCCTGCGACATGGAATATCTATGCTACAATAGAATCGCAGGTCAGAGCAGTGTTGGCGGTAAGTCGAGTTTAATAGCTCGCAGAGAGCAGTCGTGTTTTGTAGCTCGTACAGAGCACGTGAGTTATGGAGTTCGGACTGGGCAGTGCAGCGGTTGACTTGTGTTGGGCCCGTCGTGCAGAACGATGGCGGTGCCTGAGCGATGTGGTATAAGGTAAGAGAAAAAAAAATTGTTCTTTGTTGCCGCGGGCATATGTTAATTGCCACGACTGATTTAACCACAATTGTAATGTTAAAAGACCTTTGTAATTCCTTGCAGAAATGTTTCAATAATAACATTAGTTCTGAAGAAAACTTTTGCCTGTCATTTATCTGAGTTTAAAGATTTTACGAATTTTTCCTGTGCATACTCATGTTGATTAAGCACAAGAAAATCAGTTGTTTTCCTACAAATGAAAATCTAGTGGTCAGCATTGCACTGGGCTGTGCCAAAAATTTCTTATATGAGCAAATATATAGATATCGTTATCCGGCGACATCATTGTGAGGCAAGAATTTTTCAGTTTATTCAGGACGATTACACAGGGGCACGATGCAGCGCTGCTGACTTCAAAATTTATTAATCTCGATATACAGTCATTCTTTAATGGAGGGTCACGTTAAAACTTGAAATTTTGTTATTGGGAAGAAATTTTTCTATTGGGAACTTAAACGACATTTTTCTGTTGGGAGGTTACACTAAATGTGAATATTATAATTACATTTTTCTGGTGGAAGGTTACACCTTGTCCAACACAAGAGTTACGCATATAGAAAATAGCGGCGGCCCTATTTCACTACCCTGGAGAACTCCTTACGATACCCTTCGTCACTACTATTTCATAAGCGCTGCAGAACATTACTGTTGCTTATTCTATTTAACCGAAGTGGTGACAGCTGTACGTAAGCCTCCCGAATAGCTTAATTTTGCACGATCCTGCTGTGTCTAGAAGGGTACATTATAATTTTTTCGACAGTGCGAAGCTGTGTGACAATGGCGATTAAATTACCTTCACAAATGGCTTTCATCATTTGCAGAATCGTTATTCTTGTGTGATGCGAAGCTCGGGTCGTCGTTAGCAGATGGGAACGCCCTTGGTGAATAACTCGCATGACCTTCCTGCTTGCATTGTGAGATTATCTCGATGTGATCGCTGAGTGCATTAGCATTGATGAGACTGTTCCAGGGCTCGCCTTGACACATTCTTTCGGTGTAAGGCGACGGAGACAACGACGCGTTTCCAGGAACTCCTCGCCTGCCGCTTCCTGAAAGAGCTCTGTCAGCAGAAGCCATTTTCTGGTTACTGCGTGCGATTTAGGGCGCTTGTCTTCGCGGCGGCGATACAACAGGTAAAATTCATTTCGCAAAAGCAATCCTTGTTAAAACTAGAGAGACGATGTACTATCTTTCATTTATATTGTTACTGCTTCTTCGACTCAGTGTCCAAGGAATAGAAAAGCAACTGGAATCACTCAACAGAGGAGAGTCCACTGTACCTGACGGGATACCAATTCGATTCTACACAGAGTACGCGAAAGAACTTGCCCCCTACTAACAGCCATCTATCGCAAGTCTCTAGAGGAACGGAAGGTTCCAAATGATTGGAAAAGAGCACAGGTAGTCCCAGTCTTCAAGAAGGGTCGTCGAGCAGATGCGCAAAACTATACACCTATATCTCTGACGTCGATCTGTTGTAGAATTTTAGAACATGTTTTTTGCTCGAGTATCATGTCGTTTTTGGAAACCCAGAATCTACTCTGTAGGAATCAACATGGATTCCGGAAACAGCGATCGTGTGAGACCCAACTCGCTTTATTTGTGCGTGAGACCCA